>NC_137955.1:34402468-34932468 GCF_963924665.1 Micromys minutus | reverse complement strand
GTGTGATGCATGGCAATATTCTGGCAGGCATGGTGCTGTGGGAGCTTAGAGTTCTACATTTTGATTAAAAGGCATCCAGGATAATGTTCTCAAAGCCCACCCTAACAGTGACACACTTCTTCCAATAAGGCCACACCTACTCCAACAAGGCCATTACTCCTATGGTGACACTCCCTGAGACAACCCTTAAAACTACCACATTACACCCTCTGGACTCCATACATCACACCCTCTGCCCTCCATAGGCTATACAAACAGATGAGACTATGGAAGTCATACCCAGTGATAGCATAATGCAAAGCTCATTTAGTCAAATGTTGATGGTCTATAACTATCTTACCAAAACTAAGAGTAGAAAGTTCAACATCTCTTTGGAGATTCATCTAATCATTTAACTGTAATCCCCTCTAAAATCAAAATCAAAGGGCAGATAACAATCCTCCAACATCATAGAATATACACTATAAAATATACTGAACCTAAGCAAGACCAAAAACCAACTGGAAAAAAACGCCAACCTCTGATCTCCATGTCTGATGTAAAATTGGTCTTCATATTTCCAACCACTTTCACCTTCATTGACTACCACAAACTTCTTTCTTCTGGACTTGTTATAGTCTCTATTACTAGCTTTTCTCTGCAGGTATATGATATCTATAACATCATGGATTATCCAAGTCACCTTCAACTTTATACCTTTTGTTTCAATGTCTAGCATCCACACATGATACTCTGACCTCCTCCAAGGGGTTTGCATCATTTCTCTTGCTCTGCCCTCTGTATATATGGAACTCAGCTTCTTTGTGTGTTCATAAGTATCTCAGAAACACTTGCCAAATTTTACCTTAGTGATGCTAGTCTCTTCTTAATTACTGCTAATTTTCTTAGCTACACCAACCCAACATTGCATGTTCTAGTAGTTGTTTCTATTCTTGATTTGAAAACCAGAGACTCCTGGCTGAAGCTGCCAAGTTCTGCTGCTTTTGAGGGATAAAACATACCTTCATGTCATCAACAGCTGTATTTTTTTGACTTCCTCAATGCCTGAGTATGGTTGTCATGGAAATTGCTCTGTAGACTGGCCTACAATTCAGAAATCTACATGGTTCTGTCTCCTAAATTCTGGAATTAAAGACAGTACTGCCTTCCTGGAACTAGGCTCTTTGATACTTGGAATTTGCTCTGTTCCAGATTGGCCTCATACTCAGAGATCTGCTTACCTCTGTCTCCTACCACTTGGCCATTATTCCTGAAGATCTGGATCAAAGCTTGTGTCCTCCATGTCAAGATTATAGTTCATTCTTATTTACAATTCCAAATTAAAATAAAAAACAAATAATAAGAGTGCATAACTGATATAACAGTTCCTTGTTCAATGGCAAATGCATAAACAATAATCTTAGCTGGGTGGTATCTTGTCCGAATGCCTTCAGTCCCTTAATCTGTGTATCTCAGAATACAGAATTTAGCTTCATTGCCCTTGTGTTACTTAAACCATACATTATTTATTTTTCATTCTAGACTTTCTATGCTTGATCAAAATTCTCTTTATGAGAGAAACCAGAAGAAAAATAATCATGCTGGGTTATTTTGAGACCTCTTTCATCAAAGCAATTAATCTGAGTCTCTCCAACCTCAGGCTGACACTTCAAAGAAGAGAATAATGCAGCTACATTCTTCACCAACTTATTACAAAAACAGTCTTTAGGTTACATACTAAAATACTTCTCCCCTGAAAAACTAGGGTTAGTTTTCCACAGTTCAAATCATCCTTAACACCAATGTCTTACCTATTCCTTCTAGGATGGTCCATTGAACCCCACTAAAACATTCTATTCCTTCGCACATCCAAAGTCTGAACATCCACTTTTTTTTTTTCCAAACAAAAACATGGTCATGCCTATAACAGCAATTCCTGAATCTCTGGTATCAACTTTTTGGGTTTCCACTGCTGTGAAGGAACACCATGGCCAAAGCAACTCTTACAAAGGACAAGAGTTAACTGAGTCTGGCTTATAATTTCTGAGGCTCAGTCCATTACCAATCATGACAGGAAGCATGGTAGTGTCCAGGCATGGCATTGGAGGCTGAGTGTTCTACATCTTCTTTGGAAGGAAGCCAGGAGAAGATTCTCATACAAGTAGAAGGAAGATCCCAAAGCCCACCCCAACAGTGACAAAGTTCCTCCAACAATGCCACACCTATTCTAATTAGGCCAAACCTCCTAATAATGTCACCCTCTGATCCAACTCTATTCACATTACCACAGTGAATATCCCTGGATGTTCTTCAACGTTTTTCTATGATTTTGATGTTGATATTTTCTAGGCTTATAATCTGGAAATCATTTCCTTCTTATATTCTATTATTCTTATATTTTGTCTTTTCTAGTGTTCCAAATTTCCTGAATATTTTGTGATAGAACTGTTTAGACTTACCATTTTCATTAACCAGTGTATCAATTTCTTCTATGGTATCTTCTGTGCTTGAGATTCTTTCTTCCTTCTCTTCTATTTGATTGGTGCTGCTTGTATCTATAGTTCCTGTTCTCTTTCCTAGGTTTTCCATCCCCAGGATTACTTTTATTCATTCTTTTCTTTGTTGCTTCTATTTCCATTTTTAATTCTTGGACAGTTTTATTTATGTTTTTCATCTGTTTGATTGTATTTTTTGGATTTCTCTATATTTATCTATTTCCTTTTTAAAGGCCTTCACCTGTTGGTTTATATTGTCTTACATTTATTTAAGGCAATTATTTAATTCCTCTTTAAAGGCCTCTATCAGTTGAATAAAATGAGATTTAGTGTCATTGCCTTGCTTTTCAGGTGTGTTGGAATACCCAGGGCTTGATGTAATAGGACATCTGGTTTCTGATACTGACATATTACTCTGGTTTTGGTTGGTTGGGTTCTTGTACTATTCTTTAGCCATCTGGTTGTCTCTGGTTTGACTAGCCTGGTAGTGCCTGGTGGCCTGGGGGACTTCAGGCAGAGTTTTTTGTCCCTTAAGAATCTAGGCCTCTGGTTGTCTTGGAAGAAAGCAGACCTCTTGGGAGGCAAACTGAGCTGTGGCCCAAGGAGTCTATTTTTAAGGGAAATTGAAGTAGAATAGATTTGAGGAGATAGATGAGGTGAAAGAAAGACTGAGACAAGTAGAGGGAGAAGAAACAGTCTACATTCTAGATGCAATGAGTGAAAAGAATGAAAAGAACAAATAAAGGAAAAAATATGGTTTAATAAAATATAGAAATCAACATGGAACTGAGCTGGAAGCTTCCTCCATGGTGACTAGATTTTTAAGTGGCAGAAGAGCTATACCAGTTTGGGGGGAAGAAAACTTATCAGTCACAAGTCTTATCCAACTATGGAGTCTGCTGGTTTGAGAGTGTCCACTAGACAAGATATGTCCACTGCTCCAGTATTGTCATGACTGCTGTCAGGAAATCTATTGCATCTAATAGGGTTTGAGGAACACTTCTCAGGCAGAAATGTAGGCTCATTACTCAAAACCAGGATAAAAGACAATGAAGTTGGGGAGGAGGTGATAGGTATTGGAGGAGGAAATCTATTATTCGTGTTCTGCTAATCTGATATGTTGTCAAAGTGTCTTCTAAAATTGACCCTTATTCATATAGATTAGTGCAGTTTTCATTTGAAGAGAGACTCTCCTTTTTGCAGTGTTCATGATCGTTAACTCAGAAACACATAATAGTCAAAATGTGGAGAATATATGACTGTATGGTTAGTCCAATACGTGATATTAATATCAGCTCCTATTATGTCAAGACTTGAGAAAAACTGTGGAAAAAGGGTTAGAGAGAATGTAAGATCCGAAGCTTCAGGAGGGGGATCATAAAACAGTGTCTTCTGGACGGAACAAGTCCATTGCACTTGTGAACTAGTTACTTAAATAGAATACACACAAAATTTAATAATAGATCAAGAGATATTTTCTTTAAGAAACTATGGGCAGTTTAAGTTTGATTAAAGAGGAAAAGGGATATTCTTCAGTGGTATAGACACTGCTAAATTGTCCAAACTGCAGTATCTAATCCCCTATTTTATTATGCAGAAAAATCATAAAGAATTCAATAAACTAAGCATATGTGAAAAATACATGAACACGGAAGTAGGACTCATTAGAAGAAAAGATATACTTCAGTAAGTTTTAGAGAAGACTTGAAGAAGATAATGGGAGGATATATAAACAAAATATCTTATAAACATATATGCAATTGCCAAAGAGTACACAATTAAAAATATAGTAAAGGAAAATATATCCTGCAAATGTGTACTTGTTTTGGGTTGTGAGAAGTCAAATGTATTACCTATTTAAAGTGACCTTACTGTTAAACCCACTGGGAGTCCACCTTAAAGAAAAATCCAGTATTTACTTATTCATTTATTCAATTATTTATTTATAGAAGAAGAGGAAATAAAGTGGACTCAAACTCAATGCAAAAGTATCCTCTCCTGTTAGTGAAGGAGCAAGATAAAGGTGAGATGAGGTATTAGGAAGTTGCTGTCAAAATAGAATGTGCATTTACAGTTTTATTGATATTCTAGCCAAGGCAATCTGGAAACAAACACATTCTGTGATACATGTTGGATGACAAATCAGCAGGTATTTATGCTTTAACAGGTATCATGAGCAAAGACAGAGGGAAGTCATACAAGCAGAACCTTGTGCTAAGAAGGTGATAACTAGAGTGAGTATGTTTTAGATGAAGAACTCAACAGTTTCCTACTGGAATGTTAGATAAGAAAAGCTTTTCATACTCAACAATAGTAATGAGTGGCTTAAGAGTAAAGCCAGAAAGCTCAAGGAGTGTACAGTGGACATGTACAATCAGAGGTTATTCAATGTCATTACAACCACAAAAGGAAAACACCTCATTTGATATAAAACATTAATATCTGAAAGATTTAATATGAAAACATAAACATCTGAACTTAAATCCCCCAAACTTACTGCAAACTAGGAACAGTATGTGTCTCTAATCCTAGAACTTCTACAGCTATTCTTCTGGAGGCAGAAACAACAAAATCCCAAGGAGTTCCTAGATCTGGTACCTTGAGACAATCAGTAAAAAAACAGTGATGTCCAGCAAGGTAAAAGTCAAGAAATGACCCGTGGGTTTTTCCTCTGACCTGTACATTCACTTTGTGGCATGTGCATCTCTGCACCTAGGCATATTGACATAAATACGCACACACAGTTGACCTGTGCTTGTGCACACACACACACACACACACACACACACACACATACAGAGAGAGAGAGAGAGAGAGAGAGAGAGAGAGAGAGAGAGAGAGAGAGAGAGAGAGAGAATTATACACAGTCAGAAGAAAACAGAAAAAATGCTACAAAACTATAGGAGAATGTGAAGAGAAAAGGAGTATCTATTAGAGATGTTTAAAAATTCTATTATAACTGATATGATTACAAGGGGTTCTCCAGCCCAAAGGATCATAAAGAACACATAATAAGGGAAGACAGGAGCAATAAGTTGCTTACAGATCAATGAAAAAAATGGATCAAAGTGAGAAAGAAGATTGTCTATAATATAAATATCAGTAGAGAGGCCGTGTAAGACATCCAGTGTCACCAGTGGCTCTGTAAAGGAAAATTTACCTTACCTAGTGTAAAGCTAGTAGAAAAATAAGCTATGAACTTTATTTAAAAGGCTAATCTACAGGACTGTTACCTATGAAACAGAGTTATGAAGCAACTGAGACAATGGCCTGCCAGACTGTGGTTATTAGGAAGGATTGAGTTTGTGTTCATTATGTGCTAAAATGTTGTAAAGAAAATGTATAATTCAATAAAGAGTGAGGGATGTAGACATATTATCATTTACACAGACACTCAGACCTTTATTTTGCAAATGTGTCACATCAGAGAGAGTTAAGTGCCATTCAGTCCCGAGGCCAGGTCATGAAGTATCTTGTCCAGAGACTGCAAAGAAGTCCATGATTTGCATAGCTATCTGGACTTTTTGGCATAAAACCTACTAATGACCCTGTTGAAATGCAAATACTTTATTACATTGAATTGCATTAAGGTTCATAAATAGCACAATGCACATAAATCCTATAAAAACTGTTTGTGTAGAGGAACTAAAATGAATTAACATGAGCGTGTGCATATTTTAGATAATGCCTGCAAAGCAGCTTTGTAAAGACATTGCATTTTATTTGCCACTTAGTGCCTTCATTTTCCCAGTTTGTTATAAAATAACCCATTCCACCACCATCAACTGGCAGATAATCGTAGCTGAAAATTTGCATCTGATGAGATATGTAGGCTGATAGACATGTAAATTTATCAGATGAGCAAACAACATGTTGTGCTTGTTCCTTTCTTCTTGACTATACCTCCATTATTAGTTCTCAATACATACCATAAACAACTTTGCAGCATTTAAAACAGTCTGCATTATGTATGTTAATCTGGACAATTATTAAAAAAAATACCAATTGCAAATAAATGATTACTGGCAAAATTTTATGTCTGTAAGTGTTCATGTCAAGCTACTCCTGTAAGTGACCTACACTCTGAATCTCTCTCTCCCTCCCTCCCTCTCTCTCTCCCTCCCTCTGTCTCTGTCTCTGTCTCTGTCTCTGTCTCTCTCTCTCTCTCTCTCTCTTCCTCTCTGCCTCCCTCCCTCCACCCCTCCCCTTTCTTTCTCTCTTTCTCTCTCTCTCTCACACTCTCTCCCTCCCTCCTCTCTCTCTCTCTCTCTCTCTCTCTCTCTCTCTCTCTCTCTCCTTCTCTCTCCTTCTCTCTCCCTCTCTTTCTCGATCTTTCTCTGTGTGTGTATGTATGTGTGTGTACATACATCACATGGTTATGCATAGTTTACTTGTATGGGTCAAGTTGCTTATCACTTTTGATCATGTGAATCCTGGGGAACCAACAAGTGTCCTTAGGGTTGGTGAAGAACAGGTTTATCCACTGAGCTTCATTGCAAGCCCTACAAGACTTTTGATATCATTGACTTAAACATTGTTTGGCAAAAGACAATCAGGAACAGGCTTTTAGTTTTGAAGGCCATTTAGCTTTGAACTAAGAAGGAATACACTCACCATGAGATGTAAGACTTCTCATAAGCAATTGGAAAGAAAAAATAGTAATTCAAGGTTTAGCTGGCACTGCATAAAGAGCAGAGTAAGTTTATTTCAATTGTTGAAAAATATTAACTTCTTATTCAGAATGAAGGAAAGTTAAACCAGACATAGACATATTTATTGAAGAGTCAACAATTGCCTCAGAGACAAGGAAGAAACATGGATGATTTGTGGCTTGATATTTTAAACAGATTCATTTATATTACTTTAACAGTTCTTTTATGTATTTACATTTTAAATGTTATCCCCTTTCCCATTGTCATATCCAAAAACCCTCTTTTCCATCCCCCCATCCCCATCCTCCTTCTTCTATGAAGATGCTCCCCTTCTCATTAACCCACTCACACCTCACTACCCTGGCATTCCCCTACACTGGGGAATCTAGCACTCACAGGACCACGGGGCTCTCCACCTATTGATACCCAACAAGGCCATCCTCTGCTACATATGCAAATGCATCCTTAGGTCCCTTCCTGTGAACTCTCTAGTTGGTGGTTTAAACTCACAGAGCTCTGGGTGGGGGGGAGGGTAGTGTGGTTGTTTGATATTGTTGTCCTTCCTAGGGGTTCAGCTTCCTTCAGATCCTTCAGTACTTTTTCTCTCTTGTTGGTTGCAGTGCTCTTGCATGGTTGGCTGTGAGCATCTCCCTCTTTATTTGTCTGGCTCTGGCAGAGCATCTTAGGAGATAGCTAGATAAGGCTCCTATCAGCAAACAATTTCTGGCATCAGCAATAGCGTCTGGGTTTGGTGTCTGTATATGGAATGGATACAGGTGGGGCAGTCTCTGGATAGCCTTTCATTTCAGTCTTTGCTCCATACTTTTTTCTCTATATTTCATTTAGACAGGTGTCATAATGGATTAAAAATGTGGGGATGCCTTGGTTGGCCTCATCCTCTAACCAAGTACCTTGCCTAACATCTGGATATGATCCCTACAGATTTTCTTTCCCCTTTCTTGGGCAATTCAGCTAAATTCATTCCTGTTGGGTCCTGGGAGATCCTTACTTTCCTGGCATCTGGGACTTGCTGTTTGCTACTCCCCAGTTCTCCATCCCTCATTGCAAGACACCTCTGTTCAAATTCCTGACTATATATAAATATATACCCAGAAGTAGCATATGTCCTTCAGCAGATGAATGAATACAAAAATTGTGGCATATTTACACAATGGACTACTACTCAACTATCAGAAACAAAGATTTATGAAATTCTTAAGAAAATGGATGCATCTAGAGAATATCATCCTGAGTGAGGTAACCCAGTCACAAAAGAACAGACATAATATGCAGTCACTGATAATTGGATATTAACCCCAGAAAGCTCTTAACACCCCAAAAACAACTCACAGGTTATATGAAGCTCAAGAAAAACTAAGGCCATAAAATGAAAGCCTCAGTCCTTCTTAGTAATAAATAAATAAATAAATGTATAGGACCCTCTCAGAGTGTGGTACACCTGGACCTTAAATCATTAATAATCCAAAAGCTAAGATAGTAGTGTTGTGACAATTTTTGGTATTCACAAACCATTATGCTTAATCTATACTCACCTTGAAATCTGTTTCCATGTTATGTTCTGTCCTACATTTATTTTATTCTTATGTAAATTAGCGGGATTTCAATGCATGCTATCAAACCGCTAAAAGAATTAAGTACTGACAAAAGTATTCATATAGTGTTATGCCAAAATGCCTTTAAAAATTTGTATATATATATATATATATATATATATATCCCTCTTTTTTTAAATAAAGTTTTAAGAAAAAAAATAAATATATATCCCTTTCTTCACCCATGCCTGATCTGATTCTGCTTCTCCTTTTCTCCCTTAACCTCCTCTCTTCCACCCAAGTACTTTCCATACTATACATCCCCTGAGTATTTTGTTCCCACTTAAAAAAAAAAAAACTAAAATATCTACAGTTTTGTTTTTCTTCTTCTTTAGCTTTATATGGTATATGTATTATATCATGGGTATTCTGAGTTTAGAGGCTAATATCATATAGTCTGTGAGTTGTTTCTGAGGTGTTCAGATCTTTCTGGGGTTAGTATACAATTATCAGTGACTGTGTATTATGTCTGTTCTTTTGTGACTGCGTTACCTCTCTCAGGATGATATTCAGTAGCATTCCTCTACTCAAAGTATAAACAAGCTGAGAAAAATTAATAAAACAATCTTTCACAATAGTCACAAACAATATATAATATTTTGGTGTGACTCTAACCAAGGAAGTAAAATATCAGTATGACAAAAACTTCAAATCCCTAAAGAAAGAAATTGAAAAAGATCTCAGAAGATGGAAAAATCTTTCATGCTCATCAATAGGCAGGATTAATATAGTAAAAAGGGTCATATTGAAGAAAACAGGCTACTGGTTCAATGTAATTCCCCTAAAAATTCAAACTCAATTCTTCATAGAGTTGGAAAGAAAATTTGAAAATTCATTTGGAATAAACAAAAACCCAGGATAGAAAATTTCTCAAAAATAAAAGAACTTTGGAAGCCTAAGAAACATTTTTAGGTTGTTAATGCAAGTTAAGATAAAAACTGATTTAGGGACAGGGTTCTGAACTCACTAAAATAGCATAGATAATACATTACTGAGTAGAGGAAGGCTACTGATTTGTTTAAGTTAATTTTATATGAAGCCACTTTGCTGAAGTTGTTTATCAGGTTTACGAGTTATCTGTTGAAATTTGTGAGGTCACTTAAGTATACTATCATCAGAAAATAGTGATATTTGACATCTTCCTTTATAATTTGTACTCTTTTGACATTATTTTATTGTCAAATGGCTCTGGTCATTTGAGTACTAAATTGAACAGGTAAGGAGAGGGTGGACAGCGTTGTCTCTCAGATTTTGGTGGAATTGCTTAAAGTTTCTCTCCATTTAATTTGATATCTACTGGTTTGCTGTATATTGCCTTTACCACATTTAGATATGGGTCTTGAATTCCTCATCTTTCCAAGAGTTTTACCAGGAATGGTGTATATTTTGTCAAACGCTTTCTCGACATCTAATGAGATCATCAAGTGTGTTTTTTCCTTTGAGTTTCTTCATATAGTGGATTATATTGACAGACTTCTATGTATTGTACCATCCCTGCATCCCTGAAATGAAGCATACTTTATCAATCTGAATGATTGCTTTGATGTGTTCTTGAATTCAATTTGTGAGAATATGATCCAGTATTTTTGCATCTACATTCACAAGTGAAATTGGCTTGAATTTCTCTTTATTTGTTGGAACTTTGTGTGGTTTAGGTAGAATTGTCCATGCGGCTTCATAGAAAGAGTGAGATACTGTTTCTTTTGTTTCTATTTTGTGGAATAAATTGAAGAGTATTGGTATGAGGTCTCTCAGGTAGAAATCTGCACTAAACCTATCTGATACTGGGATTTTTTTTGGGGGGTGGGACACTTTTAATAACTACTTCTATTTCTTTAGGGATAATGGGAGTATTTAGATGATTGATCTGATAATGGTTTAATTTTAGTACTTGGTATCTGTCTAGAAAAATGTTCATTTCATCCAGGTTTTACAGTCTTGTTGAATACAGAATTTTCAGTAGGATCTGATGCTTTTTCTTAATTTCCTCAGTTTCTGTTGTTCTGTCTCCCTTTTCTTTCCTGATTTTGTTAATTTGGATACTCTCTCTGTATCCTCTAGTTACTCAGGCTAAGAGTGTATTTATCTTGTTAATTTTCTCAAGGTAACAGGTCTGGTTTTGTTGATACTTTGTATAGTTCTTATTGTTTCTAATTCATTGATTATTTTCTCCCCCTTCTTCCTTTTTGTTGTATTTGATTCCTTTAGTTCTAGAGCTTTCAAAAGTGATGTCAAACTGCTACTGTATATTCTCTCTAATTTTCACTTGGTAACACTCATAACTATGAGTTTTTCCTCTTAGCACTGTATTTCTTGTTTCAGATAAGTTTGGTATCTCATGCTTTCATTTTCATTAAATTCTAAAAAGTCCTTAATTTCTTTCTTTATTTCTTCTTCGATAAAATTATCATTGTGGGGTACATTATTCAGCTTCCACCTGTATGTGGGCTTTCTGTTGTTTTTGTTGTTTTAGAAGACCAGCCTTAGTTCATAGTAATCTGATAGGATGCATGGGATTATTTCGATCTTCTTGTATCTGTTGAGGCCTATTTTGTGACTGACTATATGATCAGTTTTGGAGAATGTACCATGAGGTGCTGAGAAGAAGGTATATAGGGTAAACTGTCCTATAAATGTCTCTTAAATCCATTTGGTTCACAACTTATGTTAGTTTCACTGTGTCTCTGTTTAGTTTCTGTTTCCATGATCTGTCAAATAATGAGAGTTGGATGGTAAAGTCTTCCACTTTGATTATCTGATGTGCAATGTTTTCTTTGAGCTTTGTGCTTTGCGTTTATTTTATAAATCTGGAGGCCTTGTATCTGAAGCTTAGATGTTCAGAATTATCTTATTTGATAACCTTTGTTTGAAAGTCCATTTTATTTGATATTATAATTGCTACTTTAAGTTGATTTTGGGGACTGTCTGCTTAGAAAATTGTTTTCCAGAATTTTACTCTGATGTAGTATATCTCTTTTTTCACTCAGGTGAAGTTCCTGTATACAGCAAAATGCTGGGTCCTATTTACACATCCAGTCTGCTGTCTATGCCTTTTTATTGCGGAATTATTGAGATATTAAGGAAAAGTGATTGTTGCTTCCTGTTATTTTTGTTGTTAGAGGTGGAATTATGATTGTGTGGCTATCTTCTTTTTGGTTTGTTGAAAGAAGATTACTTTCTTGCTTTTATAGCATGTAGTTTCCCTCCTTGAGGTGGAGATTTTCATCTTTTATTCTTTGTACGGCTGGAGTTGTGGAAAAATATTGGGCAAATTTAATTTTGTCCTGGATTATCTTGGTTGTTCCATCTATGATAATTAAAAATTCTGCTGTATATAGTAATATGTTCTGGCCTTTATGTTCTCTTAGGGTCTGTATGACATCTGCCCAGGTTCTTCTTGATTTCAGATTCTCTATTGAGAAGTCTAGTGTAATTGATAGATCTACCTTTATATGTTACTTGACAATTATCCCTTTATGCTTTTAATATTCTTTCTTTGTTTTGTGCATTTAGTGTTTTGATTATTATGTGACAGGAGGAATTTCTTTTCTGGTCCAATCTATTTGGAGTTCTGTAAGTTTCTCATACATTCACAGACATCTCTTTCTTTTAGGTTAATGAACTTTTCTTTTATAATTTTGCTGACAATATTCACTGGACCTTTAAGTTGGGAATCTTATATAAGTTCTCTTCTATTCCTAGTATCTTTGAGTTTAGTCTTCTCATTGTATATTGATTTCCTGAATGTTTTGGGTTAGGAACTTTTTGAATTGTGCATTTTATTTGACTATTGTGTCAATGTTTTCTAAGACAACTTTTGTACCTGAGATTCTTCTATCTCTTGTATTCTGTTGGTGGTGCTTGTATCTGTAACTTCTGATCTCTTTCCTAACTTTGCTATCTCCAGGGTTTTCCTCTGTGCTTTTCTTATTAGTTCTATTTGTAGTTTTAGATCCTGGATAGTTTTGTTCAATTTCTTCACTTATTTGCTGTGCTTTTCTTTAATTATTTAAGAGATTTTTGTGTTTTCTCTTTAAGAGCTTCTACTTTTTACATGTGTTCTCCTGTATTTCTTCAAGGGAGTTATTTATTTTTGTCCTTCTTAATGCCCTCTATCATCATTATGATATGTGATTTTAAATTCGAGTCTTGCTTTAAAATGTTGTTGGCGTATCCAGGACTTGCTATGGTGGGAGATCCTGGTTCTGATGATGACAAGTAGTCTTTATTCTCTTGCTTCGGTTCTTGTGCTTGGTTCTCATCATCTGGTTATCTCTTGTGTTCCTTGGTTTTGCTGTCTGTGACTGCAGCTTGTCCCTCCTGTGAGCCTGTGATAGTACACATGCCGTAAATCCTGGGAGACCATTTCTTTCAGGGCTGGACTTAGGCACCTTAATATTAGTTCTTTATGTGAATTAATGTTTTATGTTCTAAACTATAGTTCAGTAAATTATAAGAATTAGTCCCTGGGGAAACTTCTACCGGTATGTGTTGATCAAAGAGAAGAGATTCAGCGGTCATTATTGTAAATTTCGAATTCCTATTAGTATTTATAAAAATACATCACTCATGAAACTGCTGTGCCAATCTACTTTGTCTACCTGTCTGTCTATACATATATTCACTAGATATCTATTATGTATCACCTATCCATCATAGCACTGCGAGCTAAAGGAATTGTTGGATATTTTGCATCAGTACACATGTAAAAGAGGAGATGGCTAAGAACATAGAGTACAGTAAGTCATCCTATTGGTCTATAAAAGGTTTCCTAGTGCAGATATCACTTTCATTTGCTCCAGTAATGAGTTTACACCCCATGCACTGACAATATAAGGAGAAAAGGCATTTGGAATGCAGCAAGTATCACTTAGATATGACCCCATGTGGTAGAACAAAAATCAATTCAAAGAAAATCTGCAATTATTTTATGATTTAAAGGAGTAAAATTATCCGTAAAATATCCTGAGATATTTCTGATTCAGATAAGGTTTTAAAAATAAATATTCATAATTATCCATAAACTAACAAACACTAAAAAGAGAACCAATTTCATATGCATAATGGAAGAAAAAGTCAAACAATTGCATGAGCTCAAGAGTGTGGAGGGGAAATAGCAATAGTGGAAGCCTTTGCAAAATTTGCATCAAAAGAAGTTAAGATGCTCATGTCACACTGAGAAGAAAATGATGTGGCTTCATATTTATTATCCTGAAATGGCCTTTCATTGCAAAGTTACACTAATATATTCTTATGAAACACTCATGATGAAAATAGCTCAAGAGCTTGGTGGAAACATAAAATGTGAATTCTGTAGAATTACTCAGTTTTAGCAGATTCTTCTCATTGCTAATCAGCAGAACAAATGAATGAGAGTGGACCACTGTGATTTGCAAAGATGTATGATAGAAATTTCTGAGGATATTACAGCCTATTGTATCTCTGGTATCAGTTACCTGTATGAAAAAAGAGAAATCAGTTCTAGAAAATAGTATACTTAATGCCAATGTTCTCTCTGGTGTGTAGATTATAACTTCATTCTTTCAAAAGACTTACTTAACTTGGAATATCTGTCAAAACCAAATGTACTAGAGAGACTGTTGCAGGAGAATTAAGAATGCAGAGACAAAGGAACACATCTGCTACAGAAAATAAAGAGGAAATGCCGGGAGTGGCAGGATTTAAGCATGCATGAGATGGAGTATGGGGAAAGGTGGGATGCAGGGGACTTTAAACTAAACCTAAGATGTTTGAAGTCAAATAGAAGTGTACCACTTTATAATTATGAAACATTTTAAAATTGTCATGCATGAGTAGATAATGCCTATCACATAATCTATGAGTTTTTTTTTTAATAAATTCTGATTACTTGGTATGGTACACCACTATGGAAGTTGTCCATGAAGGTTTTAGAGATCCCTAAAATCATATGGATTTTAACACTGTCCTTGAACCATATTTGTAATCACAGTGCTAGAATACCAGAAGCAAGAGGGTGCCCATGGATCCTCGCTGAAGCAATAAACTCCAAATTTAGTGAGAGATGCTATCTCAACCAAACATTAATAATGTGTGGGATAATAATGGAATGGAAGCAAAGTGAGATTTAGATTCCCCAAGTCCATATACTTAGAAGTTCACTGGCAAATGCCTCAGGGTTTTTTTAAAAAATGAGAATTTATTTATTTAATTATAGGATCCCCTGACTTTGTCATTTGTAATTAAAGAATAGTTACATTTTCCCCCTTCTTTTATCCTTAAATCTTCTCCCAGATACCCTCCCTCATGCCTTTCATATTCCACTCCACTCCCAAGTTGATAGCCATGTTCTTGATTGATTAGTATCTGTTACACATAAGCATACACATGCACACACACACACACACACACACACACACACACACACACACACTTGTGTATCTGTGTGTGTGCACAGATACATCCTGTTGGGATCTGTTTGTTTTTGTTTGTAATTACATCATTTCAAGCATGGCCACTCTATATTGAACAACCAATAATGAGTCTCATCCCTGACAGAGGCTAATTCTCCTTCTGCTCACAGACATTAGTTAACCATAGTTCTGTTTTATAAGGAGGTAGGTCCTAGGCACAGGCTAAAGAGTCAGACACAACCTATACTTTCAGTGTTAGTACTCCAACAAGAATACTAAGCTATACATCTAATACACATATGAGCAAGGTTTTGCTGATAAAGCTTCATGGAATCATGTTTACAAAAATTTACATATATTTGTGTGTGGATGTGTTTATATGTGTATATGTAACATATGTAAGGAAGCTAAGCCACTTTCCCTAGCAATGCTACCAACACCCTAGTATATATCTCCTTTTAATAGTTGGTCAGGATAGTCCAATGGATTCCCTAAACAATACAGACTATATATATATAGTATATATATGGGATATATGTATATGTATATATATCCCATAATTACCTAATAGGAGTTGAGTGAAGAATGGGCCCTTAAAAATTTAAGGCTCAGATTATCATACTAAAGTTCAAATTAGAAGAGTAATTACTTAAAAGGTGGGAAATCAGACAAACTATAAAAAGCTTCTGTATGAAATGCTTTGAGAGATGCTTGTCTGTGATGGTAAAGGACTGACCTAATTAAGATGCCTAACTAGATGAAATATCTGTGTGTTTCCAGGCTGAATTCTGTAAATTATTTCATGTACTGTCAGTTAGGAAATTTAAAGGCCACAAGGGGGATTAATCCTGTGACCTCAGCTTCATTAGCTGAATACATTTAATGAATATAGTTATCATGTTTCTAGGAATGGCTGGGATACCAGTCATCATTGCTCATCAGCCCACATATGCACACTTTACTATAATGAAGGCAAAGCTACCTCACTGATTTTATTCCTGTGTGTAGAAAGATTACTTCATCTCTGCCTTCTCTTTTTTAGTATTAGTTATTTATGATATTTCTCCCAATATTGACTAATGTTTCTCAGCTTAACAGTTGAGTAGCATTTAAGATGCATATAAAGGAGTAAGGACATTGAAGAAAAACACTTAATCAGTTGTTTATGCATATTTTCTTTAATGAATTCTTAGTATAAAATTATATTTTTATATTTCTAGCACAAAGAGAATGGTATTATATTATTATGAATATGTTATCATTGATAAATTTGAGTATTTTACCAGAGAAATCACATATATAACTCATGTGACAAATTAGACATAGTAATTGGCTATATATATTAAGTACCTTTTCAGTATGGTAATGAAGATATATAATATTTTCTATATATAATATAACATATATTATATATAATAAAATATAAAATGAAATATAGAATATTTAGTTTTATCAAAGTATAGGTTAAATATAGCAAGAAATTTAAAATTTCATTATGTGTTATATTCTAAGAGTTTTTAATTATATAAAATTTTTTCTTAAATTATTCATATCTATAGAATTTTCTACTTTCCAAACATGTTTCTAATGTCTTATACTGTATGTAGCAGAATATCTTCTTGTTGATACCAGGATTCATCACCCCAACTAGAACAGCAGCTTGCTTCTCTGTCGATTAATTCAATGACAGAAAGCAGATGACACTTTCAACTTGCAGTGGGAAGAAATCATTTGGCTGTTCTCTGGCTGCATATTTTCTCCTTTCAAAGAAAGGCCTCCAGAGAAAACAGTCCTTAACTGACACAGAGACTGAAGATAAATGCCTTGTTACTATTTCACTGAAAATAATGTTGACGGGAACCACAAAGAGCAGATACAGTGTTTACCAATTCTGTAATTGGTCTTCCTGTTATAAGGGAACATCAGTTGTGACATCACTGTGTTCTTCTGTTTCCTTTGTCATTTTAGTAGAGATTGGTAGTGCCAGGTGGAGGACGGAAGTCTATCTGGATGATAGAATGACACACTTGACCCTTGTTCTTATTATTTACTTGTTTACTAATAATACTTTCTCTTCTTTAACCTGAATTACTCAAATAAAGATTAAGTAAATGTTGCTGCCTAGAGTGGCAAAAAATCACCCAAACTAGAAAAAGTCATCACTGTTATAAGGAAAGGCAAGATCTCGTATTCAGCAGTGTGTTAATGTTTGTTGCTGGCTCCATTCTTTGTCTCCAGCTGTATGCCTTTTGATTTAGACTTATACCCTCTAATTTTCATTAAAGTCATTATAGTTGATAATGACACACATCTGGGAAAAAAACAACAAGCTTCATTGGGAAAGATTGCTTTAACCATCATTTTTCAGTCAATAATGTACCACTAGGGCCAAGTATAGGGGCAAACATATCTAGAAGGTGAGGACAAATAGTTCATTAGCTTCCAAGGAAAGTAGAGTGCCCAGTGATTGTACCAGATACAGATGTTTCCAGTAAAAGTAAAAAGAGCAAGAAACATTAGATCTGTGACAATCTTGGCTTCAGCTAGAGGGCTCTGTGATTCTCATTTTTGATCACATACTTAGAAGCACATTCCTTAAGATAATATGGATCCACAGTAACAAGATGTACTTTGAAGCTCAGATAACTCAGTCAATAAAGAAAATGGAAGTTAAAGACTTTCTTGAGACAGGTGTTCATGTTCAAAGAACTTTTAGCCTGCCTATTCATAGCATTTAGATCTAGAAGCCTGTTGTATTTAAATCTACATGCAGAGTTGTATGGAAGCAGAAGTCTTAGGTGGATCTTCACTCCACTGTAAAGTTTTAGGACTTTAGAATTGATGTGTGTGATGAGCTCTCCCCATCATGGATTCCTCCCTTACTACTGATGACCAGGAAGATAGACTTTCTTTCTAGGAAGGTGTAGTTTGATTTCCTGTATAATGTTCTGTTTAATCATCTTAAAATCCTGCCTACATTTGAGAGACCTCACTAGAGATCTGAGTGCAGCTACAAAAAAGACAAGCATTTTGACTCTCCCATATCACTTTATTGATAGAAACCATCAGCATGTTTCAGAAGCTGCACCACTTCCAGATATTTTCATAAGGTAGTGTATTAGGTTAGATTGCTCATTTTCAAATAGGTTCTAACATCAGAAGATCAAAAGAATGAAAAGCCAACTGTTTCTCTTGTCAGTTGTACAAACATAATTAGTTTCATTAACTCTTGTCTTTCTTTTTATAGCATGGGCCATCTTGTTGGGTGTATGTGTATTTTGAGGGAAAGTGTCTCACTGCTCACTTTCCAAATAGCTTTACCAGAACCAAAAGTCTATCCTTCTCCAGGTACCAGCTAAATAGATGTATGAATTTAAGAATCCAGTACTTTATACTTCTTAAAATGTGACTGCCTGTATTTCAAAGATCTTTTAAAAGGTTTTAGTCAGTTTATGTATGAATGCTCTATCTGCAGGTACACCTGCATGACAGAAGAGAACATCAGAATTCAGTATAGATGGTTGTGAGACACCAAGTCTCACAGAATTGAACTCACTTCTGGAATAGCAGGCTGTGCCTTAACTTCTGATCCATCACTCAAGTCCAAAAGATATTTTAGATAAATAACATACTAAATATAAGAATGATACTTTGTGAGTTATACTATTACTTAGAGGAAAGGTAGTACTATTTTTTTATTCAATGATAGGAATTGAAGTTGGGGTTTTGCACATGCTAGGCAGATATGTACCACTGACCTGTATCTCCAAATTTATTTTAAATTTCATTTTTGAGAGATGAGCTTGCCAAGCCACCATAGTGACCTTGAACTTGCTCTGCTTTTGAAAGAGGCCCTAAAGATGTCACCAACATGCTAAGTAGTAAATGCAAACCTCATCTACAGATGATCTAAGACTACATTTTAAATGGAGCAAATTATGATTTGCAAAGTTTTCAAAGGCAAACTGTGCTATTTATGAAAATTATAAATATAGTTTGTACTTCATTCATAACATTCCATATGGAGAGTTCCATTATTTCAAGCTCTTAATAGTTTTCACCTTCTGATTTCTTTTCTAGCATGGCAAGTAGGCGGCTTTGAATGTCGCATCTGTCTTTGGCTTCTGAGTCACGTGAGCTGTGTCTTCTGAGAGTCTGATCCCTCTTGCATTCTTAAGAATGCCCGGGCCCATAACAATGGGCATTTTTACTGCTTGTTTTATGTCTCTAAAACCATTAGAACATCGATGCTTCTTTAAATTGGTTTTTGCAGAAAATGTAATATGCTTGACGAATTAAAGTAAGAAGTTGGAAATGTAACAGCATATCGGATTATGTCTTAATTTTTTTCTTTTCCAGTGTTTTATATTGATGGGGACTGATTTGTGGATATACATTCTAAAGCAATTTCACCTTTGTTTCTAAAAAAGAAACTCCTACAATTTGTCCTAGGAAGCCATTGACATTTCATCAGAAGAAACAGATTCAGATTTGCTGCCCAATGAAATCTTTCTGAGCTCTACTTTCCTATCTCTCACCAAAGACAATGCAATTGACCTTGGGTCGGAGGATAAAAAGCTACCATTATGAAGTGACAGAATAAATGGTCATCGTCCTCTGCTGAGACATTCAGTAGTTCAGAGCTGCTGGAGTCATGCTTTCATATACAAGAACAAATCCAATAACCGCAAAGACCCGAATTACAATATCACTTTATCTCTGTCGATTTAAATTGGTAGGCTTATCAGAGACAAACAAAAAAAACCTAACATCAAAAATAAATAAATAAATAAATAATAAAATCCAGAGATCACAAACATGAAATACATAGAGCTTTCAAGTGTCTGACTTACTAACAACATCATAAGTCATTCTCAAATCCACCAAACTGTTTATTTTGTACCCTGCCTTATTTCAGAACAGGGTCTGAGATCTATTTAAATTATCTGCACTTCAAAATAGATATTTAAAATTAGACCCATCAATATTCTCCTTTCAAATATTTGAACACAGACAAGCATTCCTTCAGTGAAGTTGAAGCCTTACTTTGAAATGAACATTGATATTTCAATAATTCTGTTATACTAAATAATCAATATTACTCTGATATGTTGAACACTTGTTTGCTTCTCTTTTGGTGTCCAAAACTGAATTCAATATCATTCAAACACTCCACCTCTTAAACCTGTGGCTAGTGTTCTCACATATTTTATATCTCAACATTGCTAACATGACCATGTAGAGATATCTAAAATAAAATAGGCTTACAGGAAAAGAAAATGTTAAAAAATCAGGGTTTGCATATTTTCCATGTATTATTTTATAGATACTGGCTTTAGATTGAGTTCAGGACATGATTTTGCACATCTAAAGTAAAGCAGAGGTAAAAACCCTGGCTCTTCTGTCTACTTAGACATGGTGTTCCTCTTACATCTCATAAACTTGTGTTTCTCTTAAATTACAATGGCAATTATAAACTTATTTCTCTGAAAAGAGCCCCCTGGTTTTAATTATATCACTATTTATTTTATGCCTCTTATGTGTGATAATTTACATTACCACTGTATATATTCTATTAATGCCAAAATATATATAATTCAAGTAAGCATTATGTGAAATGAGTATTGTTATCTAATATAGTAACTGTAGAATAAATCAAAAATTTCAGTGGATGGGGTAGTGAGCAATTTGCCATTGCAATGCTTTAAAACCATATGGCTATATTTGGTACAAATAATAAGCATGATTTTATAACAGGAAGCAAGTGAATTCACCAAATATTTACATATGTAAGACACCATGAGTGAACTAACTTTACATGGAACATTTTTATAGATGGCAATAATTTTAATAGATGGTGATAATTTTATAGATGGTAATAATTTAAGATGATAATAATTTTAAGGTGGAGAGATATTATCCTCATCCAGGTGGGACCAATGGAGTCAAAGCATTATTATGTATGCTACCACAGAGCAGCAGACACAGAGATGGCCATTTAAGAAGGACAGAGGACATTGGGGAGATTTGCATATTTCCCATGAAAGCATAAAGGGCTGTTGAACCAGGAGCCTAAGCAGACACAATAATCTTGAATGGAACAAAATGGGTTCTACATATACTGTCTACTGGGAATTTATGCCTGTGGCAATTCACCAAAGGAGAATGTCTCCTTCTCCCTCTGCACATCAACTGTCAATAAAACATACATAATATAAATGTAGGACTCTGTTACAGGAAAATGTTATTAATTAAATGTAAATTGTAAAATATGTCAACTCAGGATGTCAGAAGATTCCTCAGAATGAACCTGGAGGGTATACAGTTAGAAATTTTTATTATTATTTTTGTGTTGTTTTATTTGTTGTCCTGTAAAACACATTTGCAAGCCTCTTTTTATTGGGCTTATTTTATAATTAATTGTGAAGATGTATGATGTGGTATCTGTGCACACTAGTGTGGGTGGAGTCTAGAAGGAAGCACAAGACCCAGAGAGGTAGAGTTACAGGTGAAGGGATTGTGAGCCTCATGACATGGTGTTGAGAAGTGATTTTGGCTCTTGTGGAAGTGCAGCATGCATCCTGGACTGCCTCACCATTACTCTAGGCTCGTTTTTGGATCTTCCTTCAACAACATTTCGTACAGTAAAATTGCTTCAAACAATATTGTCTGTCTCATTATCGTTCATGATAAGTAGTTAACTGATATGCATGCTTTAATAAGTACTGTTTCCTCAATCACTCTTCCCCACGACTCCCAGTGGACTTCCTATTGTTTGGCTGTGGGTCTCGGCATTTGTTTCCATGCGCTAATAGATGTAGTTTGGACAGCTCTTGGTGGTATCACTTCAAGAATGTTGGCCAGAGTTTTCACATTTGACTAGGACAAGAAAATAGGTTCAAGATAAATAGAGCTGAGAAATGTGGTCATTGAATCATGATTATCTTGATAAATCCCTAAATAAAGTGACAATGGACTTTTTATTGCCTAATTTGTTCCTTTTGTTCCATGAATATTATGTTCATGTTTTATTTGTTCCTTGACCTAGAACTGACAATATCCTTTGCCTGCACTTAGAATGGTATAAAAGCAGACTGGAAAAAAGTAAATTTGCTTCAGCACTTACGGGAGTCATAATAAAGTGTTGTCTAATTGTCTTTTTTTTTTTCTTTAATCTTCCCTCCTTAGTGACACTGTTGGTTGACTGAGCAGGACGGGTCAGTGAAGTCTCTCAGAAGAGTTATTCTAGGCTCCTGTCTGCCAGCATAGCAGAGTTTCATTAATAACATCAGGGGTTTTCTTACTCAGCGGGAGTGGATGCACCTAAACCAGCTGAATCTTGAGGTACCAGTAAGGACTTGTACCCATAGGGAGCCCCCCCCCCTTATTCAAGGATAAAAGTGTGGGAGAATGAGTGAGGGAATGTGAGGGTGGGACTGGGAAGAGAAGTGGGAAAGTGGGAAGGGAGCTGCAATCAGACTGTAAAGTGAATAATGTGTGTGTGTGTGAGTGAGAGAGAGAGAGAGAGAGAGAGAGAGAGAGAGAGAGAGAGAGACAGAGACAGAGACAGAGGCAGAGAGAGAAAGACAGAGAGAGACAGAGAGAGACAGAGAGAGAAAGACAGAGAGAGAAATACAGAGAGGAACAATAATTAATCAATACATAAAATTGTGGTAAAATTAGAAAAAGAGGAAAATTTTTGCATGTATGCAGAGAAAATCAGAAACAGCCAATGAAGAAGTCAGCAAAGAGACTGTAGTAGAGATACAACAACAAAGTACATTATAAAAAATTATGAGCCATTTCTGACATTTGAACAAATTGTTATTATTTAGCAGAGCTCCAGATGGGGAGTGGACAGACTCTCTGTAAGCAAATCATAATAAAAATGAATTTTGGAGATGTATGCTAAAGCATGTCTCTTCTGGCAAGTGTACCTAGATAAGAACATTTCTTTGTCTATTAGTATTTGAAGAGAGGTGATATACCAATAATAGCCTTCAACTTGTTCATTCCGGTTCTATTCTTGTCCCTCTAACATCTATATCCAATCCAGTAGCTAAAACTCTTCTGTCAAAATTTAGGTCAGATCCTCCTGTATTTCAAATCAAAGGCCTACCTATACCACTTTTTAGAACATGGACACCAAAGATCTGTCTATTTTTTTTTCTTTGTTCCAGTTCCAGATTTCTGTTCATTTTAAATTTTCTGCATATGTTTCTGCAATGAAAATGGGGTTTTTTTTTTGACCAAATTCCATGGGAGTACGTAATCTGACAATTATTTTCTTTACTAACCAAACAGTTTCTGCCATTTTTCTGTACCAATTTTCAGTTTCAGTGGTGTCAACACAATAACCCATGTTAGCCTTTCATGTATTTCCCCTGCTACATACCAGACAAGGAAGTCCTCTACTAAATATGTGCAGGGACCCAGGTCCAGCCCATGTAAGCTCTTTGATTTGTGGCTTGGTCTCTGGGAGCTCTGAGGTTTCTGGGTTAGTTGATGCTATTGTTCTTACTATGTGGTTGCAATTTCCTTCAGCTTCTTCAGTCCTTCTCCTAATTCTTCCATAGGGATCCTCTACTCTTTAGGAATACTATATTACCTAGCCTGAACCCCTAAGATCTCCCAGACACTGAGCCACCAACCAGGCAGCATACCCAAGCTGGTCCAAGGACCTAACACATATACAGCAGAGGACTGCCTGGCCTGGCCTCAGTGTAATAAGATGTGCTAAAGTTTGAGAAACTTGAGGCCCCCAAGAGTAGGAAGGCCTGGCGGAGGCTGTGGGAAACATCTTCTTGGAGATGATGGGGGGAGGAGAAATGGACTGAAGAACTGTGGTAGAGCAGATCAGGAGGCATTAAGAAATGGACTGTAAAAAATAAAAGTAATAAAAATATTTATTCCTTACCAAACATTGCATTAAATTGAGAAATATAATGAAAACAACAATAACAACAACAACACAAATAGCAAGCAAAGTCATTCCATAGCATCAGAGAAAATTATATTTACAGTATTTACTTTTCTTTAAATGTTATGTATCTTTGTATGAATATATATATATATACACATATATATATGTTCATTAGTTTGTAAGTATATATATGTGTGTGTGTGTGTTTGTGTGTGTTGTTGTATGTGTACATGTATGTATAAATACATGTGCACACATATGTGTTTTGTTGCATGTGCATGAGTATGTGTTGCCACATGGATATGTAATGGTGAATGTGCACTAAATATGTGTGTTGGTATATGGGCTCATCTGTGTGTTTGGGTGTTGGTGAAAGTGCCAATGTGCATGTTTGTGTGTTGGTGAATGTGTATGTGTTGTTAGTGAATGTAGACATGTATTGATTGCTATAATGGCACATGAGTATATTTGTGTGTGTGTGTGTGTGTGTGTGTGTGTGTGTGTGTGTGTGTGTTTGCATGTGTTGGTGCATGTGAATATGTGTGTGCTTGGAATCTAGATAGTAGTTTCAAATATCTTCAACTGTTCTCCATCTTATTTAGAGAAAAGCCACTGATCGGTTTGGTGCAATGACAACTAAGCTTCAATAATTTCTCTGTCTTTGAACACACAGTACTGGGATTAGAGGTACTTGATTCTGTTTTCGCACACAGGATCACGTAATTGCTATTGATTTCATTCCTGGGAATTTTCTAATAGAGTTGTTTGAAAAGGCTATCGTGTACATTAAAGAAATCTGGACACTTATTTGTCTGATATTGAATATTTTATGTATTTACACTTTAAATGTTATCCCCTTTCCCAGTTATCCCCTCTCCTATTCCTCTTCCCCTACTTCTGTAAATACACTCTTCTCTCCCACCATTTTCTTACATTGGGGAAGTAAGCCTTCTCAAGGCCAAGGTCTTCTATTGAATTCAGACAATGCCATCCTCTGCTACATATGCAGGGGGAGCCATGGATCCCGCTGTATGAACTCTTTGGTTTGTGGTTTAGTCCCTGGGAGTTCTGGGGGGTCTGGTTTGTTGATATCGTTTTTATTTCTATGAGGTTGCAAACCTCTTCAGCTAATTCAGTCCTTTCTCTAATTCCTCCATTGGGGTCTCCATGCTCATTCCAAGGGTTAGCTGCAAGCATCTTCATCTGTACCAGTAAGACTCTGGCAGAACCTTTCAGGAGACATCCACATCAGGCACATGTCAGCAAGCTCTTCTTGGAATCAGCAATAGTGTCTAGGATTGGTGGCTGCATACGGGATGGATCCCCAGCTCTGCACATAGATCCCAGTCTTTCACAGAAAGCATATTACCAGTTGATCTATCCCCTCAATTCAATATTCCAGATCTTTAACATTTTGTACTTGGTAAATTTAAGAGATATTTGGAAAGAATAAATTATATCCTACAATCTAGAACTGACACTTCATATAAAGGTTTAAAGGAACTTGCCAAATTAATTTGTCAAGAAAACATGTATTGTATTTCCTTACTCTAATTTTCTCTTCTTCCAAACTTCACTACCTCTTCTCCAATTTAACAGTTCGTATCTCAGCAAAGAACACCTCTGCCCATTTACTTACTAAACATTGAGGCACATAGAACTGTTATAATTTTCCCTTCTCTAAATAATCATACCTACATCGTATCTTTCAATAATATGATACATGCTCCTTCATAGTCACAATGGCATAATTTCCTCCTCTTTTCATCTATTGCCAGTGTCTTGCCTTGACTGAAACCAGGCATCTTTACTACTTCCACATTTTACTCCCTAGATTTACTCTTTCCCATGTATTTCCCAGCTCTAAACTGTGATTCTTACAGAAGCAGGTAGCTGATTATCTCCCTCTGCTTCAAAATCATTTTAGAGCAAAATGAGAGCTAAGCTGGAAATGGTGGATTAGGAAGAGCAAGAAGAAGGCAGGACTTTGATGGCAGACATAGCAAAAAGCAAGCCTTTATGTTTTATCTGTAGTGAGATATAAATATGTTCTTTTGTGTACCGGATATTTATTCCAGGTGGCATGCCCTGTGATTACCTGAAGTTTGTTCTCTCTGGAGGTTTTTTGAAAGCCGACTTTTTTGTTGTTGTGATTTTAAACCATAACAAGGTCAACAATGAAGTACTAACATCCAAAGACCAGTCTGAAGGATGAGCTTATCCTGGTTTCTTTTCAACTTGATATCATTTGGCTTCTTCAGGTAGATTGTTAGTTGACAAATGAAGAATCGGAAGGGGGGTTTGTCAGTATTGGTTCACCTAGGAAGAAACACAGAAATGCTGGGAGAACTTGCTGAAGCTATGGGCATGCTATTCATGGGAAAAGGAACAAATTAAGAGGGTCCTGGGTAAAATACAAGCAGGGGAAAAATGAGGAACACACTGTTAAAAAAACAAAAGTTGGGGAGACCTCCAATTTCAAGTATGATCATAGAAGCTGTTCAAACAAGCAGTGTTCTATCTTTGGTGGGCAGTAAATTAAAAAAGAAAGAAACACCAAAGAAATTCATGAAAGGAAAGCAGCAATTCAGGGAAGCATCAAATAGCTGAGCGGACAGCAGCCACTCTCAGTGCAGAGTCCCGACAGTTAGGATGGACAGCTGGCGAATATAAATGTCAAGATGGAGAGGGGAAATGGAGCTTTCTGAGAGCACAGGACACACAGGATATAACATCCATCAGCGAGCGACCATCTGGGGCCCCACTGTAGACGCTCAGCTGTCATCTCCCCCGCATCCATCTTAAAGGTCTAATTCTTGCCTCCAATTTCCAGTCCAAAAAGGTGTTTCCTTTTCTTTTAAGTCCCCTTCTTGGAGTAGTCACCATAGTAATTTTTCTATGAATTTACAATTAAAAATAATCTAGGAATGCTTATCATCCCTTTAAAACAGCCAGGGTTGGAAGATGTCCTACCAATGCCGCTTTCTCTTCCCAGAAACTCCATGCTTGTCTGCTTTAGTTAGTGGCAATAGTCTTTATTTGCAAATATAGGGATAAAAAAGAAATCAAACACTCACTTTTAAAACTCAGCACATCACTGCTTCCTAGTTACTGATGGAATACACACCAAACTCTGCTACTCCCCACTGAAGGTCTCTCCACACTCTCTGCTGTGCCACAAAAGATTATGGTCAATTTCTCATGTGCATGCTCCTTTCTCGTCCCCCAGGGACATGACAGCTGACATTTTTCTCAACCTGTAACCCCTTCCCCTACCTCCTGGTCCTAAGACATGATTTGAACAACACCCCATTCATTAGATGATATGAAAAACAGCATCTCTTCAAGAAGAGGCTTTCCCTTACCAATCTGCCTGAAGTTGCCCTGGACTCAGGCTTAGCATGCTTCTCCGCTGTCCTCTGTACCTTCAAAGTATTAATGCAGCATGTCAAACACACTGCAGAACTTTCTTCCTCAAGGTGACTGTGCCTGAGAGACACCTTTCAAATGAACAGAGTTTCCATAAAAAGAAGCAAGATTCTATTGCTCTACACGTGCTTATCAAACAAGACTGAATTGATAGGAGGCAGGTAACTTATGTTAGTCCTAATAATAAATTCTATGCTAAATTAATCAATACTATTATTTTTAAACACCTCATTTAAATGATTAAAAACTGGTTTGACTTTTTAAAGCATCTTCTTTATTTTCCCTGAGGGCAAGTCCTTGTATCTATTAGGATACAAATTCTTTTACTGTATGCAGTCTTCAAATGATCAGGAATACAAAATTAAAATAGAATTATGTTTCTCTGATGTCATACACTTCACTGGCTTTACTGGAATAAAAAGAATGCTTGCGGCAGAATAACAGACTGTCTTACATCTGTGGGTTTTCAAATTTTGACCAATATCAGTGTGGCTTGAGGCTGTTGGACATCTGGTAAGTTTCACTCCTCCATCTTGGCATACACTTCTTTGCTATCTTTGGAAAAAAAATAAATGTTTGCAGCACAGTCTACACATGTAAATTAGAATAATTGTGAAAAATCCTTCAAATATATTTAGCCCTTTTAATAACTTAGTACCTCTCATTTTATTTCATTAAACTTACAAAAACTTATAAAATTAATTCATGGGGTTGTTTAATTGCTATAACCAAAACAGAATTTATGACAAGGGGTTGATTAGTAAGCAAATTACTTTTATCCCTCTTATTTTTGTGTTAAAATGACTATAGGAATTACATTCTTTCCTTATTCCAAATTATGCCATATACCCTTTCTTGCTCTTTTTATTTTTTCAAATTCATAGCCCCATTTTCAGTAATTGCTATTACATGTATAACTCTGTGTGTGTGTGTGTGTGTGTGTGTGTGTGTGTGTGTGCACAAGCACCCATGAGTGTTACATATATATTCTGAAATATAACCAGGTCAGTCTGCATGTGGTATATATGTTTTCAAGGCTGACTACTTGACCTTGGATGACGAGTTGATGTGAACTTATAGAGAGAAGAATTTTTAAATTACCAGGAGACACAATCTCTCAGCCCATCTTTGGCTCTGAGAATCATTTTGGCCTCGTCTTCTGCAATGTTCCCGGAAGAATTGCTGTGGGGATTATATCCATCAGGACTGGGCTCCATGACACTGCAGTTTGCTTAGCTGTGTGGTGAGTTTCTGAAAGTGTCACTGTCTTTTTCCAAAGAGAAATGTCCTTTATAACATTGCCCAACCTAGTTCACAGCATCTCTGTCACTCACAAACTATCTAGTTTGAGTATGCTGTTCTGAAATTTAATGTTTTCTTGAGCTCCAAGTTTGCAGACAAAAAAAGTGGTTAATTTCTTCACACTTCTGTTTTCTTCGGTTGTGAATCATATATCACTTCCTCCTGTTCAATCTGTACTTACTATGCCTGCATAGCTCAAAGTACCAAGTACGCAGCCTAGGCTGTTATTATTTCAAGGCTCCAGTATCTATGTTTTAAGGTAATCTTTTTTTTGGCAAAGGAAAAGATATGTCCTCCAGTTTCTGCTTTAATATGAATGTTTGCCTACGTACAGTTATATAATTACTGTGTCTCGCTCAGGAACTGATGCTTTTAAGCCATATTCTGTCCACTGTGCTGACACATAGCAGTCTAGTTATTATCATTAGTCTATGTGACATATGGACCTTCGTTTGATTTCTGGTCCTCCTGCCTCATGCTGATAGTTACGTCATTTTATGTGAACTTTGTATTTTCTGTACTACCAAATGGGCTGAATTCACATTGAATATATTGGTTGCTAGCCCATGGGCCCTCCTGTTATATGTCATCCATTGTCTCCAGAGGAACTGAGTATTTCAGTATTCCTATAGAAAAAAAGGTAAAAACCAAAAAACAAAAACAAGTTATAGATATATTCTATATCTCTATCAAGATATATTCTATATACCTTAACAAAAATACCTTGATATGTTCTCCTCTTCCTCCTTTCTACAACAAATTAGAGTACCTGGAACAATTATAAAACTTCTTTAAAATTTATTATAACAACCTACAATGCCCCAGATACATCAAAGTTCAAATATGTGCTATTAGTCAATTTATTGGATTACATACATACACATACACATACATACACATACACACACATACACACATATACATATACATACACACATACACATACACATACATACACATACACACACATACACACATATACATATACATACACACATACACATACACATATATACATATACATATACATACATATACACATACACATATATATTCACATACACATACACATATATACATATACACATACACACACACACACACACACACACACACACACACACACACACACACACATATATATATATATATATATATATATATATATATAAAACCTATATATGTGGTATCTTTAGGATATTCATGATTAGCCTTTCTTGCTTGGTGTCATGGAAACTGAGGAAAATCTCAGCAATTTGAGTAGAGACATTTGTGTTTGAGTCCAACACTTGTGATATTATAATGACACCAAACACCAGTGCCAAGGTGATAGCTGCCACTGTGACCACAAAAGAAATCATTATTATTTTAGATTTTAAGCATGAAAACCTTTCCTATTCATCTTTCATAGACATACTATGGGTCAAATTTCTTTACTTAACTACTTGAAAATTCTATTTTCTGCCTTTTTTTTATACTAAAGTGTAATCTTCATTAGGAAACCATCATTACCCAAAACTTCACTGAAGGAGTTCAGGGTGGCTCTGGGGTACTATGTAGCACCTTGAAATGCCACCAATTTTACATTTCAAGTGTGTTCCTTATCTACAGATTTTCCAACTATCTCAACTACTATAACTTTTTTAATTGGACATATCTTATTCACATTTTAAATGTTATCTCCTACCCCCCCCACTGCCTCTTTGAGGGTACTCCCCCACCCACTTTCCCACCCAACCCCTCCTGCCTCCTTGCCCTGACATTCCTGTACATTGGGGCATAAAGTCTTGGCAGGACCAAGTGCTTCTCATTCCATTGATACCCAACAAGTTACATAAACAGCTGTTACATATGCAGCTGGTGCAATGGGTTTATCCATTTGAACTCTTTGGATAGTGGATTAGTCCCTGGGAGCTCTGATTGGTTGGTATTGTTGTTCTTATGGGGTTGCAAACCCCTTCAACTTCTTCAATCCATTTTCTAACTTCTCCATTAGAGATCTCTTTCTCAGTACGATGATTTTCTGTGAGCATCCACTTCTGTATTTGTCATGATCTGGCAAAGCCTCACGGGAGACAGCTATATCAGGCTTCTCTCAAAAAACACTTCTTGTTATCAGCAATATTTTCTAGGTTTGTTGGATGTACATGGTCTGGATGTCCAGGTTGGGCAGTCTCTGGATGGCCTTTGCTTCAGTCTCTACTTCAAACTTTATCTCCATATTTCCTCATATGAATATTTTTGTTCACCCTTCTAAGAAGGACTTAAACATTGGCACTTTTGACTTTCTTCTTCTTGAGCTTCATGTGGTCTGTGAATTGTATTGTGGGTATTCCAAACTTTTGGGCAATATCCACTTATCAGTGAGTGTATACCGTGTGTGTGTGTGTGTGTGTGTGTGTGTGTGTGTGTGTGTGTGTGTGTGTGTTTGTGTGTGTAATTGGGTTACCTCACTCAGGGTGAAATTTTTGAGTTCCATCTATTTGCCTAAGAATTTCATGAAGTTATTGCTTTTAATAGCTGTGTGGTGCTCCATTGTATAAATGTACCACATGTTCTGTATCCATTCCTTTGTTGAAAGACATCTGGATTCTTTCCAGCTTCTGGCTATTATAAATAAGACTGTTATGAATATCGTGGAGTACATATTCTTGGTATTCTTGTTTTATGTTGGGGCATCTTATGGGTATATACCCAGGAGTGGTATAGCTGGGTCTTCACGTAGTACTATGTTCAATTTTTTTGAGGAACCGCCAGACTCATTTCCAGAGTGGTTGTACCAGCTTACAATCCCGCCAAAAATAGAGGAGTGTTCCTCTTTCTCTGCATCCTGGCCAGCATCTGCTGTCACCTGAGTTTTTTATTTCAGCCATTCTGACTGATGTAAGATGGAATCTCATGATTGTTTTGATTTGCATTTCCCTGATGACTAAGGATGTTGAGCATTTCCTTAGGTGCTTCTCACCAATTCAGTATTCCATAGTTGAGAATTCTTTGTTTAGCACTGCCCTCTACTTTTTAATTAGGTTATTATATGATCCCATTCTTGTTCAAGATGGTCATGAATAAAGTGTTCAGATAACCAAGAGCTACACAATAAATTGGAGTTTGAATCAAAAGTAAGAGTTACTTTTTTACAATTATCTTTTAAAAATACTTTTAAAATATTTCCTATAGCTAACATGCAAAACTTCTTCAACAGAAACTATAAATTTATTTTGTATAACTATTAAAATCAATTCTTTTGCTCCTAAATACTTATTCAGGTATTGATACAAAGATATTTGGGTCAATTTTAAGTTAGGATATTATTATGAAGAACATTTTGAAAAGTAATTTATGTTAAATCTAAAAATTTTGCATAAAGAAAATTAGTCTTTAAGCTGTGGCACTTTAAAGTGCATTCAATAAACTGAATATTATCAAAGGAAACCCTCTCCCATATATATATATATATATATATAACTTTGACATACATCAGTAATACCATGCCTTTTTTTATACATAGTTTAAACTTGTATCAACAAAGAGCACTCTAAAATAGAAATAGCATCAAAAGAAAATAATAGTTAATAGTGGAGAACTCACTTAATTAGTAGGTGACAAATTGTACTACAAATATTATTAGGAAAAATCTGGAAAATCTTTATGTGCCTCTCATATGAAGCAAGCTGTTGTACACAAATTTAATTTTCTCCAAATAAGTTACTGAGAATTCTGAGAAATATGATGACATTAGAATAAAGTCAAAATTATTTTCTATTTATTCCCAGAATAGAAAAAATGAAAGGTGGAGAGAGGTTCTTCTATCTAATCATATACCACTTATTTCAATAATCAGGAGACAGCAATATGAAGAAAATAGAAACAAACATTATTCCATTTCTAAAAAAGGTTTTCTTGCTCAAAATCTTAAATAATCTTATTTAAAGGGGGGAAATTATATGTATAGAAGACGGGTATAGATTTCTTTTGAAGTCCTGCTTTAACCTTCTTATTAATAGATTTTGTTTTAACAGTGAAATCTAGTTGTCCAAGGACAAGCATATGGATATCCTAAAAAAAGAGTGGCGTAACTGTGTGGATTTTTCCTTTTGGATATATTATTTATTTACATTTCAAATGTTATCCCATTTCTGGATTTCCCCTCCTGAAACCCCCTATTTCATCTCCCTCTCCCTGCTTCTGTGAGGGTGCTCCCCTACCCACCCACCTACTCCCACCTCCATGCCCTGTGGCATTCACAGGACTGAAGAACTCTTCTCCAATTGATACCAGACCAGGCCATCCTCTGCTACCTATGTTGCTGAAGTCATGGGTCCCTCCATGTGCATTCTTTAGTTGGTGCATTAGTTCTTGGGAGCTTGCTGACAGGAGCCAGAAATAGTTTCCTCCTGAGAGTCTCTGCCAGAGAATGACAAATACAGAGGCAGATGCTCACAGTCAACCATTGGACTGAGCACAGGGACCCCAGTGGTGGAGTTAGAGAAAGGACTGAAAGAGCTGAAACAGATTGCAACCCCATAGGAAAGACAGCAACGTCAACCAATGAGACTCACCAGAGCTATGTGGATTTTCTATAGCTTGATTTTCATTTTAAATGTGTGAAGCACTTGAATGCAAAGGTCTGTCTTGTAGTAGTTTGATGCTGGATATGTGTGGTCTCCTTGTTAGGTGCTGCTATTTGAGAATATTTTCCTGTAAAGAGCCTTTATATAATGTTACTAGTATAAAAATGATATATCTCCATGGTGAAGAAATACTGTCAACCCATCTTGTACTGATGAATTTGAATATACTTTACCATTATCTAGGAAGCAGAAATCACTTTATAGAGTTAACAGATTTCATTTCCTCTACAGTGAGGAAGCTATCATATAAAAGAAGCTCAAGAAGAAGAAAAAACTTGATTGGAAAAGGCTGTGACCTAAGCATTAATTATCTAAAGTTCTAGATGGGCCAAGAGCAAATGCAAGCTTCACAGATTTTTACCAAATACAGAGAAAAAAATACTCTAGGAAGAAAAGTAAAATAGAAAAACTCATTACCTATATTTAATTCATATTATGCACTTCTCTAGTTCAAGAAAGGTTAATGTTAGCTGCTATAGAAAGGGAAACACATAAGAAAACACATTTTTAAAAAATTCAATGGGTATTTTCCACAGGCAATGAAAGAGCTGCTTGTATATTCAATGTCTTTATCTGTTCATAATAAGAACATTAATTTAATGTGGTTAAATTTTTATATTCTCTACACAGTTGTAAAATATGAAAATAAATAGTGGTTTTTATAAACAATAAAAATGGCCAGACTGAATACAGAATATAAACTGACATATTTATAAATTTATTAACATGGTATCTACAACATTCATGATTTAAAAGAGTATGAAAATAATGAAAACAATAAAATGCTGTATTGCTAATGATTTTCTATGATACATATTAACTATACAGATGGCTCATCGCGTTAATATGTCTGCAGTATACACATAAGAACTGAATTCAATATGTAGATGTAATAACGGAAAGAACAAACTTCCAAAAGTTAACTTGCTAACATGTTCTTTCACATATGAATGCCCAGCCCCCCATATCCACCTCCCTCACACATACAGGATAATTCTAAGATTGCAGGATTCTAAGATAGCAGGAATGGGTCGTGCTTCCTGCTGATTTGAAGAATGCAAAGTTAAGAGAAACAGTGTATCAGCACTCAGCCAAGTTTTATTGAAAACAGAAACGCACCCAGTAAGGAGAGATAGACTTTCAAGAGGGAATTTAGATACTGAAAGGAGAAGGTCGCACAACGGCTTGGTTTCTTAAGGGACATATGGTGGTGCCCCTTCCTATTATTTTGGATTCTTCATCTTAAACAAAAAAGAAGGAGCTGATAGGCCCAGGGCTCCATGAACGCTTGGGCATGCGCAATACCAGTCTTGGCAGGTCCTTAGTTATAGGGATGTGAGCCAGTCCCAGTAGGGAGTGAGGACTTGCCAAGCCTTTATCCAGCATGAAGAAGTGGGAAGTTTGCCATTTTGCTGTTTGTCTATGGACTCTTCCTCTATCTGTGTGCCTGCCAGAGCATTTAGCTGCCTTCACACACAATTTAAAAAAAAAATAGAAATGTCAAAAGAATTTAACGAAAGCTCTTTAAAAATACACACATTTGCCCAGCAGTTTTTCAAGCAGTGGACAAGATGAAAAGACAAAAAATTTTTGAAATGTACTTTTATGCTTCTCTTGATGTCCAAGAAACTTAGGCTCTTAGAACTGCAGGGTTGACAAGAGAAAACCCAGCAGAGCCCAAAGCATTGTCAATTGTGTGCACACAGTTTATCCACATTTCAGGCTCCTTTAGGATGATTATCAAAATCGGCTGCAACAACTGCACATAATAGAAATATCATTCCCAGAAATACTTACTTCTGAGAACAAGAAACATACCATTTCAGATTGATTCTTTTATCCCAAAGAATTGTTTTTAAAAATTCTATTTCACAAAGCTTATTCAAAGAGTACCATATGATCACTATATGATATTTAATGAGAAATATAAATTTGACTATCATAAATATAAGTATACCAAACTGTAAATGAGTGAAAATTAGAGAGAAAAATATTAGGTAAATAATATATTTTCATCTACACTAACCTTCTCGTCTTTATTTTTGTCAGGTCAAATGATAAAATTTTGACATTTGCAATTTCTTCTGACATATATTTTGTGAATAATCAACCTGATGAGTAAAGAATCATGAATTAGTCCTCAATTTCTGGAATCTGACATGCTAGCTACCCCACGTGAATGGATTCATAGTAATTTCTACCAGATAAACAACATGACCCCCCCCACACCCATTCACTATTCTAGTTCAAGACTCTGAAGATTCTTTATAACACTTAAAGAACTTGCTTTATTATTTTTTGGAGGATCAATGCCTACAGTTTTATTGAGAAAGACTTGATAATCTTGCTTTCATTCTTATGCAGAATCACTCTTTAGGTAAGGTTGATATCTTGATTTACATTTCTAAAGTGGCTGTTTTGCATTTCCCCTAAACAGTCATCCTGAAATGAATTCCTTCCTCACAGTAAGACATTCTGAGTAGAGTGAAAAATCCTGTACAAAGTCTACACATAGTCCAGTGATGAAGGTGGACTGGGGAACACACTCATTCACTTCACTCTCACCGTGGTGCCCTTGGACCGATAGGAACTGCCCAAGTTCCACCCGTACCCGTACCCAGCACACTCGGGGACAGCCAGAGACTTGAGTGCGAACAGGGCACAAGTCAAACTCGGAAGGTGGATACTTTCCACGAACTAAGCATATTGCAGACTGAGCAGGTCACACTTGGAAATGCATATGTGTACACACAGTACTTATATGTATGCGATCACAATGAATGAAAAAGGGAGGCACTGGGTGTGAAAGAGAGCAAGGAGGAACTCTGGGAAGGGTTGGAGTGAGGAAGTGGAAGGGAGAGAAGTAATTATATTACAGTCACAAAAATCAAAAGGAACAATGGAAAACCTTTAACAGTTTGATGCCTCATGACAGATTGATTTTTTTCCCTATATTTGTATGTCCACATTCAAATGTGGACCACCTAGCTCTGCCTTTTCCTGATTCTTAATTCTGCAGACAGGGGAGACTCGTCTAACAGGCTTGGGGTCTCCCTGATCAAGCATTTCATTCTGCTATAGCCAATTCTTCTGAGATGGACTTCAGATCCCCTCATTCCGGACAGATTCTGCTAGGACCATTCTCCACGACTGTTTGTCAAATGATTGCCCAGCTATTTCTTCATTCCTTAAAAACCCGGACAGAGGGGGTGCATTCCCTCCTCCACATTCATGTAACCACACTAAGTTGGGCCACCGAGGGGCGATCACGTTTGCAGCTGTATCCAGCCTCTAAGACCATCTGCTCTGGAGACCAGTGGCTCCACGCTTTGAAAGCTGCCACTTCTCACCTGAAGATTTGCTTAGCAAATGACACTGCTGCCCCACTTACCTGGTCCCCAGCTTTGACTTATGACACTTCCAACTGTCAGACACTTTAGATCTATAAAGGTTTTCAATTAGTGTCTCCTTACTTCTTAATCTTCAGCCCTGCTTCATTTAAGTCCTCTACCACAACCGATTTTAGGTTGTTTTGTTTTTTGTTTTTTTTTTTTTGTTTGTTTGTTTTTGTTGTTTTTCACCCAGTTAAATGTTGTAAATTCTGAATTTTCAAGAAAATGTATCCTTTTCTATTCTTTTCTGTCTGACCACTTTGTTCTTGGAGGAAGTTGGGGCAAGAATGTACTTGCTTGCCGGCCCCTGGATTCTGAGATCCTATAACTGTGGTTAAGAATCTGATATGCTTATTTGGACAATTACTAAATTCAGTGGTGAGTATCCAGAGGAAGGCGAGAAAGTTCACATGGTGGTGAAAACTGAAAGCCACAATGCAAAGAATATCTAGAACCATGAGAAGCTGAGAGTGAAAAGCAGGTATTGACCCTAAGGTGTGAACTTGGCCCTGGAACTACCTTGATTTTGGTTTTAAGACTCTGGAATGATGAAAGTTTTTTCATGTTATTTTAAGCAACCACATTTCTTGTAATTTGTTAACAAAAAAAAAAAAAAAATACACATTGTTTTCTCTCTCTTCATTAGACTTTTTTACTGTTTCTCTATGTACTTTCTGATCTCTCTTGGATGAGGGGAACCGATGCATTTCCCAATTCAACATAATAGATCCAGTAAATACATTGTCTTTATTGATACTCTCTTTCCTAGCATAAATGAACTTACTTTCTGACTTCTAAAATATAGACCAACTTAGAAAACTCACCTTAAGCAGGCACAGAAGTAAAAGCTGAGGTTTCTATAGTTTACTCAACTATCATCTACTTCTGTAAGTCCATAAATTAGCCTGGAAGAAAGGCAGGTGAAATGTAATTATGTATTGATGAGTACTCATGGACTAGGTGGCTGAAAAGCTGCAAGACAAGATATTTAAAGCTTGCATTTGGTTCTTGTTTCACAATGACCCTTTTATCAACACTACATACTGTATCTGTCTAATATCTCTTTACATCTGTTTGACCCATATCTATGATCCTCCAACAATTGTTCTGAATTTGGTTTGACTATTAACCCCTTGATAATGACACCATAATTTGGTAGTAACATTATTCAGTCTACAGTAAGATATTTAAGTACGATAGAAGGCCATGTGATAAAATGATTTAAAATATCTCTGCCTGATCTATAAGCACACTTTGTCCTGAACAGCCAAGCAAACTCATAATTCATTCATGAAATCTCCAATGCATAATTTCCACTTAGCTATATTAAAAGACATTGAATTCCTGTTAGAGCAATGATTTTTCAGCAATTTAATTCCACATGTCAGAACATGATTCTAGGGTGCTTTGTATAAGAGGATAAAAGTCTAAATCAAAATGATCATAAAATTACTGCCTCATGCAGGCCTTTGTGTTGAAATTCATATTTTTTTTTTTTTTTTTGTGCCCCAGAGAAGATGCAGCAGATGTTGGTGCCAGTTGTTGTCTGGCTGGAGGAAAATTGAAACCACGACCTTTTGAATGCTGTCCACAGCTCTGTTTACTTCACTGGTCTTAGGCAGTATGAGGAGAGAAATCCTAACAGTAAAACTTGTACTTTAAGAAGAAGTAATATCTGCTAATGTTCAATTCTTTTAAGCTTTAATGGGATGGTATGCACATAACTGACATTTAGGATAATTATTAATTGCAATACTGTTTGATGTACAAATGCACTGTTTTAAAAATAATCATATACGTTCTACTGTTATTAAATTTAAAATAAATTCTCTTAAAAAATCTTATTTCCTATCAAAGACTTAATTGACTTTAGAAAACAAAACTAGTAAAAGTTATTTATACTTTGAACTTAGAACTTAAGTTATGTAAAAAAAAAAATATATATATATATATATAATTCCCTCTCTGCAGTGGGCTAAAACATATTCTCAAAGGATATAGAACCTGGGACTAGAGAGATAACCCAGCAATTAAAGGTAAGTGCTATTCTTATTGCGAACCCCATGTCAGTTGCTAGCACTCACATAGTTAGTATAAAAGCATCCACAACTGCAGGTCCAGAATATAAGATGCCCCATTCTGGCTTATTTGGGCAACAAACCTTCATGTGACACACATACATGCAGACAAAACATTCATACAAATAAAACAAAATAAAATAGACACATCTTTAAAAGTAGATTAACTCATGAAGCTAACAACAACAAAAAAACTAAAAATGGGGTATAGAACTAAAGAGAGAATTAAAAGCAGAGGAATCTTGGATGGCTGAAAAGCACCTAATGAAATGTTCCAAATTCTTAGTGATCAGAGAAATGCAAATTAAAACGACCCCAAGATTCCACCTTACACCAATTGGAATGGCTAAGATCAAAATCTCAGGCTAAAACATATATTGGCCAGGATGTAGCAAAAGATGAAAATTGCAGATGTAGCAAAAGATGAGCACTCCTTCATTACTGGTGGGATAACAGACTGGGATAACCACTCTGGGAATCAATTTGGAGTTTCCTTAGAAAATTGGACATAGTGCTACTTAAAACCCCAGCAATATCAATCACTCTTGGGCCCCAAGATGCCCCTCCATACCACAGGGGCACGTGTTCCACTATGTTCATAGTGGCCTTATACATGATAGCCAGAAGCTGGAAACAACCCAGATGTCCCATGACAAAAGGATGATTACAGAAAATGTGGTTCATTTACACAATGGTACAAGCTGAAGAACTCAAATGAGAATGTTTCAATCGTGCTAGGGAAGAAGAAAGCAATCACAGGGGTGTGGGGGAGGAAAGGACATGGGTTGAAAGAGATCAGGGTGGGAGGAAAGAGGGAAACATGATCTGGTACTGGTTAGGGGAAACGACTGAAGCCCTGAGGGCCAACAGAAAGGACAGAAACAGGGTAAACAGGCAACCTCTGGAGGTACGAAGTTGGGGAGATGCTCCAGTATCCAAAACCTTGGAGGTGAGAGACTCTCAGGACTCAAAGGGAGGGACTTTAGATGTAATGCCCTGCAGTGGGAAGAAGGAACTTGTAGAGCCCAGCTCCAGCAGAAAAATAGGGCATCAAGTGAGGGATGGGGTTACCATCCCACAGTAAAAAAACTCGGACCCATAGTTGTTCCTGTTTGAAAGAACTGAAGGGATGGCAGAGGAACTTGAAAAATGGAGAGGAACTTGAGAAAAGGAAGGTCACACAACAGGGCCAAATTGGGATCCAGATCAAAGGAAGGCCTCAAGTTCTGACACCATTAATGAGGCTACAGAGCACTCACAAAAGGGACCTCTCATGACTGCCCTCTGAAAGACACAATAAGCAGCTGAAAGAATCAGATGCAGATATTTGCACTCAATTAGTGGACAGAAGCTGGTGAGCTTTGTGGTTGAATTAGGAAAAAGCTGGAGGAAGCTGAAGAGGAGGGTGACTCTGTAAGAGGACCAACAATCTGAGTTAACCTGGACCTGCAAGATCTTTCAAATATTAGACCACCAACCAGGAAGCATACACCAGCTGATATGAGGCCGCCAACACATATAGACCACAGGACTTCCGGGTCTGGCTTCAGTCAAAGAAGATGCACCTAACCCTCAAGAGACTGAAGGAGTTTACAAGTCTTATGAGATGAGGAGGGTGGGGTGGTCACATCCTTATGAAGACAGTTGGGCTGGAAGGAATAATGAGATAGGAACAGTCAGAGGATAGACCAAGAGGGGAATATAATCTGGAGTATAAAAAAAAAAGAATTAAATAAAAAAGAGTAAATTAAATTATGTAGAATTTAATATTGGTATATTTTTATTTAAAATTCTTTGTAAAATCTTCATGTTGCTCTGTAGATACAGTCTCTGTAAAATATTAAAATAGATAAAATACATGAAAGCTTTCAAAAGTATACATGACTTAGCCATTTCAATGTTTGAAATATATATTATCTTCTTAAACTTCTCTTAACTAAATTATACTTATCTAAAAAAAAAAGTAAAATTTTTACCAACTTATTTTGATAATGGATTTGAAAAAACACATATCCAAAGTATTCAATAGTTGATATTACCTATAACAGAAAAAAATTTAAACACATTAGTTTTATTATTATAAAAAAGCTTGCCAATAAGAGTACTCATAGAAGGTACTTATAAAAACATAAAGTAGGAAATTTACTGTGAATAGGTGTGCATATTACAAAAATTTTAAGTGTCATTCATATGCATATTGGATGTTAATGTTAACCATTAACTATTTAGTACACAACTTTTTTTTTATATTTTGCAGTTATTAGAGTGGAAAGTTTTATAAATGGCAATAAAAGGAGGGTTTTCAAAATGTGATTCTATTTTATCTTCTCCCTCTACCTCTGCCCCTTTGCACTGTTCTCAAGTTGCTTCCCTTTCTCCTCTCTTCTTGTGAGAGTTGGGCACATTCTATTCTGTCAAATCTTTCTCCGATTCATCACTTTCTTTACCATTCAATTAGCCTTCACTAACATGGATGCTTCCCTCTACAAATTAAATTTACCTTCGTTGTTTGGGATTAAAAGTGTGTACTAAGAATATGTCTGTATTCCAGGAGGAGGGGTTAAAGATGTGTTTTAAGGACTTAGCCATAACACAACCAGAAAGTTTTATTTTTCTAGTAAATAGCACATCTTAGAGTTCATCATGTGATCGAGTATCTGCAACTGGTATGCATTCTATTGCTTTATTACTTGCCCTTTTTAAAAATAATTATTTTTATTTTAGGTGTACAAGTATTTACATGACTATATGTATAAGCACATCAGGTGTATGCTTACTAGTCACACAGGTCAGAAGAGAAGATCAGGTCATCTCAACTATAATTATAGGTGGTTTTGAGTAGACACATGGGTGCTGGGAGTCCAAACCAGGTCCTCTGGAAAAGTAGGTAGTGCTCTTAACTGTTGAGGCATTGCTCCAGCCCCCTTCCACTCTTTTATTTTTCTTTTTACCATTTAGTTTAGTTATGTTATTTTTTTCTTTTTATTAATCATTTTATTCTTTTACATTTCCAATTGATTACCCTTCTACAGACTCCCCATTCCACTCTTCCCTCCCTCATCCCCTTTGCCTCTATGAGGGTGCTCCTCTACCCTCTCATGCACTCCAGTCTCATCCCTCTAGCTTCTCCCTATGCTGGGGCATCAAGGCTCCACAGGACCAGGGGCCTCCCCTAATCCTCTGCTGCACATGAATCTGGAGCCATGGTTCTTTTTGTGTATTCTCTTGGGTTTAGTCCCTGTGAGCGTTGTCAATTAGTTGATATTATTGTTCTTCCTATGGTGCTACAATTCCCTTTAGCTCCTTTAATTCTTCCCCTAACTCTTCCACTGTCCCCCCCCCCCCCCCGCTCTGTCAGATGGTTGGCTGTGAGGATCTCCATCTGAATTGGTCAACTGCTGGTTATCTTCATATTTCCAAGTCATTAAAACAAAGAGCAAATGTGACTTATATAAAACACAGTTAAACGAGCATTTGACAATCTATTATTGTGCCAAAGTCCTTAATGAGTCAGCATAGTAGTCATTATCTATTACTAGTTGACACATACACTCATGGCTAAAATATAGCAACTTCATTTAGTAATGACTTCGATGGCATGGTAATTAGTCATTGAAATCAATCTTATAATTTTACCTATAATTCAGCAATTCGTAAGTCAGTAAACAATTATTCCTGAAGGCATCTGCTATCTAAAGAAATACAGAATCTGCCTCAATATGAGCCATTTTTCTTTTCAGTTGCAAGCTCAACTAGCAACATTTTTCAAGAGAGTACATTCTTAGGAAAATGACTAATCAAAACAAGCAAACAAGGAAACAAAACTATGAGTCCTCAGATTTATTTAGTTGGCAGTCTTTTCTCAAATTTTATGAAGTGAGGTTGTCACTTCTAAGAAGATGAGGCACATATCTGATGCCAATGATAAAATTCAACTCTCAAAAGAAAGTTGTAAATTTGGAAAATTTGTCTCTGTCACTGTGAACTTGGCAGCCTCCAAACACATACTTGTCTGAGGGGATAAGCCAGAGAAGTTTAAAATCTGGGTTACTTTAGAGCATAAGAAAATGTGTCAAACTTAAGAAAATGTGTACATCAGAATAAATAAATATTTTTAAATTAATAATAAACACATGTACTTTAAAATCATGAATAAATAAAACATCTTCCCACAACTTGGTGCTTAAGTGTAGCAGGAAAAGGAAAACGAAAAGAAAAAAATTCAGATTTAGATTTTACACTGTAATTAACCTTTAAGAAAGTATTCCCTGCCAAAATTTCTCTAAGATCAAAATTATGTGTCTGAAAAAAATCCACTAAAACACTCTTTCATTTTTCAGATACATCCATGCAAATTCTGACTTTGTTCATGTAGGTCAAGCCAAATGCATATCATTGCACCTGAAGTTAATAAACATAAGGTTCATCTCCTTTTTGTAAGGTATATATTAAATGGATTTACAAATATGCAAAAATTATGCTACATTTAAAATTTATATATATATATATATATATATATATATATATATATATATATATATATACATATTTATATCAGGTATTTGTCTAAATGAAGGTCTGTTCACCACTTCTATGCAGTGCTCTAATAGGGCAGAAGAGCTAGTTATTTTCTGAAATAGAGAAACTGAGAGTAGTTAGCTACGTTACGGGTGGACATAACAGAACATAAAGTCTTTGCAATACTATCAAGTGCTCTTGATTATTGAGCCACCTCTCCAGCCCAAAATGGCACCCATTTTATCATTGCCTTTTTCAACTCTGTGTTATGTATTAATTTTGATGACATATCATTGATATTAACATGGAATATTTATTATCATTAATTTAAATGAGTTATTAAATGGTCCAAGTTGTTTAAAGTCAATCTCTACCACTACTACAAAATTCATAGAACATGAAGAAATCAAGCTGTTGTCTACATAGAGCTTTCTTCTTATACTCAACTGTCTTTGGTACTTTCAGTCCTGATTCCAAAGAAGAAACCTAAACACCAACCCAGTAACAAACCATCTGAGTGACTATGATATCCTGCCTACAAGATATGCTAGAATAACAGGTGTCACAAAGCTTGTGAAAGTAACCAATCAATATCTGACTTGACTTAAGGCTCAATCTATGAGATAGCCCTTATATACAACATTGCTTGGTTGACCTAGAACCAGAAACTAAAGGACCCAGGAGCCATGGCAAAAGGCAAGTAATAATAGCTTAAAATAATTATTTTTAATGTACTGATGAAATGACTCCTAATGACATTTTTTATACTCATCCATCGGTGCCTTGTATAGCCATCCTTGGAGAAGTTTGCTCTTGCAGGAGATTAAAAAAAAATATATTCAGAGACCCACAGCAATACTTTATCCAGAAACCAAATTATTTTCCTTAGGGTTCAAGGAATTACCGAAGGAGAAGGTATAAAGTGTGTGAAATTCAGAGATGTTGAAGGACATAAAGAAAGCAAAACCTGCTAAATCGACATGATTAAAGCTCATCTGAACTCACAGAAAGAGAAGTATCATGAACAAAACCTATTCAGGCAAGCTCTCTCTCTCTCTCTCTCTCTCTCTCTCTCTCTCTCTCTCTCTCTCTCTCTCTCTCTCTCTCTCACGTGCTTGCTCTTGTTCTCACTCTTTTCTTTCATGTATATACATATATCTTCCAGTTAAGTATTTTTATTGGCTTTCTGAATGTCTGATTGAATGGGTGTTTGACTTTTATGCTTTCCCTTAGACTCTTTTCCTTCTGTTAATTTGTACTGTTCCATTTTGATATGAAAGTGTTTGTTTTATCCTTTGTTATGTTTCATTATTATCCCTTAGAAGCCTGTTTGTTTTCCATGAGGGAAAGGAAGGCAGTGAACAAAATGGGAGTGATGGATGAAGAGGAATTGGAGAGAACAAGTCTAATGGGAGGAAATAAAGGGACAAATAGAGGAGTAGGGATTAGAGAAAAAATTATCCAGAGACTGCCTCACCTGGGGATATACCCTATATGCGCCCCATAAGTCTAAGCACTATTGCTGATACCAAGTAGTGCTTCCTGACAAGAACCTGATATGGATGTCTCCTCAGAGGCTCTGCCAGAGCCATACTGATACAGAGGAGGATGCATGCAGCTAATCATCAGACTGAACACAAAGACCCCAATGAAGGATCTAGAGAAAGGACTGAAGGAGCTGAAAGGGTCTGCAACCCCATAGGAAGAACAAAATTATCAACTATCCAAACCCACCACAGCTCCCAGGGTCTAAAACACCAACCAATGAGTTCACATGGAAAGACCCATGGCTCCAGTTGCATATGCAGCCGAAGATGGCATATTCTGACATCAATGGGAGGAGAGGTCGATGGTCCATTGAAGGGTCGGTTTCCCAGTGTAGGGGAATGTCAAGGTGCTGAGGTGGGAAAGGGTGGTTGGGAGAGAGAGCACTTTCATGGAGGCAATAGGAGAAAGAGGGGATGACATTGTGGGAAAGGGATCACTTCTGAAATGTAAATGCAGAGAATTTCCAATAAAAACTTTTTGGGGAAAAAAATGAATTGTGATTCTTAATTGTCAGGGACACGCCGAACCCCCAGTGAGAAACAAAAACAGACTTCAATGTAAACAGAAGAGGTTTATTTTCTGTCAAGTCGGGTGAACCCTCAATCAGCCCTTCATGAGGAGTGACAAGAAGTTGACCATGAATGGCTATAACAGACAGTTTTTATACTTTTCAGGGGTATAGGTTACACTATCAAGGTTATGGTTTAAACTTATTAGCTAAGCATATTGATCTTTCAATCTATTAGCTGGCAAGCATATGACAACCATTCCAACTCTATCTTGAACCAGAGGGTCAGATAACCATCAGTCAGTACATTCTGCTGTTTTCCAAGAATGTTCCTGCGGGTGGAGAATGGAACTTGGCCTAGCCTTGACCTGAGGCTGGAACCTGGTACTTGGCCTAGTCTTGACTAGAGTAAGTGGGTGTTGGCAAAAAGCCCCTTTGGGTCCTACTGTGTGAGGGGGAAAAAGTCTATTTTCAAAAGAAGAAAATTGTATAAAATAACTGAATAGATCATTTAAATATTATTTCTTTAAAAATTGATTTGTTTCCTTCTTCCTTGTGGATACTTCTAGAGAACAATATTCTAAGAGTACCAAAGTAGACAAAGAAAATAATTAGAATCTGCCTTTACTCTTCTTTTTCCTCTGATTACTATAGTTATTTGATTCAGTGATTTTCTCTCTTCTCTGTAAGATAGAAAATCCATTTGCTGCTTTCATGGTGAGTGTACTGAGACAGGCTGATTCAATGACAGGCTTCAAACTGAAAACTGTTCTACTTCAGAAGACCCACCACCTGGCCTGAGGCAAGGGCAATGTGTCAGGTTTCTAGGCTTCTCCTACAATAGGTTCCAGCTTCCCCAATCTACCCCTAGCAACACTGCTGGAATGTCCCCCCTACCTAAATCCACAGACCCCCAATAACCCTAGAGATTGACTCAACCAATCAAGATAAAGGTTATTTATCCTTCCTAAGAATTCCCCTAAATGGCTATAAATTGGGCCTGTGAGTTCACCTGGGCATCTTCATCTTGGTAAACAGTAGACTCCCTCCCCTGCTTCCCACCCTCATGATGGATTTCTGCAGAATAAAATGCTTGTTGGTTTTGCATGCTATTTCAATCTGGGTTATCATTCTTCAGTGATTCATGGATCCTTCCAGTGGATAAATGGTTCAAAACAATTCCAATTTCTATACTTCAGGTTTTAGTCTATAATCTGTCCTTAAAACACTGTTACTTGCTAGGCTGTAGTGCATTCAGGAGGTAAAGGCAGGTGATTCTCTTAAAAGTTCAAGGCCAGCCTAGAGTAAGCTCCAGGGATACACAAAGTAACTCAGTCTCAAAAAAACAAAACAAATAAAAGAAGAATAAGACATAAACAAAACACAAGCAACAACAATAAAAAGCAAAGTAAACATCTGTGTTACTTAAAAAAAAAAAAATCTGTGTTACTTTCCAGTGGTTAATATATAATAATGGTAATATTTTTCTGGATAACAACTTAATTCTAGATATACTTAAACCTTATTCATGCCACTCACACAGAATAAAGTGAAGATTATTTACAGGTTATTTTTGCATGGCAAGAGTAACACTCACTGAAAAATAAAATTTGTAAAGAGCATTTATATAAAATGTATAGAAGGATGTAAGAGTGGTTATATGCAGACATTTGTTTCAAAGTGTTTATTATGAGTGAGTTACAAAATAGTTATTTCCATGAAACTCAGAATGCAATTAAAATCATAAACTTTGCATTCAGTTCAGATATTGAGCACCTCTGTACCAATAGCCCATTCCAGTGTTCACGTTACCTATCTAGGAACCTGTTGCTTACCTTGATAGGATTATAGATGGAGAGACGTATTTCCAGTAGTGCGTTTGGTAGTTTCTGCAACCATTACCTCCTAGTGGCAGTAACAGACAGATGCAATCAGCTGCAGTGTAGCTCTAACACACTCGGCAAGTACTGGGACGCAGTTCTGTAGTAGCCCATGCTTTCTGGTATCAATTTTCTAACATTCCTGGCATCTTAAGCTGTGATGATGCTCACCTCTTTATGTTAGCTAAGTATTACCTCCCAGAAAAAGGGTGCGCTTAGTGCTCAAGGCTTGGCAGATCTTAGAACTCTTCTTCCACCAGGGCCCACAAGTTCTCCCCCCTTTTACAGCCTTTCACTAATCTGCAGACCCAGTATTCTTCTGTGTAAGGTCTTCTCTTCTGTATTTCCTTCGTGTTTCTGCTGCCTCGACTTCTTGCCATGACAGCTCCGATGAAGCATCAGAGCTCTTTGTTTTCGTGCACTATTTTCACCATTGTTGCTGCTGCTGCTTCTGTTGCCTTCTCTGCTGACACTTCCTTCAGCCTCGGGGTTATAAAATCTGTCTGTTCTATAGAGAAGAGAAAGGCAGTGAACATTGGTGGCTCACAGAGGAAGTGAAGGAGACCACATAGATAAACTAAAAGGAGTGCCTGCACCAGTCGCAGACAACTGTAAATAGTCTATTGCCAAAGGTTATTTTGGAAAAAAAAAATGTAGAGACATAGTATCTACCTGTTGTATTCATTGGTCTGGAGACCGGGGTCCTGCTCTGCTCCTCCAGGGGAAGGTAGCTCCTCCCTCTGCAGTTCCCCGGGAAAGCTGCTTCTGGTGTGCTCTGCCTGGCCCACAGGAGTTCAGGCTGACAAACATGGGAACAAATCCCAGCGGGTTGCAGTCTGTGAAATCTGGAGGGCAAAGACTCAGTCCTGTGCTCACATTATAGCCCTGCTGGCCAGGGCCATAAACCTCTGCCTGACCATTAAAAAAGTGCAGAGCCTGCGATAAGGCTCTGGGATAAAGGGTTCACGGAGGACGAAGGAGTCAGAACCACAAAGGAGCCAGGACCAAGGAGAAGGTTTCAACATGCCTCTTTATTTTCCCGCGCCTGTCTCCTTTGGTCTGTTCTTTTTAAACAGCCCGGGATCCAAACACTGGATTCCCATATGTTTGCCTCAAAGATTGGTCATGATTGTTTTTCTAATGCAACGTGTGTGTGTGTGTGTGTGTGTGTGTGTGTGTGTGTGTGTGTGTGTGTGTGTGTGTGTGTGTGTGTGTGAATGTGTGTGCAGGGGAAGGACTTAAGGAGTGGCTGATCTGGCTAGAGTCTACATCACTCTCTCCTGTGGAGGTGGGGTTTGGGACTTGCCTAGAGTCTTGTACATCTGCCCCATTGTGGTACATCCAGGCAAAGTGGATTTGCAATCAGGAGTTCAGAAAGCACCGGTTGACAATCTTCGGGGCTTCAACCGAACTCGACGTCTCACATTTCCAACTTTGGCCCTTCAAACAAATCTATATCTGCCCCTGTCTCCCACCCTCTCAAATCTCATAGCCTTCTTGTATTGGAATGGTAGTCACTTTAATTTAAAAGAGTAAAATCTTAACTCTTTAAATCAACATCTGTAAAGGCTAAGATTCAGCGTCCATCAGAATATTATCTGTGGAATATGTGAGAGTAAGAGGTCATTGATAGGGTTTATTCTGAAGCAGATTTATCTTCAGTTATGAAATTATGCAGTCAAATAAGCCACGTGCTTCTAAAATACTGTGGTAGGACATGTGTAGTATTGATGTTGCCACACCAGAAGAAAGAGGAAAAGAGTCATTAACAACGCTAAAATATAGCACTGGACAGTAATCTGTTCAGATCCAATGCGGCTCTGTTGTCCAAGCTTCTTGGAGAAGTGGCTTAATTGATCCAACCACCTTGGCTCTACCAGGTAGACACTTAGATGCAAAGTTTTTGGAATGTACAGCCACCGTCCTTTGAAGCCCACTGTTGCAGTAAATATTAAAAGGAATTGGCTTAACCTTTTATCTGCCCCTGTGGTCTCACTCAAAGGATGCTGCTCTAGTGTGGAGCTGAGCTCATGAACTCTGTCACAGGGTCCGAAAGCCACATTCTCCACACAGTTCCCTTCCTAAGCGGTTCACTCAGCTTGCCCTGTTGCTTCTGTCCCGGTTGGATACAACCACCCTGGCGTGTTCCTTTCCTCCAAACATGTCTCCAAAGCCCAGTAGCTTTTCAAGTGGGTTTATACATGAAATTCTCAATCCACAAACCCTCTACACAATCAGATTACAAAGACACAATCTGCCCTTCTATATGAGATAAAATGACCTACAGAAACCCTTTAAAATATTCATATCTACCTATTGCCAATTATGACCCCCTAGATCTAGATCCTCCTTCACCAGCTCCATCTTGATTCCCCTGGAATCTCCACTCTGCCTCCTGCCTCCACTTCCCCTCCTCTGTATAGTTTATTAAAGATATACCTTAATGTCTTTGATTAGTACATATTCCATTAAACATGTCCAAGTGAAAGAATAATAAATGAATACATGAAATAGTAAGAGTTTCTTGAAACCACTGGATTTGGTAGGAATTGCTACTGATTAGTGCTCAACCACCACAGATTCATCTTTCATATTGTTTAGGACAGAATGTATTTATACTTGTTCAATGTATAGCTTTAATGTGTTTTAAAACACTTCTTAATTTGACAAACAGCAGGGTATTCACTTTTTTTTTTTTTTTTCACACAGCGAGGGCTGTCTATATTCATGAGATATTTCCATTTGCATAGGTGCAAGCTCATGCTCCCAGTAAGAGGAACAGTGATAAACTGGAATCTTCGAACTTGGTGCCTGGCTTAGAAAAATTCTCTGATAATATTGAATTTCCCACCTTTGGATGGAACATATGAAAGTAAACTACTACCATTTCATGGTGACAAAAGCACTTCAGTGGCTCCTCAGACACCAAAGAAGATTAAAACCTTTGGTGATGACATTAATCTCCATGAAGTCCTGCACGAAGCTGTAGATCTTTTAGCGTCATTGTCTCCTGAGAGAAACTGGAATTAGTTTATAGAGGCATGATGTTTGGTTTCTTGGACTAAGTTTGCTCTTTCTTCCACAGGCAATGTCTCTAAGGATGCAGCAGGGTGTGTCAAAGGCTTCGGAATTTCCAGCAAGTACAAGTGGGACACTACAGAAACCTTCTTCCTAATCATAGCTCATGCTTCTTTCCCTGATAAGCACCGTGCCAGGAAGTACATTTGCACCTCTCCCGAAACTGCACAGACTAATCATCATGCAAGTCAAGACCCTGTGAATTTCAGAACATCAGAAAAAAAAATATAAAAACTCTGGAAGATGAAATTTTCTGTGCAAATGTGACTTTAACATTGCATGATGGGCAGGCCGTTTGTCCTCCTGAAGGAACAGAAGGTCACCAGGGATTGACTTCAGCAAGTGTTATCTGAACATGGCTTATAGGATAAGAAACAAGGAAGTGACTTCCTGAGAAAAAAGTTATTGCTAAGCCATGAGGCCAACTCCTGTGCTATGGGGCACTGAAATGAAGGTTTCTAAGGAGAAACCTCTGAATATGAAATTTCATTGGATTCTCCCGAAGGCCAGATTTGGCCGCAGCTTTGAATTTCTGGACACTTTAACTTATGTCGCTTCAGTCCAGCTAATTTTTAGCACATGAATAAAATATTGCAAATCTCAACTTTTGTAGATTATCAAAATCAATCTTAGAAATGATTTGCCATTACTTAGGGGTAGCATAAAGTTTAATTTTATGCTGTTTAATATGTTTAATAACTCAGGAGGAGAAGTGAGAGGCACAGTCAAAAAAAGATATTAAAAATTTACAGCAGAAGAAATTTATAGGTTTTCAGTAGAGTCATTTCATGCCTTAATGTGGCAGTGAGTACCTTCCTTGTATATTTATTCTAAGGGATGGGAATTCATCTTTCAAAAAAATTTAAATGATCATGTAATGGCTACTGTTTATCTCTATTATAAAACTTTTTATCTATAAAGAGACAGTCATGTAATCTCAATGTAAGTTATAGCAGAATTATTTATAGCAAAATAAATATCATGACCCATTAAAACAAATGGAAAAATAAAACATTTCTGAAATTGCCTCCCTTCGTACACTTATTCCTCTATGTCCTTCTCTAACATCTCTGCTTTTACAAGTTTCATTTTCATTATTTCACATATATTGGTTCCTGTAAACAACATGCCTTGTTATTATGGTTGATTATATTTAAAATACACTGAGATAGCTTTACAAGTTCTCAGCTATCCAAATGCTCACCCTCATTTACATGTCTCCTTTGTTGACAAACAAACAACTCTCTGCTTGAGATCAAAACAGCAAAGCATCAGAGGCTGTTAAATATCCATGGGAATTGACCGTTTTGAGGTGGTCCTGAAGACCATGTTTTAAGAGATAAAAATGGAGACATCGGGATATGAGTCTCATTAAGTCACTTGACAAGTAAAATTCTGGATGAGAGAAAAATAGTGATTTGTTGGAGTGATTTTATTTATTTAACCAAATTTCTTGTGGCAGCTTCTGTCATATGGCAATTTAATCCCTTGTACTTAAGGCAGAGGCAATGTGTTTTTCTGTTACTTTGAGAACTGCCTCATTCCAAGACTCCCAGGACTACCTCAAATGACCTAGTCTTGAAAATTAAAAAAAAAAACAAGACAAAAATTATATTGAAGAGACTTTAAGCATTTATATTTTATCAAATTATTCTATAGAATCTATCTCTTTAGATAGAGCCATTCCCCTTTTCTGCTAATTGTAATCCTGTCTTACTTCAGGTTTTACTACTAGAATCAGCTTGGTATTTTCAGCTGAGGCACATCTTGGAGTGGTATGGTCAAGTTGCAGCTTATGAAAATACTCAATGCAATTTTAGTCATTCATGAAAATTTATTTTCATACCTATTATGTATAAAAAACTTCTTTGCTCCAGTGGCTTGCCAACAATGTGACTGGTACATGTTTTCATTACCTAGAAATCAAATACAAATTGTTAAGATTTTTTCCTTCAGTATGTGCACATACATGTGTGTATATGTATATGTGTATGTGTATGTGTATGCATATGTGTATATGTATATGTGTATATACCTCAGCCTATGTTTGTGTGGATAATAGAATAATAATATAGAACTCTAAGAAGCTCATTCGTGCAGATTGATCATTATTGATGTGTTATATTTTCCTTATTGATCTATACAATTGCTCATGCATTATAAATGCTAATCTTGGTATGTTTCCCTCAGCACAGACCTTACAATTTGTTTTACTTTTAACTATATCGTTGGATTTAGAGCAATTAAACATATTAATATTTAGTACTTTTATGTCTGGACTTAAAATTTTTACTATATTAAATGTATAAAAATATAGACCAAATATATCTTTTTATTATGTTAATGATTTATACTCATTTATTGTGTTTTTCCTTTTCTCTTATATGAATATTGTTGTTGAATATAAGGCAATAATAGGTTGTTCTTGATTCCTATGGATGATTTTACAGCACTTTATTATTATGTAAAATACCAGTTTATATTTTGTATTAATTAATGTAACATGTAACATATAATCCTTTAATGATCAGAAATATTTTCTAGTACATTTTTCTTTGAATTTTGTGATTATATTTTACTCTCTGATTAACTAAAATACTTAATTTCATCTAGTCAACCAAGCTGCTTCACCAAATTATTCGTCAAAAATTCTTTAAGTTGCAATAGTTTTTATTCTTCTTCTTCAAATATTAGGAATAAGATGTTTAATTCTACAAAAAATGTTGATTATCTGACTTAGTTATTATATTAAATATTGCATTAAATACAATTCCATAATTCCTCATGTGTTCCTTTTTTCGTGTATAGCAAGGCATTAATTCTATTTAGCATATGATTTTTAAAATTTATTAACAGATATTCTCATTAGATTATCTTCTAATAGTATTACAAAAAATTATATCAAAAGCTTCCAAAGTTCTAAAAGGTTAGAAAAAAAAAAACTTTTTAAAAGATTTTTTAAAAATACAGCCATTGATTCATTCATCCATTTATCTTTGTCCAAAAAGACTTGCGAAATACTTGGCTTTGTGATTGCTCCAAATCTTATATAGTCCCCAGAGTTAGAGTGATTTGAAGCTACAGTGTTATTCAGAATTGAATCCTAAGGCCTATCTATGAAGCTTGCTCAAATAAATCTTGAATATATATAGTTATTTGCATTAGAATTTAAATAAAAATATAAAATAAAATTGAAAATGCATCATGTGTTCTGTTTTACATTACATTTGTATGCCTTTGAATGTTGTATAGAGGTGTGCTTTATTTTCAGTATTTTTTGTACACATACCTTGCAGTAATTCAACATTTCTAAAATATTTTTTTTGAAAAGAATCTTCTTTAAATATAAAAAAATATGACTGAAATTTTAGATAAGTTCTCTCCGTTTAAGAAGTTAAGTGATTTGATCATTAGCTAATGCTCATTAAGGTTCTACTCGGCACCAAACGGAGGCTTCCGACACCCAGGTAGATGATCTTTCATCCACAAACTGCTCAAATGGAAAGATCAAACCATCACCAGTTCCAGAGCTTCCTGCTTTCTTCAGGCTGTGCGGTGCTCTTTATACTTCCCAATGTTCTCACTGCTACTAAAGAAAAACAAGGGAACTCGAAATAGAAACTTGGCGTCAGCACAGTAGTCAAGAGGACGCTTAGAAGAATGCTGATTTATAAGACAAGTCTGTATGGAATTGATTGGTATACCCATTTTGATTATTTTAAAGATTTTGTTTTTGAATTAATAAGACCCATGGAGCACTGTGATGAATGAGCAGGGTTCTGTACATGCCTTCTGCTGTTTCCTTTCATCACGACACCCTAAAAACCAGAGCACATTCGTTGAAACTATAAATCTCAGCCTGGCACAATAGGAGTAAGTGAACTACAGAGGTGATTCGTATTTCGTTCGGGATTTAAACTCATTTCTTTCTATTAATATCAGAAACACAAGCCTGGAAAGCATTGAAGCAGTAGCTCTAAGGAGAGAGGCCTGAAGACTGGCTGTCCTAAAAAAGACCTGGAGTCTTTGGGGGACTTTATCATAGGCATCCTATGCAGGAGGCTTGTATTAAATATCTAATGAGACACTGAATTGCAGGGGGCAATGGACACACTTAATAGAGTGATAGAAATCTGAACTGCAGATACAGGGGGACGCAAATGCGAGAGCCCTGAGGATGCTGGTATTGAAGGTCAGGGCTTTGTCAATTGTTGCCAACCTTCCCACTAGCTTCCATTTCACAACCAACCAGAAAATGTCAATCATGTATCATTCGCTCAACTTTCCATCATAACATGTGAGACAACCTCCACTTCCTTCCTGTGCAATATCCTCGTAATTAATATTGTTTCTAACTTAGCGGATTGAGTATTAGTTATAACTATGATATTTTCCAACAGTTCTATTTCAGTGCTCCTTAGGTGTTCCTCCTTTCACCTCACTTCCCTTCTTATTATTCTCCGATTTTCCTCATGTCTTCCCCATTCTTGTTTCCTTCCTCATGATCTATGTGTAAAGTTACCTAACCCCCATCCTTACTCATCACATATTTTTAATTTCTCTGGACGGTTTTCTAGATTTTATAGGCTTTGCCAACACACACACACACACACACATACACACACACACATACACATGCTAGAACATCTAATAGTATCTAAGAAAATAAGGATCATCTCGCTTATTATTATACTTTCCAGATCTGCCCATTTCCCCACAAAATCCATAATTTTATCTTTCTATAGACATGAATAAATTTTATTATGTATATGTACTCATTTTCATTGACAATTCACCTGATGATAGACAGAGATGCAGGCTTTATTTCCCTTAATATAATGAACAGAGGAAAAGTAAATATGATGGGAAAGTATTCCCACAGTAGAGAATGGAAACCTTTAATGCTCAAGATTGATATAGTTTGATCATATGGGAGTCCTATTCTTAATGCTTTGAAATATTTCCACAATAGGTTTATTTATTTATTTTTTTTAACAATACATTTGGGGATGTGTTGTAAGACCCAGAGGAGTGTTAGCTCAGAAGCGTAACCCACAGAACACAATTTGACAACACACTCCTATAGTAACAAAAGGTCTTTATTCCATGTACATGGGGTTGCTCATCCTCTCGGGGAGAATCAACCCCGAACTCAAAAAGCTTACATCTTTTATACGTTTTTTTTGAGGGATGTGAACTACTATTTTACCATTGGTCAGCAGTATGATTTTCAGAAGGAGGAGAGGGAGCAGAGAGAAAAGGGGGGAGAAATTTTGACAGTAAGGTTATTGATAATTTGTATTCTCCTTGAAATTCAGTACAGGGAGGGGTAGGGGAAATGTTCCTAAAGCAGCCATTTTTGTTTTGTTTTAACTCAGCTTGGTCAGTATAGCTTGATCTGTCTACTAAAACTATATTTTACATTTTCAGAAACTTGTTCATATATGTTAGAACTTTAAGGGGTTTTGTCTTTGTTTTGATTCTCAGAATTGGATGATTAGGGTATGAGTTAATTATGAAATGTGTCAGAACCCTGTCTAGAGCTTTCTAGAAGGCCATCTGGCTATCAGTCAGTTTATTATGTGGGTTTTTCTGAGAATTACTTTGGGCCATTGTTTTTATTTGTCAGGCACAGGCTGGATCTCATAGCCTTGGGATGACTGGAAAATCTGAGTCTGACTTTAACCATTTCTGAGTCTTTAGGGTCTCACATTCTAAGAATGGAGTGTTTTGGAAAAGTCTCAGAGGCCCCCAAAACCTTGTTTTTTTACATCAAATGCAAGGCTCAGATCAGTCATTTAACTGCTAATATACACTGTTTTGAGTAGATTACACAGTACTAGTTAGGGGCAAGATAGCAAACTCATGGTTCTGAGTCAAATTGAAAGGGTATTTTTGTTCTTTTGTGACTGGGTTACCACACTCAGGATGATATTCTCTAGATGCATCCATGTTCTTAGGAATTTCATAAAGCCATTGTTTCTGATAGCTGAGTAGTACCCCACTGTGTAAATATACCACAATTTTTGTATCCACTCATCTACTGAAGGACATCTGGGTCCTTTCCAGCTTCTGGCTATTATAAATAGGGCTGCTATGAACATTGTGGTGCATGTGCCCTTATTGTATGTTGGAACATCTCTGGGTGGTACACCTGGACCTTAAATCGCTAATAATCCAAGAACTAAGAATACAGTCTTGTGGTAATTTTTGGTATTCAAAGATCGTTATGCTTAATCTATACTCGCCAATAAAACTGTTTCCATATTACATTCTGTCCTATATGTACTTTATGCTTATGGTAACTAGTGGGATTTCAATGCATACTTTCAAAACTCTAAAAGAATTAAGTACTGACAAAATATATTCATATAGTGTTATGCCAAAATTCCTTTAAAAATCTGTATATGTATCCCTCTTTTTTTTTTAAATAAATTAGTAAGAGAGAAAAAAAAAAGCGTGTTTTAGATAGAGAGATGGCTCAGTGGTTAAGAGTACTGACTGCTCTTCCAGAGGTCATGAGTTCAAATCCCAGCCACCACATGATGGCTCACAACCATCTGTAATGAAATCTGATGCCCTCTACTGGTGTGTCTGAAGACAGCTACAGTTTGCTTATATGTAATAAATAAATATTTTAAATAAATAAATAAAAGGGTGTTTTGCAATATTTCAATTAAAAACGGCCAAGAGTAGTCAAGGCTTAACAGTTCAGAAATTTTTTTTATAGTTAAATGGTTTTTTAAAACATCATAAATCCAAAAATTACGGTATTTAATGTTATTTTTCTTCTGTTAAGACATATCTGCTCCATACACCTCCTTTTTCACAGATTTAATGAAGAAATTGAACAAATCTACCTCCCAGTGAGGTATGTGTTGTGGCTAGGCAGCCACTGGGCAGAAACTGCTGATGTCATCTACAGAATAATACTGTCCAGAAAGGGGCACATTATGCAGAAGAATCTTTGCTGAGCCAAAATTATCAGCCCTTCGAGATTTCTGCATTTCACTGTCTGTCAGTGATCCTAGGCCAAAAGGCCAAACACTTACTCTCACTTGTTGCTAATAGGGGACAGCTGATAGAGATTTGTCTACAACCTCTCTCAGTTCTAGAAATTGTGTTAGGCTTTCTATGTTTTTAGATATTTAGCCATTCTCAGATTTCTGACAGAGTTGAAAACAAATTTAGTTTTATAGACTACCCAAGATAATTAACTTTGAGAAAACATAGTCATTTAAAATATTTTCAACTGGTAATAGTTGTATACAGCTTAAATTTAAAGGTAATTTTTAAAAGTAAACAGAAAGGGTGATGTGTAGATTTATGTTAAGGTGATATATTATTGGACAGGAGAGAAATAGGATGATAAAGGTCGAGGAGCAAAAGTGAAGGCAGGAAGCATAGAGAAGTTTGGGGAAGAAGCAAGATGGAGCTGGAGAAAGAAAATCTAGATCCAGGTTATCTTAATTAGCAATAGGTAGATATGAATATTTTTAAGAATTTCTCCAGGTCTTTTTTATCTCATATAGAAGGGCTGTTTGTATGTTTGTCCACTGGATGTAATCTGACTGTGTACAGGGTTTGTGGATTGAGAATTTAATATATAAACCTGTTTGAAAGGCTACTGGGCTTTGGAGTCATGTTTGTACTGAGCAGTGGAGTAAAAGCACGCTGGGGCAGTCCTATCAACCTGGACAGAAACAACAGAGGCAGTGGAGTGAACCATGCTGGAGGTCTTAGAGGAGGACTGGAGCACCAAGTGGTGTGGGGACTGAAAGTGTGTGCTCAGCCCCGTACTAGAGCTGCGTCTATGGGGTCAATATAAAGACAAGCCAAAAGATCATTCAGAGACAGCATCACCTGGGGTTCTATCCCATATACAGCCAACAACCCAAGCACTATTGCTTATGCCAAGAAGTGCTTATTGGTGGGAATCAGATGTGGATGCCGCATCAGAGGCTCTACCAGAGTCATACATATACAGTTGAGGGTGCTTGTAGCTAACAATAGGAGAGAACACAAGGACCCCAATGAAAGTGCTAGAGAAAGGACTAAAGCAGCTGAAAGGGTTTGCAGCCTCATGAGAAGAACACTGATATCAATCAATCAAACCCTCCACAACTCCCATGGACTAAAGTACTAACCATTGAGCCCAGTTGCATATGGAGCAGAGGACAGCAGTGCCTGGCATCAGTGGGAGGAGAGGCCTTTGGCCCAGGGAAGACACATTTTCCCAGTGTAGGAGAATGCCAAATCAGTGAGTTGGAGAAAGTGATTGGGTGAAGGAGCACTTTCATGGAAGTAAGAGGAGGCAGAGGATGGATGGGAGCAGGGGTGAGGGGATAACACTTGAAATGCAAATACAGAGAATATCCAATATAATAATAAAAAGAATAAGCCATCTATTTAATATTTACTGCAACAATTATCATACTTTCCAAAACTACCATTTTTTCCAAAAATATCATAATTTTTTTTCTATAGACATGAATAAATTTTATTATGTATATGTAGTCATTTTCATTGACAATTCATCTGATGGCAGACATAGATTCAGATTTTTTTTCCTTCTTAGTATAATGAACAGAGGAACAGTAAATATGATGTGAATGTATTCCCATGGTAGAGTATGGAGACCTTTAATGTTCAATAGTGGTATGCTTTGAAATATTTCCACAACTATTTCTATAATGGCTGTACTGGTTTGCACTCCCACAGACATGAAATAATGGTTCTTTCCCATATTCTTATGAAGATCTGTTCTGTGATGTCTTTATGCTACTTGTTGTAAGACCAGACAATCTCTTGAAGTACTACTAAGTGGTATTTCCATGATGATTAGTGACGTTGATCCCTTAAAAAATAAATTGGTCATTGTGATTTTTTGTTTTACTACTTTCTGCTTACTTAACACCCACTTGATTAGCAATTTTTGTTTTGGGGAGGACTGCTGAATTTTTAATTCTTTCTAAATTCTGCATATCAGTCCAATCTGAAATGTAATTGTTGGTGATTTTCTTAGACTTTGTGGGTGTCTGCTTCATCTGCTGATTTTTTTCCCCAGAAAAAAAAATTATGTTGGCCCATCTGTCAAGTGTTGGGGCTCATTCCTGTGTTACTAAACTTACATTCAGAGAACTCTTATCTAAACCTTTATCTTGAAATTCATTCCCTATATTTTCTTCTTAGTTGTCAACTTGATAAGATTTAAAATCTTCTGGAATAAAGATTTTTGCAGTGGGTATAGATCACTATCATAATAAGCATTGTAAGGAGGGAAGATCCCCTAACTTGTGAATAGCAGTACTCCACGGTATGGAATTCTGGACAGAACTAAAAGGAGAAAGGGAGTTGAGCACAAACACTCTCAACTCTCTTCTTCCTGATTAATGTATATATGTGAAATGTTGGCCTAAAGGCTTGTTCTCAGAGCTTGCCAGCCATGTTGGACTGAGCCCTTGAACTACAAGTCAAAATAGACACTTTATTTTGCACATGGCTTTCATAGAATATTTTAGCACACAAACTGTGAAAAATAATTAAAATTCTCCTGATTTGTAGCTCCATCACATATAAGCAACAGTGAATGACTTAAGTGGATTCTGCCCCTTTTCACATGGATGGTCTTAGTCTATTGTGATAAAGTACGGGTGCATAGTAAAGTGAGCAGAGCATAAATATTAATAAAATATAGCAGTATTTTCAACTAACTATAAAATTATTTGTAATAAGATATTTAGAAATTCATTAGAAACACTATTTCAATTAACACAAATTTTAATCTTAAGTACAGACTCCAAACTGAATAAAAGGGGTAAATGACCACTATACCTCTTTGTATCCCAATAGAGAGTTTTCTAAACAGTCTTACCCAGCTATATAGAAAAGTAACTTTATTCATTTTTAATAAATGTAAAGGATGTTTGCTTTGACTTCCCATAAAATCACACTGCATTATTGGAAATAAATTAGATTCAAATTCTGACTCAATAATATAATGTAAAATATTTTAGCCCAGCAGTGTGGCTGCTTTGGCAAGGAATAACATCCAAAGTTATGATCCAGCTAGAATGTAGACACTCCCTGGATTGTAGTATAATTTGGCTAGAAAACAGACTTGCCCTTATTACAGAACTTTAAGATAAAGTTACTTTGTAGAAAGAAATGGCTAAATTTGAAAATGACATCTCACTGAGGTGCAGACAAAGTGACAAATCAGAGAATGATTTAACAGAATGAGTCAGAGACAGATATGGCCAACTCTTATGAGAATATCACAGGAAAGAGAACCTAGTCAAGAGCAATTCAGTAAGTTGTAAGTTGAGTAAACTGTAAATGGAATTGGGTTTGTTCATGAGCACAGAAAAGGCAGGTGAAGCCAGAGAATAGGAAGGAGACAAAAGATTAAACAAATTGCCAAATTCATTTGAGGCCAAGCAGAGCAATACAGTGAGAAGCTGACAGAAGCCAGATTAAATCAGTCAGCATGCAGAAGAGTTTGAGCCAGAATAGCTGAAATGAATCAATCAGCCAGCCAACATTCAGAAAGAAACAGCTAGAAAGGGAGAGTTTATTCAGCAGGAAGTCTCTGAGACAACATTTCGATAAAGTGAATAAGAATACTTTTACAATATAGATTAAACTAACAGAAAAAATTTAAAAAAATTGTGACAATCCTTTACTGTACATTGCTTTATGTGTGACCTAGTCAATAGGAAGAGTTCAGTATTGGTAAATATCCGGTCTACCCTACAGATTCAAAACTACAGGTTCTACAAGACACAGTGCAACAACATAAGGCCTAGTGAGGATTGTCAGTGTAACCAAAGCCAGAGGCCTTACACCAGACCAACAAGGGATTGCAATAAACATTTGGAAACAAAGAACCATGAGCAAAAGGATGTACTGTGTAACACATGGTGACACAATTACAGATTTGACAGGGAGATTTTTTTTTTCTCTGCTTTTAGTGAGGTTGTAAGAGTGAGGGATGGTGTCTTAGTCAGGGTTTCTATTCCTGCACAAACATCATGATCAAGAAGGAAGTTGGGGAGGAAAGGGTTTATTCAGCTTACACTTCCATATTGCTGTTCATCAACCAGAGGAATCAGGACTGGAACTCAAGCAGGTCAGGAAGAAGGAGCTGATGCAGAGAGCATGGAGGGATGTCACTTACTGGCTTGCTCCCCCCTGGCTTGCTCAGCTTGCTTTCTTATAGAACCCAGGCCTACCAGCCCAGGGATGGCACCACCCACAATGGGCTAGCCTCTCCCCCTTTGATCACTAGTTGAGAAAATGCCTTACAGCTGGATCTCATGGAGGCATTTCCTCAACTGAGGCTCCTTTCTCTGTGATTGACTCCAGATTGTGTCAAGTTGACACAAAACCATCCAGTACAGACGGGTATACTGGAAGAGGCATTTGAGTGTGATTGGGGTGCATGGCAGTAAATTCACACACACACACACACACACACACACACAGACATACACACACACATACACACACACTGAAAAGTTTCAAAACTAATGTTCATATTTATAAGCTGGTGGCATAAACATTTAAAATTGCTGACATATGCTTCTTCTATTTCTGTATTTTAATGATGTTTTCATTTTATATTGAACTACTTTTACATCTCTGGAACAAAGCCTATTTGTTAACACCAACGTAAGGTTAAATTTAGTTAAGGTAAAGTTTACTGAAAATGTTTGTATCCAGGTTCTTTAAGAGATAAGCCACATTTTATTTTAGGGAGGGGTTATTATCTGGTTGCTTTAAAAATTATTCTAATAAAATTCCTCCTCTTCCTACTTGATGATGAAATTTTTAGTTTGTGGCTTTTTTTTTTTTTTTAAATTCTGGTAGAATTTCCAAAACGAGTCACCTGGGCCATAATGTTATCTAGTTGATACACATTTTAATAACACTGTACTCTTATGGCTTGTTATAGAAAACTCTAAATTGTTTACATTTTCTTTGTTTAAATTCAGTAGCTAATACATGTCTAGAATTTTAAGAATTTCTTCTAAATTTCCCAATTTATTAGAGTATCATTTTTATTCTTTTTTTATTTTTTGAGATTATAATATGATTGCATAATTTTCTCCTTCCCTTTTCTCCCTCTAAACCCTTCAATATATCTCACCTCTATTGTGTTGTTTTTATGTCAAATATTTATACACACACACAAACACACACATAAATATACCCTGCTCATCTTGTGTGACCTAACTTGTATGTATGTTTTTTCAGATTTAGCACTTAGTATCACATAATCAATTGCTGTGTTATTTCTATGGGGAGATTATTTCTCTTGCTTTCAGCATATTTAGTTGACAGTAGTTCTTTGTGTAATTTTGAGACCACTTGTGCTTTTTCTTGTTAAGATATTAAGTCTGTTGCAACTTTCATTTCAATACCTCTGATGTACCCCTGTTTTGATTTTGCCTGTGTGTCCTGTCTATTGGAGATACTAGAGCAATATTGAATCTAACTATTATTGTGTTGAGTTCAGCTAATGTAGTCACATTCAGTAGTGTTGATTAAACCAGTTCCAATGGTCAATGAGTAAGTGTTTAGTATTTTTGTAATCCCTGACTGATGAAGAATTCCTTTAATATGAAGTGATTTTCTTTGTCATGTTTAATTGTCATTCAAAGACAAATTCTTCAGGATTTGTGTGGCTATATCTGTTTTTCTTCTATTCTTGGCTGCCTGTTTATAATGCAGGAGCACCTCCTCCCTGGGATATTTTAACATGGCTTCTGGGGTGAAGCTCAGGGTTTTCTGCTGACTTGGCAAACACATTACTGAATTATCTCTACCGTCCTTGAATTTGCTTGCCACCCTATTACTGACTTCTCTGGCATTTCACACTGTAAGTGGTTTCCCATGAAAGCCAAGGTAAAAATATGATGAGAGAAGAGTTCAAGATGCTTTGACATCAAAACATCACTGAAACTAATAAAGGAGGAGAGATCACATAGAGTCTTGTTCACTAGGACTTGCTATTGACCTAACACAGGTTCGTATCCACATGGACTTTCTAAGAAGCATAAAGACAACCTCCCAGGATGATAGACCTTAAGGAGGAGGAGACACATAGTCTTTGCACTAACTTCCTTTGCCCATCAAGAAATTTTTCGGCATGTGTGCCTCCTCTTCTCCAACCAGAGGATGCTTGCCTAGGCTGAGTTCCTATAGTATTGTAGAATATTCCAATCAATAAAGCAGAGAAATGGCATATGTGCCCCATTGAGAGGAAATCAATAGTCGAGGGACATGCAATCTGCACTCTCAAACTGCTCATTGTTATTCAGACATCTGTGTCCTTGGAGCTAAAAAGCTGAAAGCTGGTAGATCTGAAACTGCAGGCAACTGGAAACTGGTAAGTTAGTTGTTAAAGGCAGGAGATCAGTTGATTTAATATGAATGACTTGGAAAAGCTAATTTGTTGCAAGATCAGTCTTCTAACCACACTGAATCCCTCTTGCATAGAAAAATATTTACAAGTTGCTACTATAAGGATCAAGCAAGTGGAGCTAACTCAGAAAGAAGTGGGGGTGGGGCAAGTAAGAGAGCCAAAGGCCTCGAGTGGAGAGATGGGGACACCAACACAGCCGCAAAACCTCCAATCCACCTGCAGAACTGTCTAGGACTGGGGCTGAGCAGAATCCTAATCAAAGAAACCAGGGAGACTTCAGCCAGCAACTTAGGGGAGCAGACGTAGAGTTCCATAGGGAAAGATTAGGCAGAGCTCTCTGTGGAGACCTGAAATAGCAAGGGAGGATCAGGGGAAGAAGGGGGGTCAGAAACACCACAAGAACAGGGTCCACACAATCAACTGACAGGGACCCATAGGCATTCAAGGAGATTTGGCAGTCTGTAGGTCTTCCCTAGGTCCTCTGCATATGTGCTATGACTGAGAAAATTGCCATTCCACTGAAAATCCGAAAAGTGGTAGCAAGAGCTGTCTCTGACTCTTTTGTCTACTGGTAGAACATGTTTTCTGCTTGGTCGTGTTGTCCAGCTTTGACAAGATAGTAGTTTAGTCCTATTGTACCATGTTCTGCCTTCGGTGGTTGATATCCCTGGAAGGCTTCCTTTCTTGTAACACTGGTCAGATGGGTCAGATGGTGCAGATCTGGGGTAGAGGGGAAGTGGCGGGGAAAGACTGGGGGTAGGAAAGGGAGAAGAAACTGCGATATGAGAGAAAGCAAAAAGGAAAAAAAAAGAAAATAAAGACAGAGGGTAATGAAAGGATACACAAAGAAATATAGAGAACAGAAGCAATTGGAAATTAGGTGAACATAAAGACAAATAATAATTGCAAATGTGTTTGTGAAGTAACATTTTCCCTATCTGCTAGGATCCCTTATTTCAACTATTAAAAAGGTCTAGGTTTGAAAAGGATGTGTGCAAAATATTATTGGATGCAATTAAGCACACCTGAAATACAACATAATAAAATTAATTTATTACTTTAAAAATATTTAATAAGTTAGATTGACTTTGAATAATATTGCTTTATCGATTTAAGAATTAGGTCTGCATTTAATTACTGAATAAATGAATTACAATATGATTTAATGCTGTTGCAAATAGATACACATATTTTTTTTCTTTTCTTTTTCTCAATTTTTTTTCTTTTACTGTTCTAAATGTTACATTTTGCATTCCTGGTTTCCTTCTAATGGAGGTCCTGACAATTGACTATTCCTACAGGAAAGGTTTGTATCATACATTTCTAAAGACTAAAGTTGATTGATTGTACTTGAAATAACATTTTTGGAAAACTAGTCAGACTTTCAAACTTGTAGACAATGAGATTTCTAAAATCGCAGTTTGTGTCAAGTGCTTAGAAATAAAATTTAAAACAAAACAAAACAAGCACACAAACAAACAAACAAAAAAAAAAAACTCATGACCATTGTAAATCAAAGACCATTAAAATAAATCCTTATCAGATACAGGGGAAAATGTATCTGTAAGATTTGAGTCAGGTTTAAAGCAACAGCAGCACACACCTGATTTTCATGTAAAACATCACACATTTATAAGGACATGCAGTCAAATCACACTGAACTATGTTCAGGTTCTTAAGATGTAGCAAAAAGGATCACACAAACATCAGTTTTCACACCCATGCATTCCAGTTGCATGGCTTATAACAAATCACAAAGCCCCCAAGGTGTATTTTCATGGGCATTTACTTCACCAAGACATCTGAAAATTTATATTGGGCTTGGTTGGACTATCTCATGTTTCTGAGATGAACTGGGCTAGAGAAAATTTATACTCTGGATTAGCTGGTTTCCAGTGATCTTTGTGTGACTTGTGTGCTATAACTTATAGTGTGTCTCTACATTTGGTAATAATGTATACAGTACTTGAGATAGATATTTTGAAAGGTCTGGTTTAGAATTACTGCACAGAGGATATAGGAAATTAAGGCAAAGTGGTACCTGCTTTTACAGTAAATGACTAGAGACTTCTTATGTGTAGTACTGAAAAACCAAACAACTAAGCAAAAATACTGACTATGAAATTACTGTGATGTATTATTTTTTAGAATTCTAATTTGTGGTTACCTCATTTTTTAGGTTTAATTATGTTATTATTTTGTATGTATGTATGTATGTATGTATGTATGTATGTATGAGTGTTTTGCCTGCATGTATGTATGTGTACTACACAGAGGTCAGAAGAAGGAGTTAAATATTCTAGGCATGGAATTAAAGACTGTTGTGAGGTAACTTGCCAGTGTTCTGAATTGAATCCAGGTATCTTGCAAGAGCATTGAGTGTTCATATACTAGGCACTCAATCTAAATAAACTCTATGATGACTATCTATGCAACATTCATCAAAGTGTCTGACCATATGAGAACAAGAACTGCCATGTTGATACTCATGCCCTGCTTAATATAGAGCACTATTCATTGGCATTGCGAGGCATTGAACTAAGTTTACAGCAGTGGGTAACAGTCACTAATTCTCTCTGATTATTGATTTTCTAAGGTTGAAGAATAAAGGAGTATAGTATAATTCTTTAATCTTTCACAATTCAATTTGTCACTTTCTTCTTAGATGCCATCGAAGAATAGAAAGTAAATAACGGGGGATTAAAAAATAAACTACAAGAACTTTTGAAATTGTAAGATAAAAAAGTCTAAATTATATATTCAATAGGTCTATCAATTTGTCCATACATGCTCTGCTCACTGCTTTGCAGGCATTCATTTATTTTAAGTTAATCTTTCTGTTCTTTAAGGGCCTTGTGTTAATCTGAAGACAGGTGATTTTTCTCACTCTACATGATCTCCATAAGTAGCCATGTTCACACCCAATAAATATTTTCATCAACTTAATATTTTGGTTACTATAATATTGTCATCTCTAAAGAGTAAAAAAATATTTAAATGAAATAAACTAGACTGATAATTTATGATTATCATAAGAAAGTCATTCAGCTTTACTATAAAATATAAGATAATATAATCTAAAAACCAAGATATCATAATCATAATCATAGTCTGTCCTTTTTCCATTGAATGTTTAGAGCTCCTTTGTTGAAAATCAGGTGACCATATACCAACCCCACATCAGATAGCGGCCTAATATCTAAGGTATACAAAGAACTCAAAAAGCTAGTTTCCAGAGGATTAAAGAACCCTATTAAAAATGGTGTACAGACTTAAACAAAAAGTTCTCAATCAAGGAATATCGAATGACTGAGAAACATCTAAGGAAGTGCTCAACACCCTTAGCCATCAGGGAAATGCAAATCAAAACAACCATGAGATTCCATCTCACACCAGTCAGATTGGCCAAGATCCAAAACTCAGATGACAACAGATCCTGGCAAGGATGTGAAGAAAGAAGAACACTTCTCCACTGCTGGTGGGGTTGTAAACTGATACAACCACTCTGGAAATCAGTCTGGCGATTCCTCAGAAAAATGGACATAGTACTACCTGAAAACCCAGTTAATCCACTTCTGGGCATTTACCTCAGAGACGCTCCAACATACAACAAAGATGTATGCACCACAATGTTCACTGTAGCTCTATTTATAGCAGCCAGAAGCTGGTAAGAACCCAGATGTCCTTCAGTAGATGAATGGATCCAAAAGTTGTGGTACATTTGTTCAATGTTTTTATTGATCATTTTTTTGGGGGGGAATTTTGTAGAATACACTATTTTATTCATTCCATCTCTTCTCTATCCCTTCGAATTCCTTAATGTGATTACATCTCAGTAGGGTATTATTAGAAAAGAGGTTCGGGATTTAAAAGAAGAAATGGGAAGAGCCACAACAGGAGGGGGAGGAAGAGGAGAGAAATAGTGTAAGAACTTAACACTGGAAAACAAATTAAGCATTTATAGTATAAAGCATGACCAAAGCATATGTCAAATTTTACATTTGAACCTACAATACCTAATCCAAGATTTTCATCTTGGAATTTGAATTTAGCACATTTTTTTTATTTTCCAGTATTTAATCTACACTTATCTTCAGGATCAATACCGCCAAGATGGGGAATGTGAGTCAAATCCACACAGAAAAGGGCATGATATGAATGTTTGATATTGTAAATTACAAGTTCGGTAGTTATATGGTTAATACAAGGTACATAAAAGTGATAGCTTTAAAAATATTGATAGATTTTTATGCTTTCCTTTGAATATAGTACATTGGGTTTGGCAAACAAATATCTCTTACATCTAGATAAAAGGGACAACTTGCTTATATCATTCATAATGGAGATGGTGCCAAATGTGTTTTTCTGTTTGATTATTTCCTGTGGTCATGTTCTATTACTTACTCATAGTGTGCTCCCTAAATTGGGTGTGACCTTGCTGAGCACATATACTGGAGAAAAATTCAGGGACCCTCTCAATGAGTACTTACTTTTCTGATATATACTTTAAAAACTTGTACAGAAATTAACGTTGTACACTTGAAAACTCTGCACATCACCTGATAAATATACACAAGTTAGCACCAGATTAAGACAGAATGTGTACAGTATAGGCTCTGGGGAGTCATGAACCATTTTATTTTCTAATTGTGTGACTGAGCCTAAAGGGCTTTCCAAACACCTATTGGATTGCCCCTCCTGACTGCATTTATACTCTTCAGACTGTTTTGCTTTTGTGGTAGCTACATATATCACTGAAAAAAATATCACTATGGCTGGTGTGGCTCTCCAAAGGCAAGGTATCACTGTGGCATCCATTCAAATGCATTGTTTCACTTGGGATGTATTTTAAGAAAGGGCAGATGGTAACATTTCCCAGAACATCTGTTACCCATCATTCTTTCACAGAGCAACCCAGATGCTGTTGACAACTAGTATGTAAATCATGCTGACAATTTGTTCAATGTCTTTCCTGCTGAGACTGAGGTTGCCCTGTTAAGGCCATTTATCAGATGTCGAAGACACTGGGTCCCACAAGAACAGCTCTGACTGTGTTTTGACCAGGGAACAATAGCAGACATTAAATCAAATGAACAATTTATTATACCTTGAACTTACCTCCACTCTGCCTCAAAGATTTTCTTCCCCTTGTTTCTCATATTTATCCCCAAACACACAGGAGATATTAAATGTTCCACAGAACAAAACATGCAAAATTGCTTCCTGATACCTGTCTTAAGCTTGTTTTACAATTATTTGTTAGGGGTAATCACTTTTTTGACCTTGCATTTTAAAATTACTTTCATCTAAGGGAAATGACATATAAGAGGGAAATTATGCATGCATTGCTGTATAAATGTCAGACTTTTAAGTTTGAAAATGCCTGCTATAAAATAGTAACAACATTGAAAGACGGTTGATTTATCATCCATTTCACTCTGTTATACTAATTTGTACCTTGTATCAGACTTCATTTTATACAATTGTAATAAGACAACAAAAAGAAAAGTATAATCATTTCTTTAATTAACCTTCGTATGTGAGTGATAAGCCCAAACCATTGATATTTATTAGATGATTATAACTTTTCTAAACAAATTTAATTAGACTATAATATCTGTTATTACAGAGCAAAAATGCATAATTAAACTAGAAAATATCTAAGCTTATGAAGGCACCATACACATTAATCTTCCTGTTAAAAATAATGAAAATGAAAACAAAAAGATATATTATGTAAAGTAAATATGAACTTTGCATATCAAATAACCATTTAATTTGCAAGGTAAATAAACTTTACTTTGGGATATAAATTAATGTATTTGAAAGTAATTTCTCTGACAAATGCTATGTTATGCAATTATAGATTTATTGAAAAGTCCAGAAAATATGCCATTAGGAGATTCTTGGCTTATGTTGTATTTATATAACTTTGTCGATTATAACATTTGCATAAAATATACATATACAAATAGAAAACTGGAAAGTCAAAAATAACATTCTGTTCCTCAATTTTCTAAAGCTGGTTCTCAATATGAATAATCATTTTTATAATAAATATTTTAGGATATGTTTACTGTAAGTTTTCTCATATGCATAACAACTTATTTTTTGTTTATAAAACTTATCATCCTATACAGAATTAAGAGCAAGTGTATATGCCTTTTTCGAAAGAAGTGAACATTTTAGTCCTTTTTTAGAAGTGAATTTTTCTATAATTAAAAACTCTACAATTTGAAAACACTGGTCTGAAAACTGAAAAATGCATCAGTATGGCCAGTTTTCTGTCTACAAAATGGACAAAACAGTGTGATTCCAGTTCAAATCTAGAAAGGTCAGAGGACATTGAATCAAACAGATGTACACATGTCAGCACCCCATGGGGCTAATGTTACACAAAAATATGCACTTAAAACCTGAGAGGAAATAGATAACATCATAGGAAATGCACATTTTTAATCTCCATGTGTACAAAATTTAAAATTAACTGTCATTTAAACAGTTCAGGAGAAACTCAACTAGAAAGTGATTATTCCCAGAATCAAGATGAGGACTCTCAGAGTTTCACAGAAGTTTGCGATCTTAATTGGCTCTGACCTTTTTATACCTACTTTTTAAGGGAACACTACCCAGTTTCAAGATTCAGAAAATAATGTCTGAACAGGATGCAATCACTGTAAGAAGCTTTAACTTAAAAGTTGGGTAAAGAAAAGAATGCACAATGAACATTAACTTATGTACACAAGAGTAGGACAGTCTGAGTTAACTTTAAAGAGAAAAGAGGCCCAACTGCTATATTAAAACAGATTCTCTGAAAAATAAAATCCTTGTAGTTTAAATGTATACTGTCATCCACTTTAGATACAAGACATTCATCATTACCTTGGCTCCACACTGGCATATGCATGTTTCCCTATTTTAGAATTCTTAATCTACATTTGCTTCCTGATTTTTGGTGCCACATACTGACAAGTGAAATCTCCAGTTTTGATTACTCAATAATGGTAGCACACCTGCTTCCCAGTGTTTTAGTTTAGTTTAGTTTAGTTTATCATAGTTTCATTATAAAGGGTAACAAATCTTTTAATAACAATTCTTTGGCTAATAGTGTTAAATAACAGTTGTATTTCAGTATTAACAACCTGTCCGAGAACTCAGAGACATTTTTTTTCACATAGAATGTTTGAGTTTAGATAAAGTCTTCATTGATAGATTCTTAATTTTTATTTATTTATTTTTTAAAACAACTTTATTTTACAAAACAAAGATAAATGACAGATTTTAAACATTTTTTGCTTAAAATTATACATTTTTGTCAATACATTTTTTCAGATTTTAACATAATTTTTACATAAAACTATATAAATATATTTTTTAGTCAGTACTTGATTTTTTTCAAGGTTTGATTTTATGCCTTGAAAATTTAATAGTTACAGTGAGCTAAAGTACATGTAAAACAAAATGTAACATGGAAATAGTTAAAGTTTTCTTGTTTTGTAAATATTTTTTTGTTTTGTTTTGTTTTCTTTATTTCTTGGACTTCATACAGTCTGTGAGTTGTTTCTGGGGAGTGCAAGCCTCTGGGGTTAGCATCCCACTATCAGTGACTGCATATTATGTCTGCTCTTTTGTGACTGGGTTATCTCACTCAGGATGATATTCTCTAGATGCAGCTATTTTCTTAAGAATTTAGTTAAGTCATTGTTTCTGGTGGCTGAGTAGTATTCCATTGTGTATATGTACCACAATTTTTGTATCCATTCATCTTCTGAAGGACATCTGGGTTCCTTCCAGTTTCTGGCTATTATAAATAGAGCCGCTATGAACATTGTTGTGCATGTATCTTTGTTGTATATTAAAGTGTCTCTGCGGTATATGCCCAGAAGTGGAATAGCTGGGTCTTCAGGTAGTACTATATCCAATTTTCTGAGGTATCGCCAGACAGATTTCCAGAGTGGTTGTATTAGCTTGCAACCCCACCAACAGTGGAGAAGTGTTCCTCTTTCTCCACAGCCTCGCCAGCATCTGCTGTCATCTGAGTTTTGGATCTTGGCCAATCTGACTGGTGTGAGGTGGAATCTTAGGGTTGTTTTGATTTGCATCTCCCTGATGGCTAAGGATGTCGAGCACTTCCTCAGAAGTTTCTTGGCCATTTGGTGTTCCTCAACTGAAAACGTTATGTTTAGCTCTGTACCCCATTTTTTAATAGGGTTATTTGATTCTCTGGTGTCTAGCTTTTTGCGTTCCTTGTACACCGTGGATATTAGGCCTCTATCTGATGTGGTGTTGGTAAAGATATTTTCCCATTCTGTTGGTTGCTGTTTTGTTTTCTTGATGATGTCCTTAGTCTTACTGAAACTTTGCAATCTCATTAAGTCGCATTTGTTAATCTTTGACCTTAGAGCTTGAGCCATTGGTGTTTTGTTCAGGAAATTTTCTCCTGTGCCTATGTGTTCTAAGGTTTTTCCTACTTTCTCATCTAATAGTTTCAGTGTATCTGGTTTAATGTGGAGATCTTTGATCCACTTACACTTGAGCTTTGTACAAGGAGATAAGAAAGGGTCTATTTTCATTCTTTTGCATGCTTAGTGCCAGTTGGACCAGCACCATTTGTTGAATAGGCTGTCCTTTTTCCATTGAATGTTTACTGCTCCTTTGTCAAAAATCCGGTGACCATATACATGAGGGCTCATTTCTGGATCTTCTATTCTATTCCATTGATCTACTTGCCTATTTCTGTACCAGTACCATGCAGTTATCAGCACAATTGTCTTGTAATATAGCTTGAGGTCAGGGATAGTGATTCCCGCAGAAGTTTTTTTGTTGTTGAGGATGGATTTCGCTATTCTAGGTCTTTTGTTATTCCATATGAAATTGCACATTGATCTTTCCAATTCCATGAAGAAGTGGGTTGGAATTTTGATGGGGATTGCATTGAATCTGTAGATTGCTTTTGGTAGGATGGCCATTTTTAAGATGTTGATTTTTCCAATCCATGAGCATGGGAGGAGATCTTTCCGTTTTCTGAGATCCTCCTCAATTTCTTTCTTTAGAGGTTTGAAGTTCTTGTCATACAGGTCCTTCACTTGCTTAGTTAGAGTCACACCAAGGTATTTAATAGTTTTTATGACGATTGTGAAGGGTACCTTTTTCCTAATTTCTTTCTCCACAGGTTTGTCCTTTGAGTATAGGAAGGCTACTGATTTGTTTGAGTTAATTTTGTATCCAGCCACTTTCCTGAACTTTCCTGAACTTGCTGTAGGAGTTCTCTGGTGGAATTTTTGGGGTCACTCAAGTACACTATCATGTCATCGGCAAAGAGTGATGTTTTTATCTCTTCCTTTCCAATTTGTATCCCCTTGATCTTCTTTTGCTGTCTAATTGCTCCAGCCAGGACTTCCAGTACTATGTTGAATAGGTAGGGGGAGAGTGGGCAGCCTTGTTGAGTCCCTGATTTTAGTGGGATTGCTTCAAGTTTCTCGCCATTAAGTTTGATGTTGGCTGTTGGTTTGCTGTATATTGCTTTTATTATGTTTAAGTATGGACCTTGGATTCCTGTTCTTTCCAGGACTTTTAACATGAAGGGGTGTTGTATTTTGTTGAATGCTTTCTCAGCATCTAGTGAGATGACCATGTGATTTTGATCTTTGAGTTTGTTTATATGGTGGATTACGGTGAATGATTTCTTTATGTTAAACCATCCCTGCATCCCTGGGATGAAGCCTACTTGGTCATGATGAATGATCATTTTGATGTGTTCTTGGATTCGGTTTGCAAGGATTTTGTTGAGTATTTTTGCATCAATGTTCATAAGTGAGATTTGTCTGAAGTTCTCTTTTTTGTAGGGTCTTTTAAATTAGATACTCTCTGTATTTACATTTAAAACATTGTTCTCTTTCTGTACCCCATCCGGCTTCCATCCTCCTTCCCCACCACTTGTCTCCACAAAGGTGCATTTGCTTCTGATCACCCTCTCCCCCTGAGTTTCTTGGATTTCCCCTACATTGGAAAAATGTGCCCTCACTGGACCAATGACCTCTTTTGTCAAAAGTTGGTTTGGAGATTCATCACAGGAGCATGAATTTTTCTTTAATTTGTACCTATCACACTTGAATGTCCATGTATGTAACATCTGAAAAGAATTTCTATTGTATACTATTTGTTTTTATGTATATTTATTGATAAGGTCAATCAAATCAAGTTTAATGTTTCCAATGTTGATGCTTCCAATTGATGAGCATGGGAGATCTTTCCAACTTCTGAGATCTTCCTCGATTTCCTTCTTTAGAGTCTTGAAGTTCTTGACATACATATCTTTCACTTGCTTTGCTAGGGTCACCCTAAAGTATTTAATATTCTTTGTGACTATTTTAATGGTATCCTTTCCCTAATTTCTTTCTCAGCATGCTTATCTTTCGAGTGGAGGAAGGGTACTGATTTGTTTTAATTTTATGTGGAGTCACTTTGCTGAAGTTGTTTATCGTTGTAAAGTTCCCTGGTGGAAGTTTTGGGGTCACTTAAGTATACAATCATGTCATCAGCAAATAGTGATATTTTGATTTCTTCCCTTCTGATTTGTATTCTTTTGGCCTTTTTTGTTTTTGTCATTGCTGTTGTCTCAATGCTCTGCCCAGGACTTCAAGTACTATGTTGAATAAGTAGGGGGAGAGTAGGCATCCTTGTCCCTGATTTTAGTGGGATTGCTTCAAGTTTCTCACCAATTATTTTGATTTTGGCTACTGGTTTGCTGTATATTGCTATTTCTATGTTCAGGTATGGGCCTTGGATTCCTGCACTTTCCAAGACTTTTTAAATGAAGGGTTGTTAAATTTTGTCAAATGCTTTCTCAGCATCTAGTAAGATGATCATGCTTTGAGTTTGTTTGTATGGTGGATTACATTGATGGATTTCCATATATTGATACATCCTTGCAAGCAGGAGATGAAGCCTATTGATCATAGTGAATGGTAGTTTTAATGTGTTTTGGATTCAGGTTTGCAAGAATATTTTGAGTATTATTGTATCAATGTTCATGAGGGAAATTGGTCTGAAGTTCTCTTTACTTGTAGGGTTTTTGTGTGGTTTAGGAATGAGAGTAACTGTGACTTCAAAGAATGAGTTAGGTTGTGTTCTATTTGTCTCTGTTTTTTGGAATAGTTTGAATAATATTGGTATCCGGTAGTCAGTCAATAAATGTCTGATTGAATTCTGCACTGAACCCATCTCATCCTGGGCTTTTTCTGTTTGGGAGGCTTTTGATGACTTCTTTTTCTTTAGCTGTTAAGGGACTGTTTAGATGGTTTATCTGATCCTGATTTAACGTAGGTATCTGGTATCTGTCCAGAAATTTTCCATATCCTCCAAATGTTCCAGTTTTGTTGAGTATAGGCTTTTGTAATAGGATCTAATGATTTCTTGAATTTCCTCAGTTTTGGTTGTTTTGTCTCTCCTTTCATTTCTGATTTTGATAATTTGAATATAGTCTCTGTGCCTTCTAGTTAGTCTGGCTAATGGTTTATCAATCTTGTTGATTTTCTCAAAGAACATGCTTTTGTTTTGTTGATTCTTTGTATAATTCTTTTTGTTTCTACTTGCTTGAATTCTTCTCTAAGTTTGATGATTTCCAGCTGTCTACTTCTCTTGGGTGTATCTGATTTTTTGTTCTAGAGCTTACGGCTGTGCTGTCAAGCTGCTAGTATATGCTCTCTCCAGTTTCTTTTAGGATGTACTCAGCGCTATGAGGTTTCCTCTTAGTACTGCTTTCATTGTGTCCCATAAGTTTGGGTAGGATGTGTTTTTGTTTTTATTAAATTCTAAAAAAAATCCTTGATTTCTTTATTCATTTTTTCTTGACCATGTTACTGTTGAGTAACACATTGCTCAGTTTCCATGTGATTGTGGCTTTCTTTTTTCCGTCTTTGTTGTTATTAAAGAACAGCCTTAGTCCATGGTGATCTCATAGGGTGCATGGGAGTATTACAATCTTCTTATATCTGTTGAGGCTTGTTTTGTGACTGACTATATGGTCAATTTTGGAGAAGGTGCCCTGAGATGCTGAGAAGAAGGTATATTCATTTGTTTTATGATGAATTGTTCTGTAGACGTTTGTTAAATCAAATTGGTTCATAACATCTGTTAGTTTTGCTGTGTCTCCATTAAGTTTCTGCTTCAGTGGTTTGTTCATTGATGAGAGTGGGGTGTTGAAGTCTCCCACTATTATTGTGTGTTGTGCAATATATGTTTTAATCTTTAATACAGTATCTTTTATGAATGTGTGTGTTCTTGTGCTTGGAGTGTATATTCGTCTTGATAGATTTTTCCTGTGATGAGTAAAAACTGTCTTTCCTTATCTTTTTTGATAACTTTTGGTTGAAAATCCATTTTATTTGATATTAGAATGCCTACTCCTCCTTGTTTCTTGGGACTGTGTGTTTGGAAGGTTTTTTTTTTTTTTTTCACTGCCTTGTATGCAGCAAAATGCTGTATCCTGTTTATGTATCCAGTCTGACAGTCTATGTCTTTTTATGGAGTAATTGAGTCCATTGATGTTAACAGATATTAAGGAAGAGTAGTTGCTGTTTCCTCTTTTTTGTTGTTAGAGGTAGAAATATGTTTATGTGTCTTTCTTCTTTTGCTGCTCTTGCATGATTATTTACATGCTTTGCCTATGGTGTAGTTTCCCTCCTTGTGTTGGATTTTGTTTTTTAATCAATTTTACTTTGTAGAACTGGATTTGTGGTCAGATATTGTGTAAATTTGGATTTGTCCTGGAATATCTTGGTCTCCCAATCTATGGTGATTGAGAGTTTTGCTGGGTATAGCAGCCTGGGCTGACATTTGTGTTTTCTTAGATTCTGTATGATATCTATCCAGAATCTTCTAGCTTTCATAGTCTCTTTTGTGAAGTCTGGTATAATTCTGATTGGTCTGCCTTTATATGTTATATGTCTTTTTTACCCTTAATGCTTTTAGTACTCTTTCTATGTTTTGAACATTTGATGTTTTGACTATTATGTGTCCGGAAAAAGTTCTTTCCTGGTTCAATTTATTTGGATTTCTGTAGGCTTCTTGCATGTTCATAGTCATCTCATTTTTGAGGAGTGGAAAGTTTTCTTCTAATGTTTTGTTGAAGATATTTCCTTTGCCTTTTAGTTGATATTCTTTGCCCTCTTCTACACTTATTACCTTGGGTTTGGTCTTCTCATTTTGTCCTGGATTCCTGGACATTTTGGGTTAGAAGCTTTTTGGTTTTTGCTTCTTCGCTGACTGTTTTGTGTTTGTTTTCTATGTTGTCTTCTGTCCCTGAGATCCTCTCTTCCATCTCTTACAGTCTGCTGGTAATGCTTGCATATATGGCTCTTGATTTCTATTTAGGTTTTCTGTCTCTAGGTTTGTCTTGTTTTGTGATTTCTTTATTGTATGTATTTCCATTTATAATTTCTTCACCTGTTTGGTTGTTTTTTCCTGTAGTTGATTGATTTCTGCTGTAATTTTTAAGGGACTTATTCATGTGCTTCTCGATGATCTCCATCATCATCATGAAATATTATTTTAAGTCTAAATCTTGATTTTTCTGAACTGTTGGGAAATCCACTACTTGCTGTTGTGGGAGAACTGTGTTCTGATGTTGCCAGGTTGTCTTGGTTTTCATTGCTTGGTTTCTTGCACTTCCCTCTTGACATCTTTCTGTGAGTATAGGTGATCTTTTTGCCTCTGACCTGTGCTGGTCTCTCTGGTGGGTCTGAAGGCTGCTGGGCTCAAAAGGGGGATTGATCCTGGGTGTTCAGCTCTTTGTGGGCAGTCAGTGAGTTCTGATGGCAGTGACTCAGTTCTGTCCTAGTGGGCTCAGGTGTGTGAGCTCTTGCTAGGCTGTTCTGGGAGCTCAGCCCTCTGCTCACAGATCCTGGGTTCTAATGACAGAGACCCAGCTCTCTCTCTCTCAGCCCAAAATGACCCTTTTCCAGAGAGCACCATGATCTGTGTGTTCCAAGAACTCCTGGAGTTCCCATGCTTTATAGTGGATGGCCCTGTGTATCAGGCTCAACCTCGGTCCAGGTGGATGAGCATCTGTATAACTGATGTAGGAGCTCAGCCTCCTGCAGGAAGATCCTGAGTCCTGATAGTGGAGATCTAGCCCTCACTGTGGGCTGGAAAGGACCCTTTTTCCAGAGAGCACCACATTCCCTGCGCTCCAGGAGAACTTCTGGTGTTCTCTTCCCAGGCCTGTGCCTTAGGCTCACCCTTGGTCCAGGTGGGAAATAATTTGTGCTGCTGATCTAGGAACTCAGCCTTCCGAGGGCAGATCCTGAGTCCTGATGAAGAGACCTGGCCCTCTGCATTGTTATTTCATACTAAATTTATAAAAGTCTTGGTTTTTTTCAAACTCTCAAACACTCAAGTAATTTAAGAAAGTAATGTTTAGCAATATTAACTGTATATTTACTTTGTAGTCCTATTCATTATTTCTAAAGATATTTAAAGACAAGGAGCCAAGTCTGGTTTATATTATTAAAGCAGATTTAAAAAAAAACAAACAAAAAACCACTGCATATTATTACATATATATGCTATATATTTCACAGTATTGGATGAAATGATGTGAACAATTACGAAAGTTAAAACTATTGTCTTTCATTCCACATTGGAACTTTCACCAAAGTACCTTAGGTCCTTTTTATAATATTCTGATCAGAAATAATATTGATGATAGTATGAAAAAGAAACTAAATAAATAGTAGGGTTGGTTCCATTTTACTGTGATTGGAATGTTGCTATAGAAGTGGCTTTCATTATATGTTTGCTGAGATTTCGTGTGTATGCCTAATTGAATATAATTCTGGAAAACTATACAGCCTTTATTGGTAGGTGTGAGGATTCCTGGTGTAAAAACAAGTAATGATTTTCTTTCTAAACTTTAAAATTTAATATTGAATTCATTTCTGAAGTTACTCAATGGCTTCAATCACATAAATTTAAATTTATTGAAAATATTTAATGAAAATTTCCTTATATGCAGAGAAAAAAAATGAGATCCTTATGGATTACATTGATTACAAGAAGCAACCTAATCCAGAGCCAAATGCCCACCATGTGATGTGGGTATGCTTGTGTGTGTGTGTGTGTGTGTGTGTGTGTGTGTGTGTGTGTGTTTTGTGACTGGGTTACCTTACTCAGAATGATATCTTCTAGTTCCATCCATTTTCCTAAGAATTTCATGAAGTCATTTTTTAATAGCTCAGTAATATTCTGTTGTGTAAATGTACCACTTTTTTTCTGTATCATTTCCACTGTTGAAGGATATCTGGGTTCTTTCCACCTTCTGGCAATTATGAATAAGGCTGCTATGAACACAGTGGAGCATGTGTTCCTGTTATATGTTGGAGCATCTTTTGGGTATATGCCCAAGAGTGGTATACCTGGGATCTCAGGTACTACTATGTCCAGTTATCTGAGGAACTGCCAGACTGATTTCTAGAGTGGTTGTAACAGCTTGCAATTCCACTAGCAATGGAGGACTGTTCCTCTTTCTCCACATCCTCTTCAGCATCTGCTGTAAAATGAGTTTTTGATCTTGGCCATTATGACTGGTATGAGGTGGAATCTCAGGGTTGTTTTGATTTGCATTTCTCTGATGACTAGGGATGTTGAGCATTTCTTTAGGTGCTTCTCAGCCATTCAGTATTCCTCAGTTGAGAATACTTTGCTTAGTTCTGTATTCCATTTTTAATGGGGTTATTTGATTCTCTGGTGTCTAACTTTTAATTTCTTTGTATATTTTGGATAGTAGCCCTCTATCAAATGTAAATTTTAAAAAACATAAAAAAAAAAAAAAAGCCTACCTTCTTACACTAGTAGGACATGGGAACCATTTATTGGGGTTTCCCACAATAATAATGAAAATGGCTTCTCTATCCCATCATGCTAAGTGCTAGTCTAATTTAGTAATGATATTTAATTCAGTATATATTTGACATATTCAAAATTATTTAAACAGAGCTACTAGTTAATTAATAGATAAACCACTACAGTACTACCTTTACCAATGAATATGAGGTGTAGTCTCTGTACATTTTAGTCTTTTCATTTGTACAATTTGACACAAAATGGTTCTGTAACTTAGATTTTTTTAATATACATCAATATATTTAGCATTATTCTGAACATAAAATTTCTTTGCAATGACTCTATACTTATATCGATCTTCATTAATTTTCTACTGCTGTGAAGAGACACCAGAGCCAAGGCAACTTATAGAAGAAGAATGTATAGTGAACTTTGCTTACAGTTTCAGAAGAACCAGTAGCCACCATGGTAGGGATCATGTTAGCAGGATGAAAGGCAAGGTTGCAGAGCACAGCTGAGAGCTATCTAAGCCATAGGCAGAAGGTAAGGAGAGTTAAAATTAGATATTGTGTAGACTTCTGAAATCTCAAAGCTCATCACCAGAGACACACTTCCTCCAAAAGTGCCATACTTTATAAGCCTTCTCAAACAGTTCCAGCAGCTAGGAATCATGTAGTATTCAAATTTATAACTCTCTGGAGTCTGTTCTCATTCAAGTGGCAATATTACTGGATGATTTTAGTTAGCTATAAAATATGTTAAAACGCATATGTTAAGACACATACAATAACAGAACTATGTGACTGTGTATTATTGTCTCAGACTTTTAAATAATGATGCCGTTAATGATGTGGTTCCAAATTCTCTTTTAAAATATTCAATGCCATTTCTATTGCGTTTATTTTATGTATGAAAATAAAAAATGACATATTTTTGCATTCTTTATGAGGTAACTAAATACAATTTTCTAAGGTACTTCGATCTTTTAAAAAATCTGGTTACTATTTTAGTTTGAATATAAAATGTCACCTATATGCTCATTTTAAAATATCTTGGTCCCTGGATGGTGATAATATCCGGAGAGTATGTTGCTTAGTTAGAGATAATAGTTCACAGGAATGTTAATTGGAAAGTTCTCTAGTGTCCCACACTCCACTTCTGCACTTTTCCCTTCCTTTCCCTTTTTTTCTCTTCCCTTTCAATCCCTCCATTTCTTTCCCCCTCCCTTTCATTTCACCTTTTCTTTCTTCCCTTGCCCCTGGTTTCCCCTCCCTGAGCCTTCTCCCACCCCATTTCCCCTCCTCTCCCTCTTCATCCCTCCTTTTCCTTCCCCTCCTCTCTTCTCTTTTCCTCTCTTCTCCTCTATCTCCCTTCCCACATCTTTCCTCCTCTCCTTTCTTCTTCTTAGTCCATACTTCCTTTTCCTCCACTCTCCTCCTCAACTCCTCTCTTTTTTCTTTTGCCTCATCTTTCTCCCTCACTTCTTTCCTACTTGCTAAAGTGAGCTAATATAAGTAAACTAAACCTACCACCCACAGGATCTGTCATGATAATTTTTCCTCATTACAGCCTAGAAACTACCTAGGCTAGCACATCAAATAATAAAACCATACACTAATCTTTTCTCTCTCCTTTCCCTTGGGTATCTGTCAAAATACTTTTAAAAAGAAACTAACATATTTTAAACATATAAAATGCATTAAACTCATAAATAAATTAAGGAAAACTCTAACACTATTCTCTTCCCTACATTTTTCTTAGTTGTTGGTCAAGACTAAAAAAAACTAGTAATAATAAATGTCATTATTTATCCTAAAATAAATTAAATTTGTTTCTAGAATAGAACATCAAGTGCTTTTCTTACATATAAAAGCAATTATTAATTTCTGTGATTTGATTAACTTATATGTCAACTTATAACACCTCTAGTGATATGGAAATAAACTTTGGGTGCTTTTGTAAAGAACCTGTAAAGCTTTTTGTTATGATTGTTGAAGGAAAAAAATGGAGTGAACCTGTCAACATTTAAATTCCTATGTCAAAAGCAGAAAATAAACATCATTTTTTAAAAATTTGTACATACAAACTACTGTCATGTTGAAGTTTTCTGTGCTCTTCTAGTGCAATTTGAAACAATTATGAAATTTTTACATTGCTCAGAGAACAGTTTTTTCTCAAAATTTAGTTGCATTTTATTGATGCCACTACAAAATGGAAGAGAATAGTACAGACACTTTCAAAGAAAGCATTTGTTAATCTCCACAGTGTGCCGCTGCCTTTAATCCCAGCACTCTGTGCTGTTCCGGGACAACTTTCAACCAGATCCCGTGTTTTAAAAGTTGCCTGTAGCCACGTAGCAGAAATCATTCACTCCAGCCATTCATGTGTATCAGGATATTCCATGCTCAACCCTTTTCTCGTCTATGTAAAGAGGCATCACTATAGAAATGTTATAAAAGAATACAGAAATTGAAAAACTTTCCTAGAATAAAATGATATATCTGAAAACGCTGTGGCTAAAATTCATTGCTCCAAATATTCCATGGTACTACTTTTATGTCATATATTATTAGGGAAAACCAAATAATATATGACATAAATGTAATGAGTTTGTTGTGGATTGTGTATCTTACAGAAACTGCTTAATGTGTTAAAGGCTGATGTCCAAGAAATCATACCACATCCTAGAGTTTTGAAGAAAGTGACTTTTCTCTGTCTTGCTTTGCTATTTGAGGTTAAAGATGAAATGAATATCATGAGAATTTACTCACAAATCCACTATTTGGGGAGGAGGACTACATTAAACTTTCCATCAATAATTTTTTAGAACCCAGAACATCTTGGTGCACACAGCTAACATCACCATATGCATTACAAGGCAGTCACACAGAACATAAGTAGATAGGTGCTGTCTGAAACACCTCCTAATGAAGTCCTTATATACATCTCTATGCCCACAACAACCTAGAAGGTAGATTGAGGTAACATCTTCTATCTTATTTTAAAATTATTTTATTGGATAGTTTCTGTATATACATTTCAAATGTTAATCCCTCCCCCCACCAGTACTCCCATCCTTCCTCCCCCTCCACTTGCTTCCATGAAGGGACTCCCTCTCCCAACCACCTTTTGCCCCTCAGTGCCTTGGCATTCCCATACACTAGGAAAACACACCTTCATTTTACCAAACGCCTCTTCTCTCATTGATTCTAGACAATGCCAGCCTTTGCTACATATGCAACTGGAGCCATGGGTCTCTCCATGTGTTCTCATTGGTTGGTGTTTTCTTTCCTAGGAGTTCTGGAGGATTGGGTTGGTTGATAATGTTGTTCTTCTCATGGGGTTGCAAAATCTTTTTGCTCCTTCAGTCCAGCTCCATCTTGTTTGGAATTCCTTTTACCTTTGAGGGACACCTTTTTGCTTATGTCACGAATTTGTTCTTGCATCACAAATGTATTCAACTTATGAGCAATGAGTTCACTGTTACAAGCATATATATATATATATATATATATATATATATATATATATATATATAGTTACAGTTCTTTCTCTGAACTAAAAGAAACATTTTTTTTTTTCTTTTCAAATGAGAGTCTAATGTATTTCAGTGTGTTGTTTAAAAGTAATAGCAAAATAAGACTTTTTTTGTTTGAGTCAAACTATTATTTCTTAAATGATTTGAGATGACTCTTCCTTTGCCGTGCATAGGAGTCCTTCTTAGAAATCCCAATGTCACAAAATGCTCAGACTGACATCTTAAAAAAAAAAAAATCCAAAAACCAAAATATTATCTTTGCTCCTCTGCCACCTGCCTTTGTGTCTTATTATCCACTTTATCCGTCTACCATCTGCTCATCACCTAAGTGACCTGTAATTAAGAACTTTGGGGAAAATCCACTCTTGTTTATGATTTGATTTGGTGGCTTTCAAAAATCAACATTCTGCTCTTCTTGTTAGTATTTAATAATCTCTGTTCCACAGAAATGAAAATAAAATTGTCATGTATACAAAATAACTTTACATACTTTGAGTAGGCTAATTTCACATTTTATCTTTCAAAAGCCTCAGATAAATGACAACCACACAGCTGTTTTCCTAGCAAAAGAAAAAAAAAAGAAAGAAACCAGATTCTCTCAAATGATTAATCAGGTAGAGATAGTTTAGTTATTAAATTTGACTGCTGGGAATGTAAAATCATTTTGAATTTTCTCTATATTATTTCTCTCTACTTTAAAACCACCTTCAATTTTCAGAAAAAAATGTGCAACTATCTCTTTTTGTATACATTTAATAGACTGTGAATGCACAGGTCGTCAAATTATATTTTTTTTTAAAAAAACGACTGCCTAATTTGAAAAACTTGCTTTAAAAGATCAATTATACATTGTGAACAATATTGTAAAATTACATGAACTTTATTTTAATATTATATTCCAAGTGCCAGATGTTTCATGAAGATAAATCCTGTGAGAGGAAGAACTTTTCTCACTTTATTTTTAATGATTTCAAAATTTATTCAACTCACAGATTTGTTAAAAACACTGCAGATATCTTCCTGAATTTCCATATTTTCTCTTTCTTGAGACAACATGTTGCCATGTGGAATGTATTTAAGGCATATTATGCTGTATCATTTGGAAATATGAAGTCAAAGCTCAGTAAATGTAAGTAAAATTGAGAAAAAGACTAAATTATTCAAATGTCTTTAATGAACATTCAGTTTCACAATGTGTTTTTAGGTGGTACATACTTGCTTGGATATTAGCAGACTCAGAGAACATAGAGATTGGATCATTACCTTATAATCAACACATAAAACCAAGATCCGGATCCTTAGGACTCTAATCATTAATCAGATAAAAGGATCTGAATAATTATTTTGTCACATAGAAAAGACAAAACTGATATTATATATATATGCAGTTATATGTATATATGTGTGTGTGAGTGTCTGTATGTGTGTACTGGAAAGTCATGAATAGATAACTATCTAAATCTGGTTTTGGTACCCCTAAACTTTATAACACTCTTACCTCACAGGAGGTTTTATGATACGGAACAAAACCATAAAACTGTCTCCTTCTAGAAGAATTATTTTAAGCAGACCTGTCAATCACCTGAACAAGGTCCTTCAGAAACAGCAGATTCTTCTAGAGACTTTAGAAATAACACAAAGCTGAACTATTCTTTGAATTCTTTTGTTGAAGATCATAAGAACCAGGGAGCAAAGGGATGCCCAGAGTTATACCTGTGGCTCAAAGATGACATTTTCTAAACCAGAGGGATATCATCTGAATAGTAAATACTTCCACCAAATTAAGTGCTACTTAGAGCATCCTTAGTCCCCACCCCTGTCCTTCAGACCCTGCACAGAGAGGAAAGTGTCTGCATCCCAACTGCAGATGTCCTAATCCACTCTTGGATTATCTTTGTTAGAATAATTGTACCTGCCAGTGTGTCAAGATCTTCTGCAGCTCCCATTACAAGGGAAAGGATTTAAGAGCTCTGAAGTGAGACCACTCAGAGTTGGTACTTATTTCTATCAATTTCCATCCTAATATGGAGAACAAGATTACTTTCCATGACAGCCTTGTCTAATCCTTCCCACAATTCCTGAAATAAAAATATTGTAATCCACTTAACATGCCTCTGTTAGTACCCAACATTCCGTATATCACATTGACAGTTATTTTATGAAATGAATAGATATTTATGACTACAAACCCCTATTGCTGATCATCTAAGTGAGGATAGAATTTTCTCTAATGAATAAGATATTCATAATATATTTGTTCATAATTTGTTAAAGTTTTTATTTTTCTATAATGTTTTAGTGTAGTGGTTCTCAACCTTACTAATTCTGTGACCCTTTAATATATCCCTCATGTTGCAGGAACTTCCAGTTACAAAATTATTTCATCATTTCTTCATAATTGTATTTTTATACTGTTATGAATTGTAGTGAAACAGTTGATAGGCAGGATATCTGATATGCACCCTCCACACAAGATTTATATTTTTTTTCAAGAAGGAAGAACAATAGAACAATTCATTATGTACTTCATTCATTTAATTGTGCATGAAAGTTCCTAGAAAAACATTACTTTATTTTGTAGCTTCCTCAAGACTGACTGACTAATAATGAATTTCAGTGCTTTAAATTATAATGTTTCAGGTCCAGAGCATAATTTTTTTTAATTGAACAACTTTATTTTAAAAACAAAGATAAGTGTACAGATTTCAACCATTTTTGCATAAAAATATACGAATGCATTTTTGTCAGTATTTGAATATTTTAAAGGTTTGATAGCATGCATTAAAATCTTACTAGTTACAATGAGCATAAAGTACATGTAAAACATGGTGTAGCCTGGAAATAGTCAAAGTTTTCTTGGTGTGTAAAGATTAATTAAAATGTCAAAGGATATCATTATCCTCTAATGGTATCCATGGCTTTCCCATCTCTCTGCTGGACAAAACTTCTTCTTGACTAACAATTAAAATGTATTTGGAATGTATAACTTAAAATCTTACAGAGTTCTACTGTTCAAAAAGACTAAGGATACCATCTGAAGCCTACAGCAGAGATTTCTCACTTAGCTTTAACACTTTTGTGTCAACACTTAAAAACTTGTATCTACTTACAAATTTAACTATGACTTCTCACATGTGTATAAATATGCATTAATGCACATAATGCCATACATATATGTATATATTATATACACAAACAGATATGGAGAGCATACTATGATATATGTATTTTCATCTATGATGAAGTCCCTGAGGTCTAGGCACAGACATAATAACACAAACTTATTCTGGAATGGCAAAAATGAGTAGAGAAAAGACAACTGACAGAAACGTTCTTTTTTTCCTCATGATCTTTTACTTTCTCATTCACATTCGATAATCATTGAACAGAAATAAAGGGAGCAAGTGAGACTTTTAAAAGCAGGCTGGGGTTGATGGCATGAATAATGAAACTAATGGCTAATATTCTAGGACGGCCTTAAATTTTCTAAAACCTTGACTGCTGTTTTATCCTGAAAGCCCAAATTACATAGCCCAAATCAGGGAACAGTCCTTGAATGATCACATCTCTTATTATAGAGCAATAAAAGAAAAGAAAGAATAAAGGTGGTGTGGAATAGAAGGAAAATGTCATATCCCTGTCGCTTTTGAATATCTAACCCTGTTCCTGTTATTATCTTATTTTATTTTTATTTTATTGGATATTCTCTGTAATTACATTTCAAATGCTATCCCCTTTACCCCCACTGCCATTCCCCTTCCTCCTTCCATGTTTCCATGTAGGTGCTCTCACTCCCAACAATCCTCTTCCACCTCAGGAACTTGGAATTCTCATAGACTGGGAAAACTAACCTTCCCTGGACCAAAGGCCTCATCTCTCACTGATGCCAAACAATGCTATCCTCTGCTAAATATGCAGCTGGAGCCATGGGTCTCTCCATGTGTGTTCAATGGTTGCTGTTTTAGTTTCTGGGAGCTCTGGAGTGTTTGGTTGATAATGTTGTTCTTCCCATGAAACTGCTGAACCTTTCTGCTCCTTTGTGACTAGATATTTTTATTCTGGCTCTATAAATACTAAAATTAAATATACTATATCACTGCAAAATTATTTATATGGATAAAAGCTAGCATAAAATTTGGCAATTTTTATATTTTTCCTTTTTTCTACTGTTTTTCATCAATTGGTGAATGTCTTCAAAACAAAGCAAAGCCTCATCATAGAACAGTAAAATCCTGCCTTTTGCCAATTTTAAACTGATATATTCAATACTGATTACAATAGTAGTTAGATTTTGGTATTTCAATCCTTGAGACTTTTAGAAGCATCCGTTTTTAAGTGTTCAAATGAAGCAAACAAATTGAAGCATTTAGTGACAATTTAATGCAATAAACTGTTCAATATGATGACATTTGGAATTAAAAAGCAATCAGTCTGTTTCACAGTCGACAATAGATGTCAAACTAATTGATTGGAACAGGTTATTTTTTATAATCACTGTATGTGTTTATCTAGGTATATGTTGTGTATCTCTCTCTCTCTCTCTCTCTCTCTCTCTCTCTCTCTCTCTCTCTCTCTCTCTCCTAATCTATCTCTCTATATATCCATCTAACTATACATGTGTGTATGTATGTATTTAAGTTGATTTCAGTATTGATACCAGTACATATATGCATTTCTATCTCTATATTGTATTCAGATGTAATAATAGTGGAGATGGATGATATAACACAAATACAATGTCTATATTTCAGAATGTACAAATTGAGCATATTAAAATCCTATGGCCATTTTTTAAATTATCATGCATCCCATACAACTCTTAACTTAATTCCCACTCCCCGCATATAATACATTATTAATTAATTAATCCAATAAAATACTGAAATAACATTTTATATTTATTTAGAACTTAGTAAAGGTTAAACAGACATGAATACTAACTTTCACAATAAATAAAATCAAACTTTGTGTCTCAGGAGCAAAAAGTAGCTATCGTTCAAATTTCCTTTATCAAAAGCTTGTAACAGAAAGTGGTTCAGAGAGAGAGAGAGAGAGAGAGAGTATTTTCACAGGTAAAATTGTAAATAGTTTATTGAGCTGTAAGCTCTGAAGTAGTCACATAGCTTTTTCCAGTGAATCACTCTTCATCCAAACAGTATAAACCTGGTATGAGGCCAGTGTCTTATCACTGCTCAAAAAAATCCAAAATTCTTGAAGAATTTTGCATCTAATAATATTTGGAATGCTCTAACAGTAATCATGGTGCCAAAGATGATATATAAACACTTTCCATACAATACCAAATTATAATTGAAAAGGGACTTAGCAAATAATGTATTCACAAAATATACTGAGAATAATTTAAGAACGCACCCAGAAAACTCAGGAGAGGCTTTTTCTGCAGTTCTAACTCTGTCTTCAGCTTTAGTCACTCCATTGTTGTTAGGATGAATCTACATAAGTCAATCATTGTTTTCCTGATCTGTTTATTTACCCCTACCCAATATTATTAGCATCTTTCAATGCTGCATTATAAATCCATCTTTCCAATGAAACCTCTTTTAGTCCCTGAGTCTACATCAAACACAATCTGAAACTCTTTTCTCTCTTTGAGACTGATCCATGACTATCCTCTGATTTATCTTCTCTTGTTGAAACATAATTCCATTACTCATTATTAATTTGATCACAGCCTTCTTTCTCATTTCTCTTTGACAGTAATTTGGAAAATCATCAACTTTAGACTTATGTTACAGTCCTCACATGAATATAAACATAAGAGGTAAGTTTGTCAAACTGAAACAAATTGCAATAAGCACGTTAGCAGAAAAGAAATGAATGGCAGTCTCTGCTCTGTGGAAGGAGATATACTGGTTCTTTGCCCTGGCTTTGTAGATGTCTCTGCCATAGCCAACACTCATAGCATGTAATCTTGCAAATGAATAGAAAACAATCATTTTGCATTGTTGCTTTATATAAAACATTAACATTGTTATGTTTTATGGTTGGTTTTTTTCATCCAAATTCCAAGTCTTTAAAGTCTGCAACTTAGCGCAGACAGGTCAGGCACACTGACATCAGGACTGGAAGCCTGCTCACAGAGAGCTGATGCCCAGGGGAGACACAGGAATGCTCTCCCCACAGCTGGCATGTGAACCCAAGCTCTCTCTCTCTACTAATTATCTGGAAAGAACCTCCGGGAACACTGGAGGGGGGGGGGGCGCAGGGATCACAGTATAGTCTGGGATCTGACTTGTCTGGCCTCTATCTTGGCCCAGAGCCACAGGAAGATCGGGTACACTGCCATCAGGACTGGTGGCCTGCCCACTGAGCCCACGGGCCTCCATCTACACCCAGAGCTAGTGCCCATCAGGAACTCACAGACTGCCCATAGAGAGCTGGACACCAATCTGGACTGGTGGCCTACCCACAGGTTGCTGGACCCTCTGAAGAGCCTCAGGAGGGTACTGCTTGAGAACCCAGCTATACCACACTTGGGCATATACCCAAAAGAAGCTCCAACATCTAACAAGGACACATGCACAGCCATGTTCATGGCAGCTGTATTTATAATAGCCAGAAGTGGATAGAATTCAGATGTCCTTCAACAGAGGAATGAATACAGAAATTGAGATACATATTCCCAATGGAGTACTACTCAGCTATCAAAAACAATGACTTCATAAAATTCTTAGGCAAATGGATGGAAGGAACTTGAAGCTATAATACTGAGTGAAGTAACCCAGTCACAAAAGAATACTCATAGTATGTATTCCCTTATAAATGGATACTAACCCCCAAAGCTTGGAATACCCAAGGAACAATCCACAGAACTTACGAAGCTTAAAGAGAAAGAGGACTGGAATGTGTATATCTCAGTCTTCCTTAGAAGGAAGAACAAAACTTTCATGGGAGGAAATGAAGGGACAAATCAAGGGACAGGGATCGGAGAAAAGATCGTCCAGAGACTGCCTCACCTAGGAATACATCCCATATGTGCCCAATAATCCCAAGAACTATTGGTGATGCCAAGTAATGCTTTCTGGCAATAACCTGATATGGATGCCTCCTCAGAGGCTCTGACAGAGCCATGCTGATACAGAAGAAGATGCTTGCAGCTAGCCTTCAGACAGAACAAGAAGACCCCAATGTAGGAGCTAGAGAAAGGACTGAAGGATCTAAAAGAGTCTGCAACCCCATGGGAAGAACAAAATTATTAACTATCTAAACCCACCAGAGCTCCCAGGGACTAAAACAACCAGTGCGTTCACATGGAAAGACCTATGGCCTGAGGTACATATGCTGTAGAGGATGGCGTTTTCTGACATCAATGGGAGGAGAGGCCTTTGGTCCAGAGATGCTTTGTTTTCCCAGTGTAGAGGAATGCCAAGGTGTTTAGGTGAGAGGGAATGGTTGGGACAGGGAGCAACTTCATGGAGTCATGGGAGGTGGAGGGTGATGGTAGGAAAGGCATAAAATATGAAATGTAAATGCAGATAATTACCAATAAAAATGTTTGAGAAAAAAAAAGAAAATGAAAGGTCTGGAATTTAAGTTTCATTATTTTTATTATGTTATTGTTTTTATTAATTTATTTATTCATATTACAACCCAATCACAGTCTCCCTTCTTTCTAGTCCCCCCTATTTTCTTCTCCATCTCCTCTACTTGTACTCTGAGAAGAAAGAGACCATGCCCCCTGCTCTCCAGTACCAACCTTTCATGGCATATAAAGTCACTGCAGAACTGAGCACATCCTCTCCTATTGATGACTGAGGAGGCAGCCCAGTTAGAGAAGCATGATCCACAGGCAGGAAACAGAGTCAGGAACAGCCTCTACTCTAGTTTCTGGGGAGCCTTCATGAAGATCCACCTGAATTTCTGCTACTTGTGTGTGTTTGGTGGGGGGGGGTGGTAGGTTCATCCCAAGTATGCTCTTTGTTTGGTTTTTCTGTCTCTGGAGTCCCCCAAGGATCCAGGTTAGTTGAGTTCCTATCAATTCTGGATACCCTGGCCACTCCCATAATTCTTCCATAAGAACCTGAAGCGATGATGCTTGGCTGTGGGTTGTACACATGCTGGAGAACTGTTTGCTGAGATTAATCTTATACCATGCTGAGTCTTTACTACTTAGGGAGTTGCATACCTTCAGCTTGTTTTACTCAAAGAAACATCTAATATTCTTTCTCTTTTGCCAACTGGGTTGCATGCTCTGTAGCTTGACTTTGAAGGATCTGCTTCTTCTTTTAGAAATTGATCTCCCAGAATTTTAACTGCTGATCACTAACTGAAGAGAGGCATAGGGTGACAGAATTAACACCCAGAAATAAAATGATGACAGCAGGTATCAGAATCCTGCTTAGCATCTACTGAAAGCACAAGATGTCAACTTAGTGACTTTTGACAATTAGAAAAATTTAAAAGCCTGAGATTAAGTCTAAACTATTTACCAAAAAAGTTCCATCGTCCAAAAAGGGAATACCGTAAGCAATAGTCAACAACTTTAAAAAATATTTTTTCATAGTGATTGACTTTTACAACTTTATTCTTATAAAAGTTAACACAGTTTTGATTTTTTAAGCTTCAATGTCTCACTTAGAGTTGCTGAAAAGTGTGCCTTATAAAATATTTGAGCAAAGCCACCTTTTCCACTCTTTCTACCATTTTTCCTACCCTTTCTTTCACTTCAGTGATAAACTCAAATGTACACACATTCAGAAACAATTACACTTCCAAAACTACCATTTAGGCAACAACAACAACAACAAAAAAAAAAAAAAACAAAAACAAAGAACAGCCTTATATGGGGCAGAAATTTTATAATTTCAGAAGGTAATCTCATATGATGTATTGAATTTCATACAAACCAATATGAAACTGAATTGTCTAATAAACATAGAGTGACTTTTGTTTTTTTATATTTAAGTTCTCTGAAAATTTCTTACATGAGTTTGTAAAATTTCTTATATGAGTTTATAATACATAATTTCTGCCGTCCTCTGACTCCCTATTCTAACCACTTCTAGGATCCTCTCCCTTTTAAATTCATAAGCTAATGTCTTCTGTTTATGACAGTAGGACAGATGAAGCTATAATCATAAAATCCCAGTAACATGGCCACCTAAACAATACTTGTCCAATGACAAATCCTGAGGCAGTGACAAAGAGCACAAGGGCTCTAACCCAGAAATAAAAGCTGCAGATGATCACAACTACTAAGAAGGAGCAGGTTCCGACTTTCTCTGCCAATGCTGGAGCCAAATGAATTCTCTAAATGAATAGCCGGTGTTCTTAACCACTGAGTAGTTTCTGCAGCATCCTGCTTCAGAAAGTTACTCTTAAAAACAAGTTTTCTCACAGAAGCAGGCACTATGATGGACTAGACTGCATGGCCAGAGAGATCAGAGATCCATTAGACTTCACCCATTTCTGTACTGTGGTGCAGATATCCTGGAACACTTCAAGCTTGATTGTACATGATATTCATGATCCAAACTCATGTTTCTACACCTGTGCTACAGGCATGTTTTCAACTGAGCCACCTTCTCTGTCTTGTTACATCTATTATAAAAGAAAGTGCCTTCTTTGAGACCAGAGTAACCTTGTATTGTGGGGCAAGTGATCCTGCCACCAAATAGAAAAACTGGAATGGTTCAGCAGGCTCATAATCTCAGAATCGAGACCTGTAGAAGTGGAGTCAGCTCCCTGCCAACCTCTGCCTGTTCTGGAACTGGTTGCCATGACACCCCACTGAGAGGACCAAAGCAATCAGTCAAATAGCATAAAATCTTCAGTATCTAGATAGGTTTCGGTGTTCAGCCAATAAGCCTCCATTCCTGGACATGCCTTTCTCCCCAAAAAGGAATTTAATCCCTGGTATGCATTCATATTTGCCAATGAAAACTAAAAATTAAACACACACACACACACACACACACACACACACACACACACACACACACACACACACACACATTTTAGAGAGGCTAGGACCATCGCTTCACCAAGGATCTATTTGAGAACAGCTCTTCATCCTTAAGGGGCTATGTATATATCCTGGAATAGGTTTTCTCTCGCCCAGCCCCTCCTTGCTGTTGTCATTCATTGGAACGAAAACTAAGTTCTGGCCCTGTCTTGGGCTCTGACTTGCCCTCACTGGCTAGCATGAAAATACCCTGAGGGGAAGGTTGTGGTTTGGATATGAAATATACCTTGTTTTCTTGTGCTCCTCCTTAGGTCTGATGTGTTGAAATTGTGGTTCCTAGCTCTTGGTGCTGTTGAGAAATGATGAGACTTTTCAGAGGAGGATACTAGTTGCAGAAAGTTAGCCACTGCTTGAGGACTGTATCCAAGCCTGGTCCATTTTTTTTTTTTTTTTTTTTTTTTTTTGTGTGTCTCCAAAAGTAATAATGAATCATTCATGGCTGTTGTAGGCATCTTCTCTACCCAATCTCTTGAAGCTCCAAATCTGACTTTCTCATTGGCTATTGCTGATTTCTGACATCATTTGTCTCCAACCTCTATCACTGTGGAACCTTGCAGTTTCCATAGTGCTGCTGTGACCTAGAATGTAAAACGTCACAGGTCACTAAGACCAGTGCCCAGTGCCCTGAATATGACAGGCAAGGAATAAATCTTTAAAGAATTTACTAAATGAATATATGTGCTGCCAATTATCAGACACTCTTGGGATCCTGGATATGATTGTTACCTCACACATAGAAATTCTTTGGCCTGAACATTTGTAGGACTTCCCCATCACAAGCCCCTCCAAGGCACAATCTAGCTAGCAAACTACAGCTTGGGAGATCTTATTTAGCACACTAGCACTCAGTGGAAAATGTTAGTCAAAGGCAGTATTATTATCAAAAGTATATTAATGTGTAAGTTCAATAAAATTGAAGCATGATACTTCTCTGCTCTCCAGTTACTATGTAAGGGTCAAACAGGTCATTGAACATGTCTAGAATAGCACAAATACTTCCTTTCTTTCATCTCCCAGTATTATTTTGCTCATTTGATCTCTTATTAGTCTTAAGGTTTTTTTTATGTTTATATCATTTATTTATTTATGACTGCTCTGCTTCATTCTTTTAGCATGTACACCTGCATGATAACTAAGGACATCAGATTCCTTTATAAATGATTATTAAGCACCATGTTAGTGCTAAGAATCGAACTCAGAACTTCTGGAAGAGCAACCAGTGCTCTTAACTATTGAGCCATCTCTCTAGCCCTCATTTCTGTGTTCTTTCTGTTGTATATTTTTTTTCATTTAAACATTGAAGATATTCAGGGCTAAATGTAATTACTTTCTCTGTATTGGGGATTTGTGGCTGAGGTTACAACTCCTTTTAAAAAAGAGAGCATCTGCCCCTCCTTTGATAGTGGGCTATGTCCAATGAGAAGGGCAAGGCAAGAAAAGATGAGATACCCTTCCTTGGTTCTTAGCAGGATTCTATCGTGCCTGAAAGCAATTCAGCTGTGGCTCTTCCCGAGATAATACCTTAGCAAAATAGGTATATTTTAGGTGTATTATAGGTACCAATAAAGATCACATCAACATCTTGAGTATCTAATGTATAACAAACTATAATCAATGCCTCTCGGTAGGGATTAACAAGAAAACTGAAGTTAGGATAAATTTTCGAAACTGTACTTCAACATCAGAAGCAAATTTTCTGAAGAAAGATGAAGTCACCTGCCCCTGTGCCTTGTGGATAAAGCACAGCAGTATATTTCCAGAACAGCCTACATAAGAACCACCCCCAGACGTGCCATCCCACATCGATCTCAGCAAACACAGTTAGTTCTTCAAAGCTCAGAGAAGACCTGAGGCCCTCTTCCCCATGAAAAAAACAGCCCTTACCTTCAGATGCTGAGCTAGTTAGTACTAATCAAACTAGGTTAACTGGTCATGTGGGATGCTGGATAAAATTGCTCCTCTGTCACTGAAGGTGGATACACTAAGACATGATGATTTAGAGAACAATCTATATATTTCTCAATCTAACTCATGCCTCTCTTCATAATGTGTACCTTACAGACTTGCTCTGATACCCTCATCCTTCCGTTGATTCCACACTCCAAACATGTTGATTACTCTCTGTCACCTGATATATAAAGGTCATTTCCAAATGTGGCCTACTTCTAGTCACACTTCTGACTCCAGCTCTTCTTGTAAGCCAATGTTGATAACCACAATCACAAAAAAAAAAAAAAAAAAAAAAAAAAAAAAAAAAAAAAAACAACTTTCAAATTAGACCCTGGTCAGAACCAAGGGATTAGGAGATCAAATATGTTTAGCTTGGGAAAAACAAAAAGACTCAAATTGCAGTCTGAGTCAGGGGGAAGAAAAGAAAGACCACTGGGCTGCATTTTCCAAAGAAACATACAAGGAGAAAAGAATATTCAAACATTTGTCTCCCCATAACTTCAGTTGTTGTGCCTTTTTTTTTAGTGCTATCGAGTTCTTGAATCATTTTTCTTTCTTTTTTTCTTTCTTTCTTTCTTTCTTTCTTTCTTTCTTTCTTTCTTTCTTTCTTTCTTTCTTTCTTTCTTTCTTTTTTTAACAGTGGGAAGATGAAAGGAAGCATGAGTATCCATGGCTCTTTTTCATGTCACTACTCACACTTCAGCCAGATAGGCTGCCAGTAGAAAATTGGGAGGGAGTGGTGCCTACACAGGCAGCACTAAGGATGCTCAACAGGCGTCATCAATCAGCCTCAACAGGCATCATCAATCAGCTTCCTATCTCATAGATTCTATGCAATGTCATTTAAATGCTGTATTTTTATGAGAGAGCAAGTAAATTCTAAAATGTATCCCTTAGACAACATTTAAAATGTTCAATGTTTAGAGACTGAAGAGAAAAAAAAAAAACTCTGGAATGCTTATATTTTAAGCAATTTTTGGACAGTAATAGAAAGACAGTTTCTTGTTGCAAAGAATGTATGATTAAATAGACTGAACAGAATCTAGAGACTAATAGTCAGGGTACCCATCATAAGCCATTGATTCATGTGTTCATATTCTAATTCAGAACCTTTGCCCTGTTTCTTTGTTCATAACACATTATCCGTGTTGAACAAAAATTAATGTTTAATTTCTATTTTGTCCTTAATTTCCACGGGTAACTCCTTACAAAAAAACAAAGACAAAAATAAAAAATAAAAAAACAAGGTTATATTATTTAGAAATTTGCTTTTTGTTAACTGAAATATCTCCATGTTTATTTCTATAGTGACTGTGACTGTACTCTGGCAGCTCTAGCAGAAAAGTGGATATATTTTTCTCTTACAATGGATAGTCTCTTATTTTTAGTACTGGCTATTTGTTGTTCTATTTTTTGGTTTGTTTGTTTGTTTTGACTTTTTGCATCTTCACAGACATATCTTTAGATTGGGTACAATTTCTTCTCTGATTTTTTTAGAGATATTTTCTGTGGTTCTGACCGTGGTGTCTTCTTCTTCACCTACGCTTACTAATCAAGGTGTAGTTTTTTCATCAGAACCCAGGTTCCAGAATGGTTTGTGCCTGTATATTTGTTTATTTGTTTATTTATTGATAGTTTTGACAAGTTCTTTGAGCTGTCACTGAGGTATCTCTTCTTCATGTCTTTTTATCTGCTGGTGAAGCTTTCCTCTAACTTTGTTGTTTTATTTTCCCTGAGTTTTTAAATTTTGTTTTACTTTGGCTTTTATTTTCTGACTGTATTTCTTTATTAAACTTTACATCTTGAATTGTTTCATTGATTTCACTCAACTCTTCATTTGGGATTTTTCTTGTGTGTGTGCTTGCTTGTTTGGTTGTTTTTACAGTCTTCCTATAGGTATTTATTCCTATTTTCTTTAATAGCTTTAGACATACACATAATTACTATTTAGTAAGCACTGTGCTCCTGTAAATATGTTTTTCTGTTCGTAATCGCTATTTCTTAGCACTCTTCTTGTGCTTCAGCTAAGATGCTGAACTACATTAGAGTCACTATCCTCTCTATCTTCTTAAACAGACATAATGTCTTGGTTGCTCATATTTGTGATTTTGTACTGGCATCTATGTATCAGTAGGCCAGGAGTTGGAATATTTGTGAAGTTTCAATAAATACCTTTGTTGGATGGGTGCGGTCCTTTGTGTGCTTCTTCCTCTCAGTAGCCAGGCCCATTGCGCACAGGGATGAGTTGGAAGGAGGGAGGCTTATCTGAGTGAGGTGGGTGCAGGCAAGGTCATGATCAGCAGTGATTGTGTGGGTTAAGAGCACAAACCCAGCATACTGCTTCGGAGGAGAACTGCCTCCCATTTCTTGGGAGGAGGGAAAAACTTTTGCTGGGTAAGTAGTGGCTTCCAAGGTGAATGTACACCATTAGACAGGCCCAGAATTCTGGCAATGGCACATTTGCACATGGATTAATCCCAAGTGCTGCTGGACATTTCCTTATAAAGGGAAAAGAAGTTCAACCTAGCTACAAGCATTGTGACCTCCTCTGGTGAGGCAAAGTTGGTGGGGCACAGAACTTTGTGCACCAGTATATACAGGCTCCTGGGCAGAAGAGGATCTATTCGAGCCCTGGAAATCTCATCATGAGATTTCCAGGATTTGGATACACCTCAACCATATGCTTGTTCGCAGTCTGCTCCTCCTGGTCCCAGGGCTTTTTGGCCCCAAAATTGGGTGTTCTGTTCTATGCTTCATGTAGGCCCAGTTTGACAGGGTATGGATCAGAAATCCTTCTGATGTTTGGTTTTCAGTCTTTAGGTCACTCTGGTTTTAGTGTTCAAATATCCCAAGTCACAGGTCTGAAATTCTGGTTGAATTTTTGGCAAGTCATAGAAAATAAACTTTCCCAGAGAGTAAAGAGACGAACTTGACATTTTGATGGTAGTGATTCAGACTGAGATGAGACAAAATCTCCAGTTCTTGTTTGTACTTTTCTAATAAGTAGTAATATTTATTAAACACTTTTGAAAAATATTGTGTTTCTTTAGTTTTCAATAGACTATTTTATTAGCCATTCATTACTGGAAGATTTTTGGTGCCTAACTTTTTTAAGTTCTCTATATTGTCTAGATACCAACCTTGCATCTGAATGCAACCTCTCATCTTAATAGATTGTTTATATTACTGCTAAATTTTCTTTGTTGGTTGAAGACATTTAATTTTAGTTTTATTTTACAATTTTTAGGTCAGTTTTCTACTTTATTGTAATATAGTTCAAAACATTCTTGCTTTCGCTGCTATTTTAGTGTGTTATGCATCTTTTCCTTTATTAGTTTTAGTATTTCAGGTTATAGAAGAAGGTTTGGAATACATTTTAAATTCATTGAGAGTTTATCTTGCCTTTGGTTTGTCTGTTTGCCAATTTAAAATATGAATTTAATTTCCCTTTTCTACAGGCTATTGACCCATTTTCTTTGGGTTGCTTACTTTAAATAGCCCACATTATTACAGTTTACCTTTTATTCAATTGTCACATAGTGGAATTAACTATTTATGCTAACTTCAGTCTCTCATATCCTTTTTAAAATACCTACATCCCTGCTTTCAAGCCACCACCAGGTTACTTTGTGTTACTGTACTTCAGTAGCATCACTTGCTGTTAATTTTGCAGTGTTCTTTTCTTTCCAGATGAGCTTTCCTAGGATTGTTTTTTCTGTTTTTCTTTAAAAATATTTTTATCTAATATTTACCATACAGTTATGGGGTTGATCTATTACCCACTATGTCCTTCCAACTCCTTCCATATTGCCCCCAATCTCTTTTTCCTCTCTGCATTATTTATTTGCTCTTTCTAGTAACATATGTGCATGTGTGAAAGACCATATTCTTGCTACAAGAAATTGACTCTCTCCCAGAGCCACCAAATGCCAATGACTCTTCAGATGACCTGATCTTATGCAGACCTTGTCCACATAGCCTCTGCTGCTTCAAATCTGTGTGTGCATCTGTGGTACAATATCTGGCAAATACACTTATGCCTCAGAAATCTATAGCATCAGGCCCTTAAAATCTTTATGTCCTCCTTTCTATAATTACACTTCGTTTTTGTGGGAATATTGAGAGATAGAAATGTCATTAGTGGTCCAACATCTTGCTCTGCATGTGCTGGGTAGTTATAAGCATTTGCAGAGTACTATCGGCAGAAAAAGGAGATTATCTAATGAGATTGAAGAAATGAACAACTTTATGGTGAAAAGATGGGAACTATTAGTGAGTCAGTTTAATATCACGTTTATAATAATAGTAAGTTGTTCCCGAAGCCCTATGAGCTAGCTCACCAAGGATTGGTTGTTGGGCCAGTGAATGCTACAATCATGGTCCATCTAATGGATCAAACTCTAATATAAAGTGAGTGGCTATGCCCATCACATCTATGTCAGTTTTGCCAGGTAGTGTTCACAAAACCTTCCAGCACTATGAAAGCTAGCCAATGGGGATGCATCTTTCATGTAAAGATCAAGTTTATCTCTCTGTGTCCTGTAACTCAGGTATGTATTTTCAGCAATGACGTTTTACCATAGAGTTCTGTAGAGTAACTCAGCTTATGAGCAATAGTCTGTAATGTTTGTGTGATCTGTCAACCTCTGATCTCTAATAAATAAAAAACATGAAACCTATTCCTGAAACTCTTCCTTTATTGCTTTTCTGATATCAAGTCAAATGTAAACCTACATATCTAAAGTTTTTTTTTGTTTGCTTGTTTGCTTGTAGGATTACCTTTTTAAAATTTGTCAATTTTCTTTTATGTTCTGAAAACGAATTTTCTTTATGTAGCACAGGTTGTCTCTCAGTATGTTGGACATTCAGGTCTTGAACTTAGAGATCCATCTGAATCTGGCACCAGAGTTCTGGGATTAAAGACACTAGTAAATAAACCCAGCTTGCCCATCATTTTACTTATTAATTGATCATACGATTATTCTGATTTATGCTCAGTACTGCTATTTTGGTTTCTTGACTCCCTATAGCTTTTAGTAGGTACTTCTCTTGCAAGGCTGCCTCCTATTGAAAAAGCATGACGATGAGAGAGAACGGCATTATCCATTGTCCAACATGGTAATTACATTAGAACTTTAGTGGAAGAAGCACTATAATCATGTGAATGTATTGTCAAAAAAATCACATGTTTACAGTGATGTCAACACTACACTTTTGTTGTACACATTTATGGGTACTTTAGAATGCAGAGACTGAGGAGGATGTGCATGTGAACTTCACTCTGGAAGAGTGGGCTTTGCTGAATCCTCCCCAGAAGAGTCTTTACATAGAAGTAATGCTGGAGAGCTACAGGAACCTCACAGCTATAGGTAAGACTGGAAGTTATATTTCCTTTAAAAATAAAGGTATGGATATTCTTTGCTAGTGATGTAATTCTCTAATTTCAACTGAGAATGAGGATAAATGAGTTGGGGAAACTGGTCGTGGTTCACTGACTAGACTCAGTTAAATTTGGTCAAAGTTTAAATAACACATCATACATTTTCTGGCACTGTATTTCAGGCTACAGTTGGGAAGGCAATAACATTGAAGAAAATTGTTAACATTCTAAAAGTCATGGCATGTGATTTTTATATGTAGGCTGATATACATATGACTCTGTATTTTTAACGCACACTCAAGGTTTTAAGAAAAGCACCGGTGTAAAGAAGATGCTGCTTTAAGTGTATAATGATGACTAAATTCTCACAGAACCATGGACACCTTTGGAAATTGAATTTGTGTTTGCAAGTCATTTCTTCAAGAAGGAATACATGGAAATTATGCCTAAACAGACAGCAATTTGAATCCTATCCCCAATAGAGCTATGCTATGGAAAAGCCAATTTCTTTTTTTATTTTTATTGGATATTTTATTTATTTACATTGCAAATGTTATCTGCTTTCCCCTGTGGAATCCCCCTCTCCCATTCTCCCTCCCCCTGCTTTTATGAGAATGTTCCTCCACCCACCAACTCCCTCCTCCCTATCCTTGCATTCCCCTACACTGGGGCATCAAGCATTCTCAGGACAAAGGACCTTTCCTCCCATTCATGTCTGACAAGGCCATCTTCTACTACATATGTGGTTGGAGGCATGAGTTCCTCCATGTGCAACCTTTATTTGGTGGTTTAGTTCTTGGGAACTTGTGGGGGGATCTGGTTGGTTGATACTGTTGTTCTTCCTATGGATTGCAAACCCCTTCAGCTCCTTCAGACCTTTCTCTAACTCCTCCACTGGAGATACTGTGTTCAGTCCGATGGTTGGCTGAAAGCATCCACATCTGTATTTCTTAGCCTCTGGCAGAGCATTTTAGGAGACAGCTATATCCGACTCCTGTCAGCAAGCACTTTTTGGCATCTGCAGTATTGTCTGGGTTTGGTGTCTGTATATGGGATGAATCACCAGGTAGGGAAGTCTCTGGATGGCTTTTCCTTCATTCTCTGCTCCTCACTTTGCCTTTACATTTCTTCCCTTGAGTATTTTGTTCCCCCTTCTAAGAAGAACTGGAGCATCCACACTTTGGTCTTCCTTCTTCTTGAGCTTCGTGTGGTCTACAAATTGTATCTTGGGTATTCTAAGCTTTGGGGCTAATATTTACTTATAAGTGAGTGCATACCATGTGTGTTTTTTGTGACTGAATTACCTCACTCAGGATGATATTTTCAAACTTTATTCATTTGGCTAAATATTTCATGAAATTAATGTTTTTAAAAGCTGAGTAGTACTCTATTGTGTAAATGTACCATATTTTCTGTATTTATTCTGCATCTTTTGGGTATATGCCAGGAGTGGTATAGCTGGGTCATCAGGCAATATTATGTCTAATTTTCTGAGGAACCTCCAGACTGATTTCAAGAATGGTTGTACCAGATTGCAGTCCACCAACAATGAAGGAGTGTTCTTCTTTCTCCACATCCTTGCCAGCATCTACTGCCACCTAAGATTTTGATCTTAGCTGTTCTGAATGGTATGAGGTGGAATCTCAGGGTTGTTTTGATTTACATTTCCCTGATGACTAAAGATGTTGGACATTTCTTTAGGTGTTTCTAGTCCACTTGGTTTTCCTCAGTTGAATATTCTTTGGCTCTGCAGCTCATTTTTATCCCCACCTGAATGTCTCCTCTCATCACTATGAGATGTGATTTTAAATCTAAACCTGGCTTTTGTGGTGTGTTGGGGTATCCAGAACTTGATGTAGTGGGAAAATGATTTCTGATGATGCCAAATAGCCTTGGTTTCTGTTGCTCAGGTTCTTGTGCTTGACTCTTGCCATCTGGTTATCTTCAGTGTTAGTTGGTCTTGCTATCTCTGACTGGAGCCTGTCCCTCCTGTGAGCCTGTAAGCTGTGATATTAGGTGTGTCAGCACTCCTGGGAGACCAGCTCTCTCTGAGTAGGATATGGGTCTGGAGAGCTGTGCCACGGGGTTAACTCTCGGAATCAGATAGAAACCTAAAACCATATCTAAAGTTTTAAAGCTAGCATACAGATATGAGAAAGTATGTGGCATTTACCTTTTATCTTTCTGAATTTATTTCTTTATTGAAATGATTGTTTTAAGCACCAACAATTTACTAACAAGATTAATAATTTTTATTTTCTTTAGAGCTGAATAATCTTTCATTTGGTAATAAACTATATTTTCAATACCTATTCTTCTGTTTATGGACATCTTAGATTATTATTTTTTCAGTGTGTTGTAGATAAAGAAGTGACTAACAGAGATGAGTGTTTCTTTAGCAATATATATAACCCTAGGCACAATGATCAGGAATGAGATATCTGGGTCATATGGCATTTTTCTAACTTTTTGGAGAAATCTTACACTGACTTTCAGAGGTGGGCAACTTATAAATTTAAATAAGCCTTACACTTTTCCTACATTTATTCCCCATACCCATGCAAGACTTTGGTGTTCTTTTATTTTTAATTACACTTCTTACTCAGTGGTAAGATTAATTCTAAAAGTACTATAAATTTGCATCCTGTTTGTTAAGGATGCTAAACATTAAAACTTATGAAACTCAAAGAGTAGGAAGGCCAGAAAGTAGATGCCTCAGTTTTCTTAGAAGGAATAACAAAACGTTAATGGGAGGGAATAAAGGGACAAATCAAGGGAGAGGATAGGAGAAAAGATCATCCAGATATTTTTCACCTGGGGATACACCCCATATGTGCCCAATAAACCCAAGCACTATTGCTAGTGTCAAGTAATGGTTACTGGCAAGAACCTGGTATGGATACCTCCTCAGAGGCTCTGCCAGAGCCATACTGATCAGATAAGAATACTTGCAGCTAACTGTAAGATTGAACAGCAGGACCTCAATGAAGGAGCTAGAGAAAGGACTGATGAAGCTGAAATGTCTGCAACCCCATGGAAAGAACAAAATTATCAACTATCCAAACCCACCACAGTTCCCAAGGACTAAAACACCAACCAATGAGTTTGCATAGAAAGACCCATAGTCAGAGGTTCATATGCAGCAGAGGATATCATTTTCTGATATCAGTGGAAGGAGAGACCTTTGATCCAGAGAAGGCTCATTTTTCCACTGTAGGGGAACAGCAAGGTGCTGAGGTGGGAGAGGATGGTTGGGAGAGGGAGCACCTTCATGGAGGCAATGGGAGAGGGATTGGGAGGAGATGGTAGGAAAGGGATAACATCTGAAATGTAAATGGAAAAATATCAATATAAAATCTAAAATAAGAATTTTTGTCATATCTAATTCTTCTTTGATAACTCTGTCTCATTCTGTGTCTTGATTTTAATTGGTTTGTTTTCTTGTTTAGTCTTCTGAGCTTTTCATATATTCCAGACACAAAATTTCTGTTAACAGTTTAACTGCTAAAGAATTCTTCCCATTGCTTAGGCTTCTGCTTCATTCAAATGAAGACATCCCTTGGTGTACAGGAGCTTTTTTGTTTCTGGAGATTCCACTTGTCAAATTGTTAACCTTAATGTTTGTATTACTGAGCTGCTGTTCAGAAAGTTTTTCCCTGAGACCATCATTTGAAATATATTCCTTACATTCTCCACTATTTTCAATTTAGTTTACTGGGTTAAAGAATGAATTTAAGTTTGAGGAAAGTGAAGGAAGGAGACTTAGAAGACCATATCTATTAACCATCTCCTGCAGGAAACTCATGGGATATTGGAGTGCTTCCTGCTTGTGAATGATACTGGCATAAAAGCCCCTGCTTAGTAAATTTCTTTTTATTGTTAGAGTCTAAACAATGATAATAAAGTAACGAGGCTCTTTGATACCTGACATACAGCCCACTCAGCAGCAGGACTAGCTGGCTTGGAATGGATTTAGGTTAAAGTGAGGCTACAGAGCTGTCTGATAGTCTTTGGCCCTGATAAGCTGTCTTCACAGGTAGATGACCTTTCGTGATTATTAGAAGTTGTTATGGTTTGTACATGTTTGAACAAGGGAGTAGCACTGTTGGGAGGTGTGGTCTTGTTGAAGTAGTTGTGGCCTTATTGATGTGGGCTTTAATACCATTGTACGTGTACCTGGGTGTCACTCTTCTTCCAGCAGCCTTCAGAAGAAAATGTAGAACTCTCAGCTCCTCCTATACTATACCTACCTGGATGTTGCCAAGTTCCTGCCTTTATCATACTGAACTGAACCTGTAAGCCAGCCCTGATTAAAAGGTTCCCTTTATAAGACTTGCCTTGGTCATGGTGTCTGTTCACAGCAGTAAAACGCTAACTAAGACAGATGTCATCTCTATCCAAATTAATTTTGCTTTTAATATCACCCAGAATACTATCAGTGTCAAAGCACAATGAACATTAAGTGTAAAAGTTTGCAGAACCTCTCTCAGGAGTTGGCTTTAAACTGGACCAATCATGTTGTACTTTAAGTTACTGTCTTGGTTACCAGTATATTAGATGAGCTGTTATCCTTCCTGACCATGCTCAGCTTTGTATTAGTTTTCTCACTTGATTCAATGCTCCATTACCTGCCTCTTTAGCAGAGTCTTATCAAGCCAGCTGTCATACTGGTAAAATAGATATTCTAATTCATCTAACAAAAAGTAAAAGCAGTTCCTGTCAGGTGTTATCAGTACACAGCTGGTCATGTATCTGGCCTTAATTCATCTGTTCCTAAAAATTACTGTCCTTGATCTTGTTCCCTGAGACTGGCTGGTAGAATATGATCACTGCCCCAAATTTATGGTTAATTACCCAAAGGAGTCTTCTTTGGTTGAGTAATATAATCAACTGGATTGAAACTCAGTCATGATGCATCTTCCATTTCTTTTTTTATTGTTAAAAATAGTAGTTATTATAGTGACATTCTCTATATTTTCAAACTCTTGGGTTTAGAAGTTTAGAGTAAAAATTGTGGTTTACAATATGACTCTCACCATAGATTTATATTAAAATGTTATATACCCTCATATCAAAATTATAGTCCTGATCTAAAAGTGCAGTTTAAAAAGGAGGATATAACAGATGTCTATGGAGAATTTTGGAACACTTTTAATTGGTGTCCTGGTATGAAAAATTGGACTTAGGTGCCTTGTAGGATGAGGAGGAGAAATAGAAGGAAGCTATGGAGAAGAAAAGAGAGAAAGGAGGACCAAGAAAGGATGGTGAAGAAAGGAGTAAAGAGATTCAACAAAAAAAAAAAAAACAAAAAAAAAAAAAAAAAAAAAAATCCACAGACAAAATTGAAGAAAAAATTTAGAAGTACTTTCCCCTCCAATCAAAGTTACATTTAATGAGAAAAGCAGTTCCAGATTAATAGCAAAGACAAGATCATAAAGTAAAATCGTCATACTACGTAATAATATCCTTACAGACTCAAGAGCACAAGAACTCCTAGTAGACAAGACAAGACCAGAAACAAGAGACACTTTAAATCACATAGAAGTAAAAACACCCCTTCATGTTAAAAGTCCTGGAAAGAACAGGAATCCAAGGCCCATACTTAAACATAATAAAAGCAATATACAGCAAATCAACAGCCAACATCAAACTTAATGGCAAGAAACTTGAAGCAATCCCACTAAAATCAGGGACTCAACAAGGCTGCCCACTCTCCCGCTACCTATTCAACATAGTACTGGAAGTCATGGCTGGAGCAATTAGACAGCAAAAGGAGATCAAGGGGATACAAATCATAAAGGAAGAGATAAAAACATCACTCTTTGCCGATGACATGATAGTGTACTTGAGTAACCTCAAAAATTCAACCAGAGAACTCCTACAGCTGATAAACAAGTTCAGCAAAGTGGCTGGATACAAAATTAACTCAAACAAATCAGTAGCCTTCCTGTACTCAAAGGACAAACATGTGGAGAAAGAAATTAGGGAAAACGTACCTTTCACAATCGTTACAAAAACTATGAAATAACTTGGTGTGACTCTAACTAAGCAAGTGAAGGACCTGTATGACAATAACTTCAAACCTCTAAAGAAAGAAATTGAGGAGGATCTCAGAAAATGGAAAGATCTCCCATGCTCATGGATTGGAAAAATCAACATCTTAAAAATGGCCATCCTACCAAAAGCAATCTACAGATTCAATGTAATCCCCATCAAAATTCCAACCCACTTCTTCATGGAATTGGAAAGGTCAATGTGCAATTTCATATGGAACAACAAAAGACTTAGAATAGCGAAATACATCCTCAACAACAAAAAAGCATCTGCAGAAATCACTATCCCTGACCTCAAGCTATATTACAAGGCAATTGTGCTGAAAATTGCATGGTACTGGTACAGAAATAGGCATGTGGATCATTGGAATAGAATAGAAGATCCAGAAATGAGCCCTCATGTATATGGTCACCTGATTTTTGACAAAGGAGCAGTAAACATTCAATGGAAAAAGGACAGCCTATTCAACAAATGGTGCTGGTCCAACTGGCACTCAGCATGCAAAAGAATGAAAATAGACCCGTTCTTATCTCCTTGTACAAAGCTCAAGTGTAAGTGGATCAAAGATCTCCACATTAAACCAGATACACTGAAACTATTAGATGAGAAAGTAGGGAAAACCTTAGAACACATAGGCACAGGAGAAAATTTCCTAACAAAACACCAATGGCTCAAGCTCTAAGGTCAAAGATTAACAAATGGGACTTAATGAGATTGCAAAGTTTCTGTAAGGCTAAAGACATCTTCAAGAAAACAAAATGGCAACCAACAGAATAGAAAAAGATCTTTACCAACACCACATCAGATAGAGGCCTAATATCCAAGGTGTACAAGGAACTCAAAAAGCTAGACACCAGAGAATCAAATAACCCTATTAAAAATGGGGTACAGAGCTAAACAAAACGTTTTCAGTTGAGGAACACCCAATGGCCAAGAAACATCTGAGGAAGTGCTCCACATCCTTATCAGTCAGGGAAATGCAAATCAAAACAACCCTGAGATTCTACCTCACACCAGTCAAATTGGCCAAGATCCAAAACTCAGATGACAGCAGATGCTGGCGAGGCTGCTGAGAAAGAGGAACACTTCTCCACTGTTGGTGGGGTTGCAAGCTAATACAACCACTCTGGAAATCTGTCTGGCGATACCTCAGAAAATTGGATATAGTACTACCTGAAGACCCAGCTATTCCACTTCTGGGCATATACCCCAGAGACACTTTAATACACAACAAAGATATATGCACCACAATGTTCTTAGCGGCTCTATTTATAATAGCCAGAAGCTGGAAGGAACCCAGATGTCCTTCAGAAGACGAATGGATACAAAAATTGTGGTACATATACACAATGGAATACTACTCAGCCACCAGAAACAATGATTTAACCAAATTCTTAAGAAAATGGCTGCATCTAGAGAATATCATCCTGAGTGAGATAACCCAGTCACAAAAGAACAGACATAATATGCAGTCACTGATAGTGAGATGCTAACCCCAGAGGCTTGCACTCCCCCAGAAACAACTCACAGACTGTATGAAGTCCAAGAAATAAAGAAAACCAAAAAAATACATATATTTACAAACAAGAAGACTTTGACTGTTTCCATGTTTCGTTTTGTTTTGCATGTACTTTATGCTTATTGTAACTATTGGGTTTTCAATGCGTACTGTCGGGCCCTTGAAAAAAATCAAGTACTGACTAAAAAAATATATATTCACATGGTTTTATGTGAAAAATTATTTTAATGTCTGAAAAAAGAGTACTTACAAAAAAGTGTAATTTTAAGCAAAAAATGTTTAAAATCTGTACATTTATTTTTGTTTTGTAAAATAAAGTCATTAAAAAAAATTAAGTATGTTAAAGAAGGAGTAATGAAAGCTACAAAAGAGTTAAACAAAATGTTCTCAGTTGAGGAACACCGAATGGCCGAGAAACATCCAAGGAGGTGCTTGACATCCTTAGCCATCAGGGAAATGGTAATCAAAACAACCCTGAGATTCCACCTCACACCAGTCAGATTGGCCAAGATCCAGAACTCAGATGACAGCAGATGTTGGCGAGGTTGTGGAGAAAGAGGAACACTTCTCTACTATTGGTGGGGTTGTAAACTGATACAACCACTCTGGAAATCAGTCTGGTGATTCCTCAGAAAATTGGACATAGTACTACCTGAAGATCCAGCTATTCAACTTCTGGGCATATACCCCAGAGACACTCCAATATACAACAAAGGCACATGCACCCCAATGTTCATAGCCGCTCTATTTATAATAGCAGAAGCTGGAAAGAACCCAGATGTCCTTCAGAAGATGAATGGATACAAAAATTGTGGTACATTTACACAATGGAGTACTACTCAGCCATCAGAAACAATGACTTAACCAAATTCTTAAGAAAATGGTTGCATCTAGATAATATCATCCTGAGTGAGATAACCCAGTCACAAAAGAACAGACATAATATGCAGTCACTGATAATGGGATGCTAACCCCAGAGGCTTGGACTGCCCCAGAAACAACTCACAGACTGTGTGAAGTTCAAGAAAAAAAGAAAACAAAACAAACAAACAAAAAAAAAAAAAAAAAAAAAACCATCATGCGCAATCCTTACACACCAAGAAAACAAAAATATTGACTAATTCCAGGTTACCTCCTTTTTTACATGTACTTTTTGCTCATTGTAACTAGTAAGACCTTAATACAGAGTATCAAACCTTAAAAAAGAAAGAAAGAAAAAAGCCAAGCACTGACACAATTGTATTTGTATACATTTATGCAAAAATGTTTAAATTTTTTTATTTCTGTTTTTTAAAATAAAGTTAAAAAAAGAAAAAAAAAAAGAAAATGTTTGCATCTAGAGAATATCATCCTGAGTGAAATAACCCAGTCTCAAAGAACAGACCTAATATGCAGTCACTAATAATGGGATGCTAACCCCAGAGGCTTGAACTGCCTCAGAAACAACTCACAAACTGTGTGAAGTTCAAGGAAAAAAAAAACAAAAAAAAACAAAAAAACCAAAAAAAAACCAAAAAAACAAAAAAAAACAACAAAAAAAAAAAAACATTAGGCTCAATCCTTACACACTAAGAAAACATTGACTAATTCTGGGTTACCTCCTGTTTTGCATGTACTTTTTGCTCATTGTAACTAGTAAGATCTTAATGCAGAGTATCAAACCTTTAAAAAATGCTTAAAAATTTGTACATTTATCTTTGTTTTTTCTAAAATAAAGTTCTTCAATAAAAAATAATTTAAAAAAAGAAAGCTGCAAAAGAATAAAACACAGATCACATATTTTTAAATCTTTTTTATTAGATACTCTGTATTTACATTTAAGATATTATCCCTTTACCCTGCCTGCTCTCATCACCCTCCCTCTCCAGTTTCCTTCACAAAGGTGAACTCCCTTCTGATCCCTCTTTGCACACCATTGCCTTGACATTCCCCTAAATTGGGACAAGGTGCTGTCTCTGGAACAAAAGCCTCTTCTCACATTGATCCCAGATAACACTATCTTCATCTACGTAAATAAATGGATCAGTAGGTCTCTCAAGTTGTGCATGGAGGTTGGTGTTTTACTCCATGAGAGTTTTGGAGGGTTTGGCTGCTTGATAATGTTGCTATCTTCCCATGAGTTTGCAACCCCTTATGGGCTCTTTAGGTCCTTTCTTTAGCAACCTCATTGGGGTATATGTTTAAAAAATCTGAAAAACAGCAATGAAAACTTTGGAAAAAAGAAGAACCTAGTGCAATGCTCTAAAAGACCATTTAAGAACTTGGTTCTAAAACACCAAGCCAAACTAGCCTAATGTACACAGAAAACAAACAAATAAAAACAAAAATATCTTTCATATTTGAAGGACAAAGAAGTGTTTCAATAATCCAAACAGCATTTATATACATATATATATATATATATATATATATATATATATATATATATATATATATATAATACATAACATATATATATTAGACAAAGTATATAAATAATGTATATTACTATCCAATATTTGTTATAATCTAATATATATTAGATGTATATAAATAATACATATTAAACCAATAAAATATATATTCAATCAATAATATATATATATATATATATATATATATTAGGCCAAACAGAAAGTAATGTTTATGTCACAGTAATAAACAAGCACAACCTGAAGACTGTCAAAATGAAAAAATAAGCTGCTATAATTACTAAAACAAAAAGTTCCACTAAGAACACAAATAACAGCAAAATTCAACAGCATAATGACTGTGAGAAATGACACATCATTCTATAATAATTTCAAATATTAGTGGTCTAAAAATATCCATTAAAAGGCAAAATCTAGCTGAATGGGATTAGATAATAAAATCTGCCTCTTTACTATAGGAAACACAGCTTTGTTTATAGATAGGCATCACCTTGGAATAAAAGGTTCATCAAAGGTATCCTAAACAAACTAGAACCAGGAAGCTACCAGACATTGCTACAATGATATCTAACACCCCATCAAACAAAAACTAATTAGAAGACATAAATTATACTTTATTCTAATCAACAGATCAATTCATCAAAAATATAATTCTAAAGATAGGAGTAAAACTCAGGTGAGTCCAATTTCATAACAAAACTATCAGAATTAGAGATATAGATTAGTATCAAGCCAATAATAGTGGGATATTATAAATCCTTGACTTTGCTAGGAGACACAGTTATACTATTCAAACCTGGAAATCCTAAAAGTACAGCAATCTCTTCTGAATGCAAGTGCACCTCTTGGAGCTACTTTTAAAAGCTAGGCTAAAATTAGTTTTGTTTTTATTTTTTTTCTAACAGGATCCCAAATGGTAAATAAACTAAACCTCAAGGAAAGTCTCAGGCTCAGAAGTAGTGTCAGGTGTAAAACACAAAATGAAATCAGTGGAATTCTTTGGAAGTTTATGTCACACAATGGAAGTTTGTATCTTTTCCTTTCTCTTATTTTCTTTCATTCTTTATTTCTTCTTTTTAATCTTACAGTTCTTTTACTCATATATTATACTTTCTGTTTGAACTGGTTATGTCTGTATGCGAGTGCATGTGTCTCCCCATACATGTGGGTCTTCTTTCTTTCTTTCTTTCTTTCTTTCTTTCTTTCTTTCTTTCTTTCTTTCTTTTAACAGTGGGAACCAATTAAAATGGAGTAGCCATTCTAATATCACATAAAATAGATTGTCAACAAAAAGATATCAAAAAATAAGAAGAAAACTGAATACTCCTAAAAGGAAATAAATTCACCAAGATCAACTCTCAATTCTGAACATCTATGCTCCATATGCAAGTGCACCCACATTCATAAAAGAAACTTTAATAAAGCTCAAAGCCTATATTGCACCATACACAATAATACTGGGAGACTTCAACACCCCATTGTCATCAATGGACAAATCATAGAAAAAGGAACTGGACAGAAACACAGTGAAACTAACAGAAGTTATGAACCAAATAGATTTAACAGACATCTATATAACATTTCATACTAAAACAAAAGAATATACCTTCTTCTTAGCACCTCATGGTACCTTCTTCAAAACTGACCATATGATAAGTCATAAAACAGGCCTTAACAGATTCAAGAAGATTGAAATAATCCCATGCATCTTATCAGATTACCATGGATTAAGGCTGGTCTTCAATAACAACAATAATAAGACAAAGCCCACATACATCTGGAAACAAAACAATGCTTTACTCAATGATAACTTAGTCAAAAAAGAAATAAAGAAAGAAATTAAATACTTCAATTTTAATGAAAATAAAGGCACAACATACCCAAACTTATGAGATATAATGAAAGCAATGCTAAAAGGAAAACTCATCTGAGTGTCTCCAAAAACAAAATGGAGAGACCATACACCAGCAGCTTGATAGCATACCTGAAAGCCCTAGAATAAAAAGAAGCAAATATACCCAAGAGGAGTAGATGACCGGAAATAATCAAACTCAGAGATGAAATCAACCCACTAAAAACAAAAAGAACTATACAAGTCAACAAAACCAGGAGCTCTTTCTTTGAGACAAACAACAAGACAGATAAATCTTTACATAGACTATCTTGAGGTCACACAGACATTACTCAGATTAACAAAATCATAAATGAAAAGAGAGAGATAACAGCAGAAACTAAGTAAATTCAAACAGTTATCAGATCCTACTACAAAAGCCTATACTCAACAAAACTGTGAAATCTGGAGGATATGGACCATTTTCTAGATAGATACCAGATACAAAAGTTAAATCTAGATTAATTAAACCATCTAAACAGTCCCATAAACCCTAAAGAAACAGAAGTATTAATTAAAGTCTCCCAAACAAAAAAAAAGTCCATGACTAGATGGGTTTAGTGCAGAATTCTATCAGACCTTCATAGAAGACTCCAAACTATTGCACAAAATAAGAACAGAAGTAACACTATTCCATTCATTCTTTGAAGCCACAATTACACTTAAACTACACAACGACCCTACAAAGAAAGAGAAATTCAGACCAATTTCTTCATGAATATTGATGCAAACATAATCCATAAAATTCTTAAAAATCAATTTCAAGAACACATCAAAAGGATCATCCATCATAATCAAGTAGATTTAATCCCAGGGATTCAGGGATGGTTCAATATACAAAAATCCATCAACTTAAACCACTATATAAACAAACTCAAAGACAAAAGACACATAATCAATCATTAGATGCTGAGAAACTATTTGACAAAATTTAACAATTCTTCATGTTAAAATTCCTGAAACGACCAGGAATTCAAGGCCCATACCTAAACATAGTAAAAACAATATACAGCAAACCAACATGAAACTAAACAGTGAGAAACTTGAAGCAATTCCACTAAAATCAGGTACTAGACAAAGTTGCCCACTCTCCCCCTACCTTTCCAATATGGTATTGGAAGTCCTAACCAGAGCAATCAGAAAGCAAAAAGAGGTCAAATGGATAAAATTTGGAAAGGAAGAAGTGAAAATATCACTATTTGCAGATGATATGATACTATACTTAAGTGACCCCAAAATTTCCACCAGAGAACTCTTACAGCTGATAAACAACTTCAACTAAGGCACTTTCCCCAATGGCCTTCCACGGCTTCTCAGAGTGCCAAGACTCAGCTGTTCTTTGTGACTTTTTCATGCCTTTGAAACCAGTACCACCTGGGTGACTCTTACATATTAACAAGTACAGGTGCTGCTGGAGGTAGAACTTTGGCTATCTTTGGAACACAGCCTTTTTTGCTCTCAGAGAACACATCCCAGGAGATTTCTCCTCAGCAATTGTACTTTCTGGTTTTCTGTCAACTTGACACAGGCTGAAGTTAATCACAGAGAAAGGAGCCTCAGTGGGAAAATGCCTCCATGAGATCCAGCAGTAAGGCATTTTCTCAACTAGTGATCAAGGGGGGAGGGCCCAGCCCATTGTGGGTGGTGCCATCACTGGGCTGGTAGACATGTGTTCTATAAGAAGGAAAGCTGAGCAAGGCAAGGGAAGCAAGCCAGTAAGTAACATCCATCCATGGCTTCTGCATCAGCTCCTGCTTTCTGACCTGCTTGAGTTCCAGTCCTGATTTCCTCAGGTGATGAACAGCGATATGGAAGTGTAAGCTGAATAAACCCTTTTCTTCCCTACTTGCTTTTTGGTCATGATGTTTGTGAAGGAATAGAAACCCTGACTAAGACAGTGATGCTGGCCTCTTCTTAATCACCACTAAAGTGTTATCTTTAGCTAACCAACCAATTGTATCAGTAGTCCTTGCATTCTGGACTCTGCAGATAGAGCCATGTGTCCAAAGCTGCTGACTACTGCTACTTCTTAGGACAGAAACATGAACCCCTTGTTCTATTACATTACAACCAGCTTTCTGCATTACAACTCCTTCACTGCCTAAACTTGACTGACCTGGAACTGGCTCTGTAGGCTGACTTTGAACTCAGAGATCTGCATGCTTATCCCCTAAACACTGGGATTAAAGGTGTTGCTCACCAATCCTGGATTTAGTTTTCTTTCACCTAGGATTTGCTTTGTTCTAGACTGCTCTTGAACTCAGAGATCTGCTCGGCTTTGCCTCCTGGGTTTAAAGGCTTATCCTACCATTCCTGGAACTAAACTTGGCTGGTTGGGTTATTGTCCCAAGATCATCACTCCCTAAATTTATCTTAATATTCAAGAAAACAGAATTCAGCTCCATTTCACTTTCTGGTGCCTTTTTAGTACTTTGAACCATATATTGTATATTCTTGTTTTCTCACCTTGCTATGCTTGTTTAAAATGCTCTTCATAAAATTTAACCCAAGAACAAAATCTTCTAGAATTTTTTGAGATTTCCTTTGACAATGCAGTTAGTCTCTTTACCTTAGACTCTGACTCTTCATACAAGGGCAAAAAGCAGCCACATTATTCACCAAAATATAACAACAGTCTCTAGGCCACATTCTGAAATCTCTGTCTGCTGAAACTCTTGGGCCCAGTCTGCACAGGTCAAATCTCTCACAGCAACAAAGTCTTCCATATTTTTTCTAGAATAGCCCGTTAATCCCCACTTAAAGCATTCCAATGCTTTTCAAATCTAAAGTCCCCAAATTCACATTCTTCCAAACAAAAGCATGGTCATGCCTATCACAGCCATACCCCAGGTCATGTCCCAAATTCTGTCTTAGTTATGGTTTAACTGCTGTGACAGACACCATGAACCAAAACAAGTCTTATAATGGACAATGTTTAAATAGGATTGGATAACAGGTTCTGAGGTTCAGTCCTTACCATCATCAAGGTGGGAACATGACAGTATCCATGTAGGCATAATCCTGGCAGAGCTGAGAGTTCTACATCTTTAACTGAAGGATTCAAGAGAATATTGGCTTCTGGCATCTAGGATGAGGGTCTCAAAGCCCATCCACAGTGACACACCTACTCCAACAAGGCCACAGAGACAAATAGTGTCTCTCCCTGAACCAGGTATGTACAAACCATCACAGAGACCATACTAGACCTTCCTCTGCTATATATGTATCAGGGACCTAGGATCAACTCCTGTATGCTGCCTGGTTGGTAGCTCAGTTTCTGTGAGCTCTCAGGGATTCAGGTTAGTTGTGTCTGCTGGTCTTCCTATAGAGTCACCCTCCTCTTCTGCTTCTTTCATTCTTGCCCCAATTCAACCATAGAGGAACTGACTTCATTCCAGTAGTTTGTAGGGAGCCGTTTGTGCTGCACCCAAACATGGTGCCGGCTTCCCGCCGAGAACTCAGCAAACAGAGCTGTTGCCCAGCCAAGAGACTTAATGCGCATGCACCACATAAGTCACAGCCCACTCTTGGGGCACGTGATTGAGCTACAGGAGGATGCACCAATCAGGTAGCAACACGAGTCTCTTAGGCATATATAGTAGTGCATTTTCTCCCCCATGGGAGGAGGAGAGGAAGACAGTGGAGAGATTGCGGGAGACCCCACGTGGAGGGATGGTGGAGAGGCACCACGTGGAGAGGGACCCGATAGGAGAGATTGTGGGAGATCCCGCGTGGACAGAGACTGGACAGAGAGATCGCTCCTGGGGGACTGCGCATGTGAGGTCGACTAGACAGTAGAACTCGGTAGGGAGTCCCCGGCCCAGAGAGTTTCCTGCTCAAGAAGCCCCCTGCTCAAAGTGCTGTTCAATAAAGGTTATTCCGCAGAAGAAGCTGTTTGTTTGTTGCACGCCTGTTCCTAGCGGCGAGAAGCGTGGGCACGTGACAGTAGTTGAGTGTAAGTATCTGCATCAGTTTCAGTCTGATGCTTATTGGGCCTCTCAGAGGACAGCCTTGCTAGTCTGCAGTCAGTAAGGACATTATAGTATCAGTAATGATGTCAAGCATTGGTGTCTCTTCATGAGGTGGAACCCTAGTTGGGCCAGTCACTGGACTGCCTTTTCCTCACTCTCCTCTCCATTTTTATCCCTGCAGTTCTTTTCCTTTTTTTCCTTTGTTGGATATTTTATATATATACATTTCAAATGTCATCCCCTTTTTCATTTTTCTCTCCAGACACATCCTATCCCATCTCCATGTCCCCTGCTTCTATGAGGATGTTCACTCACCCACAATCCATTCTTTCCCACCTCCCTGCCCTGGTGTTCCCCTACACTGGAGCATCAAGACTCCGTGACAACCAAGGACATCTCCTCCCACTGATGACAGACAAGGCCACCCTCTGCTACATATGTGGCTGGAGCCATGGGTAGCTCCATGTATGCTCTTTGGTTGGTGGTTTAGTCCCTGAGGGATCTCTTGGATCAAGAACCTCCACATAAAACCAGATACACTGAGACTAATAGTAGAGAAAGTGGGGAAGAACCTTAAAAACTTGGGCACAGCAGAAAATTTCCTGAACAGAACACCACTGGCTTATGCTCTAAGAGCAACAGTACTCTGGGGTGGGCAGGGGCAGGGCAAACACAAAAAGATCAATAATACACAAATGGGAGCTCATAAAATTGCAAAGCTTCTGTAAGAAAAATGACACTTTCAATAGGACAAAAGAGCAACCAGCAGATTGGGAAAAGATCTTTATTAATCCTACATCCAATAGAGAGCTAGTATCCAATATATAAAAATAACTCAAAGTTAGAGAATCAAAAAGTCCAGAGAATCAAATAACCCTATTAGGAAATAAGGTACAGAGCTAAACAAAGAATTCTCAACCAAGGAATATTGCTACAGTTCCAATAGACAGGAACACTTCTGGGTGACAGGAACACTTCTGGGTGACAGAAACACTCCTGGGTGAGAAATTTTGACTGTGGGTTGGAAACACTATCCTTCCTCTTAAGGTTCTGTCCATCTAGTGGAGGTGGACTCTTTGAGTTCCCTCTCCCCACTTCATCTAACCACACTTCCATTAAGTTCTGAGAGTCTCTCCCCTCCCAACTCTTATGTATTTTCTAGATGGTCTCCCTACTTTCCATCTTCTGAGGCTCCATATTTCCATTCATTCTGCTGGCCCTCTTGGCTTCTCTTCTGTATCAGCATTTCAGTACCTGATCCTATTATCTTTTCCCCCTCCTGCTCCTCTCTCCTGAACAAATCTTTCTCTTCCTCTGCCTCCAGTAATTACCTATGATAGAACACACAAAATTCAAAAAAAAAAAAAAAAAAAAAAAAACAAGCAGAGAGGCCAAGTGAGGATATTTCAATTCCACTCAGCAGGGAAAAATTAATAATATGAGATATCTGAGTTTTTAATATCCATCTTTAGAACAGTCTTACTTAATTGTTTGGTGGAAGAGTATCTCTGCTGTTGCCTCTCTAAACGGTTGATTTGAATTTGCTATTGTGGCCTGAAAGAGGCTCCTCTGTTTTATGTTTTTTTTTTTTTTTTTTTTTTTTTTTTTTTTTGACAAGGGGTTTGTCTTTCATTAATCTATATTCATTAGTTCAGTATCAGCCTTTGCCACACATTTTGCACATTCCAAAAGGTATAGGACCTCTTTAAGAATTAGTTTGATCATCAGTCTGGCGATTCCTCAAAAAATTGGACAAAGTACTACCTGAAGATCCAGCTATTCCACTTCTGGTCATATACCCCAGAGGCACTTTAATATACAACAAAGATACATGCACCACAATGTTCATAGCAGCTCTATAATAGCTAGAAGCTGGAAAGAACCCAGATGTCCTTCAGTAGATGAATGGATATAAAAACTGTGGTACATTTACACAATGGAGTACTACTCAGCCATCAGAAACAATGACTTAACCAAATTCTTAAGAAAATGGCAAGGCTGCCCACTCTCCCCCTACCTATTCAACATAGTACTAGAAGTCCTGGCTGGAGCAATTAGACAGCAAAAGTAGATCAAGGGGATACAAATTGGAAAGGAAGAGGTAAAAATATCACTCTTTGCCGATGACATGATAGTGTATTTAAGTGACCCCAAAAATTCCACCAGAGAACTCCTACAGCTGATAAACAAGTTCAGCAAAGTGGCTGGATACAAAATTAACTCAAACAAATCAGTAGCCTTCCTATACTCAAAGGACAAACATGTGGAGAAAGAAATTAGGGAAAAGATACCCTTCACAATAGTCACAAAAAACTATGAAATACCTTGGTGTGACTCTAACTAAGCAAGTGAAGGATATCTAAGACAAGAACTTCAAACCTCTAAAGAAGGAAATCGAAGAAGATCTCAATAATGGACAGATCTCCCATGCTCATGGATTGGAAGGATCAACATTTTAAAATGGCCATCCTACCAAAAGCAATCTACAGATTCAATGCAATCCCCATCAAAATTCCAACACATTTCTTCATGGAATTGGAAAGATCAATGTGCAATTTCATATGGAATAACAAAAGACCTAGAATAGTGAAATCCATCCTCAACAGCAAGAAAACATCTGCGGGAATCACTATCCCTGACCTCAAGCTATATTACAAGGCAATTGAGCTGAAAACCACATGGTACTGGTACAGAAATAGGCACGTGGATCATTGGAATAGAATAGAAGATCCAGAATTGAGCCCTCATGTATATGGTCACCTGATTTTTGATAAAGGAGCCCTAAACATTCAATGGAAAAAGGACCACCTATTCAAAAAATGGTGCTGGTCCAACTGGCACTCAGCATGCAAAAGAATGAAAATAGACCCTTTCTTATCTCTTTGTACAAAGCTCAAGTGTAAGTGGACCAAAGATTTCCACATTAAACCAGATACACTGAAAGTATTAGAGGAGAAAGTAGGGAAAACCTTAGAACACATAGGCACAGGAGAAAATCTTCTGAACAAAACACCAATAGTTCAAGCTCTAAGGTCAAAGATTAACAAATGGGACTTAATGAGACTGCAAAGTTTCTGTAAGGCTAAGGACATTGTCAAGAAAACAAAACGGCAGCCAACAGAATGGGAAAAGATCTTTACCAACTCAGATAGAGGCCTAATATTCAAGGTATACAAAGAACTCAAAAAGCTAGGCACCAGAGAATCAAACAACCCTATTAAAAAATGGGGTACAGAGCTAAACAAAACGTTCTCAATTGAGAAATATTGAATGGCTGAGAAACATCTAAGGAAGTGCTCCACATCCTTAGCCATCAGGGAAATGCAAATCAAAACAACTCTGAGATTCTACCTCATACCAGTCAGATTGGCCAAGATCCAAAACTCAGATGACAGCAGATGCTGGGAAGGTTGCGGAGAAAGAGGAACAGTTCTCCACTGTTGGTGGGGTTGTAAACTGATACAACCACTCTGGAAATCAGTCTGGCGATACCTCAGAAAATTGGACATAGTACTACCTGAAGACCCAGCTATTCCACTTCTGGGCATATACCCCAGAGACACTTTAATATACAACAAAGATACATGCACAACAATGTTCATAGCAGCTCTATTTATGATAGCCAGAAGCTGGAAAGAACCCAGATGTCCTTCAGTAGATGAATGGATACAAAAATTGTGGTACATTTACACAATGGAATACTACTCAGCCACCAGAAACAATGACTTAACCAAATTCTTAAGAAAATGGCTGCATCTAGAGAATATAATCTTGAGTGAGATAACCCAGTCACAAAAGAACAGACATAATATGCAGTCACTGATAGTGGGATGCTAACCCCAGAGGCTCAGACTGCCCCAGAACAACTCACAGACTGTGTGAAGTTCAAGAAAAAAGAAAAAACAAACAAAACAAAACAAAAACAACAAAAAAAAAGACATGCTCAATCCTTACACACCAAGAACACATTGACAAATTCAGGGTTACACCCTGTATTACATATACTTTTTGCTCAGTGTCGAAAAAAAAAGATAAAAGAAAAAAGAAAAAAATTGTATTGATTGATATTTTCTACAACATTCTTTTCTTTCTGTTATACTCTCTAAAATGTTTTTCTAAAGTCTTGGACAACCAGGGAACTATTGCTTGCAAATTTTTCACTGCCTTATTTACCATGTGAAAGAGTTTGGTTAAATTCTTTTTACTAGAAACACTGTGCTTCTCCTTTAGATATTTTGTGTACTATTGTTTTTTCTAGGAAACCCCATTGTGGTTTTTATTGTTTTTATGTGCCCTTTTACCAATAAAAGACGGTCTATGAAAAAAAAAATAGGAATGGCCGGACAGTGAAAAAAAAAAAAAAAAAAGTGGAGAAACACTAAGTGGAAAGGTGTAGCCAAGATGAAAGAGGGAAAAACAAAAACATCTCTGTGGGCTTCAAATAGCCACATGTAGCTGTGAATATCTTAATAGGTATGGATTATTATAGGACAGTTTGTCTTATCTAGGTGGGTAGTTTATACCAATATCAATTGTCTCTGAGTATATTGTGTGTATGTTTTGTGGAATGAGAGTTTATTGATGTAAAGCTGATTGATAAATTAAAAAAAAAAAGAAAATGGTTGCATCTAGAGAATATCATCCTGAGTGAGGTAACCGAGTCACAAAAGAACAGACATAATATGTAGTCACTGATAATGGGATGCTAACCCCAGAGGCTAGGACTGCCCCAGAAACAACTCACAGACTGTGTGAAGTTCAAGAAAAAAAGAAAACAAAACAAAACAAAAACAAACAAACAAAACAAAACAAAAACAAAAAACGTCATGCTCAATACTTACACACTAAGAAAACGTTGACTAATTCGGGTTACATCCTGTGTTACATGTACTTTTTGCTCATTGTAACTAGTAAGACCTTAATGCAGAGTATCAAACCTTAAAAAAAAAGAAAGGAAGGAAAAGCCAAGCACTGACACAATTGTATTTGTATACATTTATGCAAAAATGTTTAAAATTTTTTTCTTTTATCTTTTCTTTTTAAAATAAAGTTTTTTTTTTAAAAAAAGAATTAGTTTGATCCTCTTTAGAATTCTTTATAAAATGATCTTGTTCACTAAAATCAAGACATTTGGATTTTCTCAAACCTGTTGAGATCACTACTATTAAAGTCAGATCATATGAAAGAGATCCCAATGCCAATTGTATTTCTAATTCATTCATGTATTAGTGTTCTTATTGCCTTTAAGGTCCTAATCTCCCTCCTGCATTCAGCATTAGAATTTTTAAAAGCTAAATATTCAATTCGTGTTCCATGCTAGTCAATCCAATTCCAGCAGATGCTGAAAACCAACAATATTATGAAAAATATGAGAAGAGTAATCCTTTCATGTGCTGGATTTGAGAAAATTGAAAGAAAAGTCAGCAAATATGGAATAAATTCACAATCTCTGAAACAAAAATAAAATTTTTGGTTGATTTAAAGAAAATAATCCACCAAGATTGAAAATATGGCCAGAGTAGTATTAGAACGTGGTCCCCAGTTGTGATGGTGTTTGTGGCAAAGATATGAGGCTAGAGAGAAAGAACAGAAAAATAGGGCCAGAGGTTTCAGTATTTCTCAAGATTAGCTCCTAGGTGAGGGCCCATATGCTGAGGTACAGATTCTTGTCACATAACTAGGCAAACTTGACATTATGTCACTTGGCAGCCTTACATGCTGGGGACAAGGTTGAAGAAACAGGAAAGAGACTTGAAATTTTACTCAGATAAGGGGAAGTCCTAATGAAATAATTACTGAATTTTTTTCAGAGATTGACCTCAGATAAATTAGTTGTACACTAAACGTAATCTAAGGTTTGTTTTCTAACAACCTTCGGCTGATTTTCCTGAGTTTTATAATATGATGCTACATTAGGTGCTGACCATATTTCTTCTGTCTACCTTAGTATAATTTTCATTTTTATCTATTCACTTTTCAGATTTATTGTATGGCATGTGCTCATTTTTCATACCTCCCATTTTTTTGCATCTCTGATATCTTAGCATTTTCTTCAGTCTAATTTATAAATTTTTGCAATTTCTATTCTCATGCTTGTCTCCAATTTTCAATTTTCTCCCTTTCTTTTTTCTCAGATATCTTAGCAGTTTCTTCAGTCTGATTTATGAATTATTATATTTTTTTCTTCCTCTAAGGCTTGCATCTATTTTTCACACCTTTCCATCCTTTCCTATTTGAGAAGGCATAGAGAGCCAGTATTATTATTGAAGTAGAAATGGGGATTATCGATGTGATAATCTTAGAATCACTAATGCATCAGCTTCAGTTAGGTCATTTGTCTTGGCATCTTTTATTTGTCTCCTTGAACCATTTAAAAGAGAATTACATAAAGTTCGAATATTATGTGTTATTGTGCCTCACATTTTTCTGTACTTTATATCTTGAAATTTATCAACTTAATTCTTCTATTAATGAAATTTCACATCCAGTTGTGTTCCCATTTTAACATTAAAATATAATTTTTTTTCCTCTGAAGTTTTACTGTGCTCACTTTCCTTTCATGTGTTCCTTTTCTGCTGTATGTGTCTGTTTCAGGACACTGGTCCTTTAGTTCACAGGTAGGGGTAGATATACATTTCAGTTGGAAGAATAAAATGCTGCTTTTATGCTTTGGGCCTCTAATGTGTTAGGCCCTGTGCCACCTTAGTGCACTGAGTCAGGCCAGCACTTGTGACCTCTGCCCAATCTTGGAAGTTGGGGCCAGTTCATGGGTTCTATGAGTGGAGCATTAGGTGTCCACAAGCTGGCCTGTCCCAAGCCTCATCACCAGTGCCATGAAGAAAGCTGGAATGACAGGCAGGAGGAAATTTTTTGGTTCCTGGCTGTCAGTAGGCTTAGCTACAGCAAGGGGAACTTCACCTGTGCTGTGGAAGAAGCACGTGCCCCAAGCCTACTGTGCTTTCAGAGCTTTAAAAGCACTGCTGCCCTTGTTTTCATCAGCAACTGAAGGAGCACGAGTGTGATACTATCCCAAGCTAACTCAGTCTATTCTTCAGCCCAGTTCTTGGCTGGTGATGTCTGCAGGTGCTCCGGGTGGCAGGACTTGGTAAACCCAAACTCTCCTGGAACTATTTGCCCAGGGATGCTAACACCATGTATCTTGAACACCAACTAGAGTAGCAATTTTTTGAAGGGTTTCTTCTCTACTCTATCCCATTTAGCTCCTAATAAACTACACAGAAATATCAGATGTGATTAAAAAGCTGCTGGTAATATTTTCAGCAGGCTCTGAGCTATTCTAAGCTAATTAGTATACTAATAACCAAATAAATGTTTTGTAAATCACACATTGGTCAATACAATGTCCATGTTTGAACTCCAATCTTGGGATACAGAACTCAGCATCTGAATACACAGCACACAAGATCAACCCCAATAGACTCTAGTCTCCAGAAAAGTCCAACCCCAACAGACTCCAGACAGTATCCTACTCCAGAGAAGAAAAACAATGCAAATATTCTTAAACTAACAAATAGATAATAACCATGTGGTACATACACTCTGAAATATTATTCAGCTATAAAGGTTACTCACTAGAAAGATGAGCATTTTATGTTCTAACTTTTGTGTATTCCCTACTCAAAATCTTTAAATGTAATTATATAAACTGTTGTTAACTACAGAAACTAGAGAAGTAAAACAGAAGGGACAATTGAGATGGGAAGAGCAGGGTATAAGCGATTTAAAACAGGGAATATCAGAAAGTACAGGACTTTAGTTAAACAGGTTGAGGGAGATAAACACAGAAATGATGTCTGAAAAGGTCACAGTTTTACTTATCTAAATCACACAATACATATTTGTATACATTTACACGTATTGTTGATCTAATTTCCCCATTTGACTGACAATGCTTTCTCTGACAATCATAAAATATTTAACCACAATATGAAAAAAACAATAGAAAATATGAGAAATCCAATTTTGAGTTTTTGGTGAGAATTGTTGAAAAGTCTCCAAAAAAGACAAAAATGTATAGGGTCTTGCTATACTTGTCTTTAGTTGCTCCCCAAGAGTGGGTGAACTTATTGCTAAAAACAGCATTTACTTTGGATGCAGGATCTATAGGACCTTAGCTGATCTGACCTAAATGCTTCTTCCTTGGGGACTAGATTACATGGTACCAGGAGATGCTAAACAAAGTTTCAAGAGACTAAAGAACCCCAATAGTTCTGTCCCAATGGGAAGCCAGTGGGCCATATGCACTGTGTTACAAACACATCACTTGGACCGGTTACAATCGAGATTTTTTTTGTGATTTTACGCATCTCTATTGAGAAGGTGGGTTCATTGTATGTTGAGAAATTAGTTACTGTTATAAAGCCTCCTTGGCTGGTTTAAATATCTTAAATAGGAGGAACTTATAAGAGAAGTCTTATGCTGAAGTCATCTTGGATGACAAAGCTGTGGTTTACAGTAATTGATGCACAGTTATTTATAAACACTAGTACTTAAAGCCAGAGGAAGGCTTAGCAATAGCTACAAGCCCACTAAACATCCAGAAGTGGTTTTGCCTCTTCTATTGCCTGAGATATTGGGGTCTTTAACATGGCTATGCTCATATTAATATCACAATTTTATACTGGACTTCGTTCTCTCCTTACAAATTCACTCAGGGCTTCAACTCCCCAAATTGGTTATTCAGTCCTTAAATTATAAATATATGCATACTATATTATATGGGCTGAGCAGGTTTTGCATGTGGGTGTGGGTGTGTTTTGTGTGTGTGTTTGTGTGTGTGTGTGTGTGTGTGTGTGTGTGTGTGTGATAATTAATGAAAATGAGAGCATGGAGCTCCAAGAGATAAAGGTGGATACACAAAAGAAAAAATGTAAGAGGATTGTAATAATTATAATTTAAAAATAATATTTAAAATCACTTATGTAGAAGCATATTCTCATGAATATACTCAGTCAGGGAGAGAGCAGAGGCAAAGATCATCCAAGTCCAACTTCACTGTATGCTTTTTAACTTCAAATTAATAGGCATTAAAAGTTTTTTAAAATTACTTTTGTAATCCATAATCATTTAAGCAATGCTGCCCTTAGAATATGCATCATGACAGTATTTTGCTTTAGCATATTTATTATTATTGTGTGCTATAAACTTCCACATGCATCTTTTTAACATGGCAATCACTACTCCAGAAAGCCACTGTATGCCTTATTAATATTGCAATAACCATTAAAGCGATGCAATATATATCTGAGTAATATGGCAATAAAGGTTAGCTTCTTTTAATGCTAATAAAATATATAAACATGCCAGGGTGATATATATGGCTAAGTTCATGTGCATTCATTGGTTAAGGACTTCAGCACTATAATGGAGAAGATAAGTTGTAGAGAAATCTGCTATGACCATTGCAATCAAAGAGGCCTGCTCTTCATTCCCGGCACTTCGGTTTTCTAATTGGAAACCTCAGGGAGTTGTTTTTCTTGTGTTGAATTCAGCTTTCACATCTCTGCAAGCACTAATAGTGGTGCCAATCAACACAATGTGTTCGGGTGTTTAAGATGAGTGGCTTACTGGAGACTCTTAGCTCATTCCAAACCTGCTCCTGGGCTCAAATAAAGCAAGATTCCTTTTTGCCCCTCTTGCCACCTCAAAACAGTGAGGGTTAAAATGTATGTCAAATGCCTTTTTCCTCCTGTGTATGAGATGAAGAGTAAGTTCTGCAGTCTGAGTAATGAAAAATATTAAAATGGGAACTGGAAAAATTAATTATTTATGCCCAATATATTCAGATAATTGAAAGAGCATCAATGATTTTATCAGTTATTATAAATCATTAGTAATAGCATATGAACTCCCTAAATATGAAATCCCTAAAAATAAAAGATGAAAAATAGTATATTGAGAAATTATAATATTGTATGTAAATATTATATGATGATATGTAAATGTTAATATATAAATACAGCTTTACAAAATATTTTATGGCAAATATAATATTATTATTTGGGAGTGTGATTGTTTACATCTCATAGAAATTTTACTGGCAAATGAGTCTTTGACTTTTAAAGATATGTGTTTTGGGTTGATAAGTTAATTTAGGTTCCTTTTCATGATGCATAGAATGAATTGACCAAAGTGTGTGCGTGTTAATATGTGTGTGCGAGTGTGGGCATTTGTCTTTTATCTTCCAGAAGGTGAAGAGAGTGGAGAATGGAGTTGGAAGATAAAATTATTGCAATATATGAATCATGACATTAGTGTAGGTTTATGTAAGGCAATATATGATTGGACATCAGAAAGGTAGGCAGCGAAAGAGGCTAAAGCAGTGAGATTTCAGAGACAACATGGAAACTGATATTTCTGTTTCTCTCGGTGCATCTCTAGCTTGATGATGTTGTTATGATTATTTCTAAGGGTTTCTATGGGTCTAATTTATCTTTTCTGGATGGGCAGTTTATTTATCTTTGTCCTCTGGTTGTAAGCTCATTGCATAGAAGGTTTTTGGACTGAGAATTTAACATATAAACTGTTTGATACTTTAACGGATGTGAATTATGTTTGTACCGGCTAGTGGAAGAAAGGAACATGCAGGGGCAGTCGTATCGCCCCAGGACAGAAGCAACAGGGGCAGTGAAATGAACTGTGCCTGAGCTTTTCGAGGTGGCTTGGAGCACCACGCTATAGATTTCTATAGTGCCACATGGCCCCTGCTAGAGCCAGCAATAGCGTGGGATAAAAGGTTAAGCCACTTTTTAATATTTATTGCAACACATAAGCATGGAGCGGACACAATGGTAATAATGGTAACTTACTTAAAAGATTGTGGTTAGCAAAAGACTCCTAGGCAAGGACCTACAGACAAGTAAAATCCCAAGCCCTTTGTTCATCATGCTCATGACATGCTACCACACCTGTGGCAATGTAGAGCAACAGCTTGTTCCCACTGACAGACGCTTTCCTATTGTATCATGTCATGTTGTTTCTACACCTGCATGCCAGGCATGGTTGTAAGAGATCTCACTCAGTGGCACAGGACACATGTAAAGTTTAACACATTAGCTATTGTTCATAGGGAGAAACCCACAAGGGGAAGTCACAAGTGTAAGATTTTTTTTTTTTTTTTGTGGTGTGGGCAGAAGGCCGTTAGGAAAACATTAAAGATGGTTTAAGATTCTCTTCTCTATGTTTTATTAGTCTGGCAGTTTCTACCCTTAGAGGCCTAGCTTCAGCCATGACAGAATTATTATGGCCTAACCACAAAAGTCTTTCTCTCTTTTATTGTCACAGACCACTTATGTCAGAATATACACCCAATAATTGTCATCTCTATCCTTTTAAGATCTAATCCTTCTAATAATATTTTTAGAGACCTTGAAACCATGGGCTTTCTTAAAAGATATGAACCCCTCCCCTTAAAATGAAATTGTGAAAAAAGGTGGTATTCCCAACCACTTGTGTCTGTGGTACAGAAGCTGGGTAACTTCTGTGGGTCAAGTTACTCCAAGCAGTGATAACTTCCTTCTGACAAAAGCATAAGAGGATGTTTTCTTTCCATTGGATCATATTCATTTCTAAACAAAGACACTTAAGTTCCCCTGGCATGCTGTTTATAGGACAAATCCTGCTTCTGTCCTGTTTCAGTGGAACATCTTGGAAATGTCAGTCACCAGCAGTTTGGAAGGATATGGCCATGACATAAGCACAGCTGTGGGAAGGGTAGCAGTCATCAAGTATCACAGATTGAAACATTTAAGCAAAAGAGTTTCTGGGTCTCCTGATATCATTTACCCTACCTATTTCTCTATGCAGGTCTATATTTGGGAGGGAATCTGGAAGAGGGTTCTAATCCCATAGAATTTCTATAATCTTCCTTCATTTGGGCTTAACTCTAAACATCCCTATAATTCTTCTCTGTCTCCTATTCACATGAGTTCTCCCAATCTGCCCTTACCGCCCCCAGATATTGGAAATATACCTCAATACTTTACTCTGAGTGATCTGACTCTAAGCTATCACATAGTCCTGATACAAGGATAGATGAATACATCTGTTAACTATTGCACTGAAATGTACAAGTTCTTATTAAGGGGACAAGACAACAATATTTGCTCCCGAGACTTATACATAATTCATTTCTCATTATCCTCTAATGTCCCTTCTCTCACTTCTCACTGGTAATTTCTCTTTACAAAAAGTCCTTATTGCTTTCATAGAGAATCGGGATTCAGTTTCCAGGCACTATATGGTGGCTTTCAAGCTCCCATAACTCCAATAGGAAATGTGATGCTAAATCTCCTAGGGCACAGTGTGCCCACTCATAAACATAAAACAACAATTTTAAAAAGTAAAAGAATAAAATTAATACCTCAAAATCTTGCTGACAAACACTATGTTGTAGGTACCCTCTTATCTTGTCATGTACATATTTATAATGGCTATGTTGAAATTAATTTCCAACTAATTTTAGATTAATTTAAATTAACTTCAATCTAATTTTATATATAGAATTTAAGCTAATCATAGTTTAGAACAACATATATTTATTTTCCAACAAAAGTCAACTAATTATTAAGTGTAATGATTCTATATCTAAGAGCTTGTTTTTTTGGGTCTAAGAATCAATTTCTTATTGAAATGTTTTTTTTCTTCTTTATTAATCATGGATTATTTTTTATATAATATATTCTGAATGCAGCTTCCCCTTCTTCTGCTCATTCCACCTGCTTTCTGTCCCTCAGTAGAAAAGGACAGGCTTCTAGATGATAACAACAAAACATACCAAAATAAAATATAAGATAAAATGAAAATCATCAATTCAAAGTTGGACAAGCCAAGCCTGCCGAAAAAAACAGTGGAAACCACAAAAGGAAGGACAAGAATCAGGGACTCACTCCTTAACACATTCAGAAGCCCCATAAAAGAATGAGACTGGGAGCTATAGTTTGTGTGCAGAAGACATGGTCCTGACCAGTGCAGACCCTGTGCATGCTGCATCAGACGCTCTGAGCACAGAGGAGCTTAACTCAGTCATTTTATACGGCCATTTTCTTCTGGTATCATCCATCCCTTCTGTCTTCCTGGCTTCTTCTGCCTCCTCGTGGATAGAGATATTTGGTTTCCTTTGTTTGATCTATCAGTGAATGGGAATCAATGTCTTTCCCTGTCATTGTAGATCAGATAGCTTAACATTAAGTTATGTTGTACAATAATTTTTATACTTCAATGCTCAGTTGCTGTGATACATCAAATTTGAATATGGTACATATCTTTGATTGACCTATTTAGCAGGTTTTTTTTTAATTAAGAGGCCTTATTTTAATCAAATATAGGAAAATGTTAATAGTAAATGCATTCTTTCTTAAATAAAATGATAGTTACTTTTGAAAAAATTCTTAACACTACATACTCTTACTATATAACTTGATATGCTATGTTTGATTAATATCCTTGGGAGGGCTGCCTCTTCCTAAAGGAAGATTGAAGAGGAAGAGCAGAGAGGGAGGTGGAATTTAGGGAGGTGGTCCTGGAAGAAGAGGAGGGGGGAGAACCTGCAGATGGGATAAAATACATAGTGAATAAATTAACAAAAAGGTAAAACTAAAATAATAATAATGATAGCAAAATTATATATATACACAAAATCTGACACAGTATATTACTCAGACTTTTGGTAGCTGGGAAAATTGTTGAGGATAACTTGCCTGAAATATATGAAGGCCTCCACAGAATCACATAAAAGTGGGAAGAAAAAGGGAACAAAGCAGCATCTGGAGATAAAGCCAACCAGCCATGTGAGTTTTCAAGTATGTGACTACTGGCCACTTCTCCAATTGGGCCTGGGGTTGCACGGGAAAGTCCTTTGAGATAGCCAAGGTATTTAGGTATTTTAAAATTAACTGATGTGTGTGTCTGTGCGTGTCTGTGTTTGTCTGTGTGTTTTCCATTTGTGTATCCAAGATAGGTCCTAGGCAGATCCATGCGTGGGACCACCAGAGCATGTAACTAATAACTAATAACTCACCAGAACAGAAAAGTAAAAATCATGTATATGACATATTTAAATTAGAAAACAAATTAGAAAAACAAACACACTGAGATGACATTATTAATATACTACTAACAAAAACACTAATTACTATTCCACTGATATACTGATTTGTTCTACCTATATATAACTGGCTTTAATGAACCTATTTTTGGTTTATATAAATTCCTTTCAGAATCTTAGGGATTAGTTTATGGAGTTTCTCTATGAATAAAAGCTTAATTATGTCTCATAGCAATTAAAATATTAACTAAAATATTGATATATTTGAGCAATATGCAATTCCAGCTTATGATCTGAAAACAGTGGGGTAACTGACCATATTTTTGCAATAGCTCAACATGTAACACTGCAGTGAATAACAGTTTGTTTGGGTTTGTTTCCAGAAAGATATGATGTTGCCTAATCATACTTAATTCAATGCTGTGAAAATACCTAAAGGAAAGGATTTATCGCAGTGAAATTGGAAAATTTTAAATTCATTAATATTTGGCATTTTTTCCTTTTTTCTTTTTTCTATTTTTTATTTTTTTAGACTTTATTTTAAAAAACAAAGATAAAAAAATTTTAAACATTTTTGCATAAATGTATACAAATACAATTGTGTCAGTGCTTGGCTTTTTTTTTTTTTTTTTTTTTTTTACAATGAGCAAAAAGTACATGTAAAACAGGGTGTAACCCGGAATTTGTCAATGTGTTCTTGGTGTGTAAGGATTGAGCATGACTCTTTTTTTTTTTCTTTTTGTTTTGTTTTCTTTTTTTCTTGAACTTCACACAGTCTGTGAGCTGTTTCTGGGGCAGTCCGAGCCTCTGGGGTTAGCATCCCACTATCAGTGACTGCATGTCTGTTCTTTTGTGACTGGGTTATCTCACTCAGGATGATTTGGCAATTTTAAGATGATAGTAATACTTTATAGCCATAATTACATTTTGTGCAGTTTTTTAATTGAAAAAACTTCTCATGCACTATACTTAATTTTAAGATGAATAGACTAGTAAATTTAAAATTATCTATTTCTGATTGCTATTCTGAATAGAAACTGTAATTCTTTTACACATAAATGAAAGCTCCTGATTTAATGTCCTAGAATAACACAAGCAGAGAGTTTACTTAGACAGGATTTCCTAGATTACAAACTCTTGCAGAAGTCTGGAAACATATTAATTCCAGTATTGTTTAAGTGAGGGCTTTGGTGTGTTCATAACAATATTTCACATGTTAAAATGTTATGTTATAATAATCTTTATTATTATGCATTCATTTTGTTCTGTCCTATGTTTTATTATAAAATATCAAATACAGAGATTGTATTAGGTTCTCTGTAAGGAATAACAAATGCAATTAATAAACAAAGAATATATTATGAATACTAAGAGAATAAACTCTTTTAATATCATTTATTTTTAGTGACAATTCATTTTCATTCAAACAACATGAGTTCCTTTTCTTACTCCAGCCTGAGTCTTAAATTTTTGACCATAAGCCATAATTTTTTCATCCAATCTTGAGAGGCAAAGACCGCAAGGTTAGGCTAATAAATTGATTCAAGACTAATGCCAAGTCCTTGTCCCCTGAGTCTTATATTTTGCATTGAGGACATTTAAACTCATGGAGACTAGTGATATACAGCAGGAGAACTGAAGACCTGCAGATGGATATAGATATATTGAGCTGTGCACTTAAAGCAATTGCCTCCAGTCATATCTGAGGTACGAGGTAGAAATGAGAGATAAGAAATAAGGGGTAAAAGGCACACTGAAAATGAAAGAGCTTCACGTAAATTTAAATCAAGTCTAACAGCTGACATTTAACTCATTCTGGTAGGACAAAAATGTATGAAGATGAGAAACAAATGTAAATATTGACAAAGAACTTGAGAAAATTTAGAAATTCTGAAGTTGGCATTGAAAATGATTGGGATATTGAGAGAGCCAGGGCAGATGTATTTAAAATATATTACTTGTTTATATAAAAATCATAAAATATGTTTTATAGAATTAAGGAATTCTATGACAGAATTTCTCTTAGGTGCACCATGGAAAACTATGTCAATTATTTTATGCATTAGAATTTATTTATTTATTTGTTTGTTTGTTTGTTTGTTTGTTTATAAATGTGTTGTCCAGGCTAGCCTTGAACTCATGATATTTCTGCCACAGATTCTGCGTAACCAATTAGCATAAGCTTACACAACCAGTGGTAACTGGTGTAAGAGAAATAATCTTTAGCATAAATTTTACCAAAGATGAATTAAATGCAGTCTATTATATGTCAAATGTATCATGTATTATCATATATATGTATTATATATGAATACATATGTTATATCAATCAGTTGTTATGTTAATTAGAAAATTAAGAAAGTGGGTTATGAACATAGAAAATCTATTTCTAGAACAATTGTGACCATTACACAACACATACTCAGAGCAGATACACAGGATAGGCAGTAAAGTCAGACAGTGAAAAGAGAAAGCCTTCCATGCTGCAGATTATACTGTACAAGTTGTACACTGCTGCCTTCCTTCTCATAGGACTTTGAATCTAGACTTTGAAGGGAGATCTATCCTCTTTAACATTTAGAATACACCCAGTATCATTTTTTTAAACAACTTTATTTTACAAAACAAAGATAAATGTACAGATTTTAAACATTTTTGCGAAAAATTATACATTTTTGTCAGTACTTATTTTTCAGATTTTAACATAATTTTTATATAAAACTATATGAATATATTTTTTAGTCAGTACTTGATTTTTTTCAAGGTTTGATAGTATGCCTTGAAAACTTAATAGTTACAATGAGCATAAAGTACATGTAAAATAAAGTGTAACATGGAAATAGTTAAAAGTTTTCTTGTTTTGTAAATATATATATATATATATATATATATATTTGTTTTTTTTTCTTGGACTTCACACAGTCTGTGAGTTGTTTCTGGGGCTGTCCGAGCCTCTGGGTTAGCATCCCACTATCAGTGACTGCATATTGTGTCTGTTCTTTTGTGACTGGGTTATATCACTCAAGATTATATTCTCTACATGCAGCCATTTTCTTAAGAATTTGGTTAAGTCATTGTTCTGGTGGCTGAGTAGTATTCCATTGTATAATGTACCACAATTTTAGTATCCATTCATCTACTGAAGGACATCTGGGTTCTTTCCAGCTTCTGGCTATTATAAATAGAGCTGCTATGAACATTGTTGTGCATGTATCTTTGTTGTATATTAAAGTGTCTCTGGGGTATATGCCCAGAAGTGGAATAGCTGGGTCTTCAGGTAGTACTATGTCCAATTTTCTGAGGTATCGCCAGACTGATTTCCAGAGTGGTTGTATCAGTTTACAACCCCACCAACAGTGGAGAACTGTTCCTCTTTCTCCGCAGCCTCGCCAGCATCTGCTGCCATCTGAGTTTTGGATCTTGGCCAATCTGACTGGTGTGAGGTAGAATCTCAGGGTTGTTTTGATTTGCGTTTCCCTGATGGCTAAGGATGTGGAGCACTTCCTTAGATGTTTCTCAGCCATCCAATATTTCTCAATTGAGAACGTTTTATTTAGCTCTGTACCCCATTTTTTAATAGGGTTGTTTGATTCTCTGTATCTTTTGACAGAACTCAGCAGGCAGATGGGAAATGAGATTGATAGACTGGAAATTGTGACCAGACATGGAAGTGGCTGCTGGCTACTTCTGGCTTTTTATTGTAAACAAGGAGACACTGTCTCTGTCTCCCGTCCTGAAAAACTGCAGAAAGCTGAGGGTTTTATGGTGTGTAGTACCAACGAAAGGAATTACAGTTAATATCCAGAAAATGGACCCCCTTTACTGCAAAAAAATAAAATAAAATAAAAAAATAAACTCATGCTTGTCACCTCTACTATGACTGTAGCAAGAATAGGGACCAATATTCAAGAGCAGCCTTTTACTGGCCAATAATTAGACTACAATGTGTCATTTCTGGTCTTGTTCAATCAAAATCAAGCCCAGAATGGAAATGTAACTGGTACTTTGAAAGCAAAATGCTCCATACTAATCTGGTAAAATTTACCATAGTTAAATCTTAAGGTTTGCTTTTAAATACTAGCTATCTATGATATCCTTGAAGACAGAGTAGAGATTTATTCAATTTTTGCCCGTAAAGACTGCTTAGTATGTGGTAACAGATAACTAAAATCCCAGACTCAAAAAGGATGATGCAAGATTATGAGATAGGAGATCAAAGAAATTGTGAGCAATAGAATGAGACAGTTTTCAGAGACTAAGGATAAAAATCACTGCAGAATGTCAGAAACCTTAATTAGAATGTAGAAACATACTTTTGGTGACTTTATAGATTAAAAAATAAATTTAAATGTTATAAGTATAGTCCCTATATATTTCCCTCTTGTGATGTATGATTGGAAACTCACTGTCATGAAGGGTAAGCATATAAATGTGATCTTCCACAGTTTCAAAGACTATGGCAAATATCAGAGACTACAGGCCTGAAAGAAAAGACTTCATTACTCATAGAACAGCAGGTAGCCTGCTTTCAAAATTATGCTGGACTCTGCTTACTGTCCCTGTCCCTAAGGTGCAATGAAGAAATAAACTTTGAACTTATATATGTCAGTTCTGTATATCAGAGTAGCTCCAAACCTGGGAGCAACACTGCTAGGAGCTCTGCAAGAAATCTGTACATATTTTGGCCCAGATTGAGACATTTATTTTTATCACATTCATTAGGAAATATGTGTGATCCCCAAGAGCCAAGCCACTCATCCTTGCTTCTAAAATCCTTTGCTACATAAAACGATCACAGAATAATAAAAAAAAACTTAGAATATCATGTGCAAATCAAACTGAGAAGGACATATGTTACTTCTTGCAGGTAAGACATGGTTTGTGTGAGATGAAAACAGAAAAAAGAAGCTTGCTTAGGAGAAGGAAGGGAATTAACAAAGAGGAAAGTGAACAAGAGAATTCAATAGGGATGCAAATATGATTCATCCATATGAGTCATTCATGAACCCCAAAATTTGTGTAATAAATATGCAATAATAAAAGGGAAAATGAGACACATAGAATCAGAATTATGTTCTGAGTACAAACATAAAAGATTGTGTTTAAAAGTCAACATGAAGGAGGAAGAAACAAAAAACATATTCTCAATAGATACTATATCATATAGAAAAGGAAAGGAATCCTGTTTCTTACTGGTGATTCAATGCACATGTTAGTAGTAATTAACATATACTGCATAGCATGCCTCTCAACTTATGTGTCCTTTGCATAAACATGGTCTTACCTTTTTGGTAGGATATCTTCTCAGATTTATTTGAACTGTGGCCTTTAATTCAACTAATTAATCAGGGTTTCTACAAACAGCTGTTAACATCATTAAAATATTTTTATAACTTCATGCAGATTGTGGTACATATGTTATCTTTAAAAAATATATTTATTGTTTCCCAAAGGATTTTTATTTACTGTAAAGAAGCAGCAAGCAGATAGATCAATATAACAGAATTGGAGACCCAGAAATGAACCCACAAACCTGTGATCACTTGATCTTTGGCAAAGGAGCTAAAACCATCCAGTGGAAAAAAAGCTTCATTTCCAACAAATGATGCTGGTTCAACTGAAGGTTGGTGTGTAAAAGAATGCAAATCAATCCATTATTATATTCTTGTACAAATCTCAATTTCAAGTAGGTTAAGAACCTCTACATAAAACCAGATACACTGAAACTAATAAAAACGAAAGCAGGGAAGAGCCTCGAACACATGGGCACAGGAAAATATTTCCTCAACAGAACACCAATGACTTTTGCTCTAATATTAACAATCAATAAATGGGATCTAATAAAATTGTAAAGCTTCTGTAAGTCAAGGAACACTGTCAATAGGACAAAATGCAACAAACAGATTGGGAAAATATCTTTACCAATCCCACATCCAATAATGGAATATTTTTTTAAATGACTTTATTTTACAAAACAAAGACAAATGTACAGATTTTAAACATTTTTTGCTTAAAATTATACATTTTTGTCAGCACTGTTTTTTCAGATATTAAAATAATTTTACCCAATAATGGAATATTATTCAATATATAGAAAGAACTCAAGAAGTTAGACTCCAGATAACCAACTAATCCTATTTAAATTGGGGTACAGAGCTACACAAAGAATCCTTAACTGAGGAATACTCAATGGGTGAGAAGCAACTAAATAAATGTCTAACATCCTTAGTCATTTGGAAAATGCAAATTAAAAGAACCCTGAGATTCTACCTCATACCAGTCAGAATAGCTAAAATCAAAAACTCAGATGACAGCAGATGCTGGTAAGGATATGGAGAAAGAGTAACACTCCTCCATTGTTGGTGGAATTGCAAGCTGGTACAACCACTCAGGAATTCTGGCAGTTCCTCAAAAAATTGGATATTGAACTACCTGAGGGCCCAGCTGTATCACTTCTGGTTATATAACCAAAGATGCTTGAATGTATTACAAGGACACCTGCTCCACTATGTTCATAGCAGCCTTATTTATAACAGCCAAATGCTGTAAAGATACAGATGTCCTTCAACAGAGGAATAAATATATAAAATGCATTACATTTACATAATGGTGTACTACTCAGCTATTGAAAAAAGAAGATGTCATAAAATTCTTAGCCAAAAGGGTAAATAGAATTAGAAACTGTCTTCCTGTGACAGATAAACCAGTCACAAAAGAACACACATGGTATGCATTCACTGATAAGTGGATATTAGCCCAAAAGTTCAAATTGCCCAATATACAATTCACAGACAACATGAAGCTTGAGAAGAAGGAAGGCCAAAGTGTGGACACTTCAGTATTTCCTAGAAGGGGCAACAAAATACTCAAGAGAGTAAATAAAGAGACAAGGTGTGGAGCAGAGACTGAAGGAAAGGCCATCTAGAGACTGCCTCACCTGGCAATCCATCCCATATACAAGCACCAAACCTAGACACTATTGCAGATGCCAGAAGGTGTTTGTTGACAGGATCCTGATATGGCTGTCTTCTGAGAGGCTCTTCCAGAGCCTGACAAATACAGAGGTGGATGTTTGGAGTTAGCATTGAACTGAGCTCGACGTTCCCAGTGGAAGAGTTAGAGAAAGGACTTAAGGAGTTGAAGGTGTTTACAACCCATAGGATGAACAACAACACCAACCAACCAGATCCCCCAGAGCTCACAGGGACTAAACCACCAACCAAAGAGTACACATGGAGGGAGCCATGACTCCAGCTGCATATGTAGCAGTGGATGTCCTTCTTGGACATCAGTGGGAGGAAAAGCTTGGTCCTGTGTAGCCTTGATGCCCCAGTGTAGGGGAATGCCAGCTGTGTAGGCTGAAGTGGGGTGATGTGGGAATGGGAGTATTTCCATAGAAACTTGGAGGGATAGAATGGGATAGTGGATTTTCAGAGGGCAACCAGGAAAGTGGATAAAATTTAAAATGCAAATAAATAAAATATCCATTAAAAAAGTAGCATCATATAGTTTACAGGTGGATAAATGCAAACATGGAACAATATGTCTAGAATAAACTGGGTGAGAGATACTGTAAATGCCACTGAAAGGAAGTTCTCATCCATCCCAAGTTTCATCACGGTGCAAACACATATTACACTTGCAAAGCCTAAACAAGCTTTTGCTTGTTTTACAATAACAGATATCATCCACTTTCACTGGCTTTAGCTATTATAGATTTGTAGCATTGCCCAAAATATATGTGGTATTTAACCTTCCTCATGCTTACTGTAACTTTACCCTATGGTGTCTCAAAATAGATTTGCTGGAATTTACAGCTACTCTGTTCATGGTATATTGGAAGTCTCCCAGTGTACAATATTTCACACAATAATTCCTATTGCCTAAAAGTAAAGGCCCCAGGTAAAATACATTGTCCTAATCGAGGAAAAGTTCTCAGGCAGCTCATGAACAAGTGACTGTTCTTCTTACTTAAGGATTCTGCCACCACTGCTAACATTTAAAAAATATTTTGCTTAATTTTTAAACTGATATTAAGAGTAAGAAAAATATTTTCTTGTATTAGACATCCGATTATAATGGAAGAGTGAGTTTAACATTTATTCCATCTTTTTGACCTTTAATAAAAGATAAACTGGTTAATAAGTTGCACTGGATATTTGTGCTTATTCTCACGTATGACTGCTAAATTGATACTTACTTTGCATTATTATTCTGCACTGTTCACTCATTGGGAGAGTTGGAGAGACATTTTGTCTTCCAAGTTTTCAAAATAAATTATGACATAATTTTAGGTTGCATAGCTTATTTATAAGTAAAATAACTAATTATGGCATCTTCACGGTATGAGTATATATATTAATTGTTCAAATTTATGCTACATATACTTGATCTTAGGTCTTTTAATTAAATGTACTTAAGAAGTTTTTAGAATCCTTCCCATACTCACAGCTATAAAGAAATAACCACCTTAAAATAATACAAAGGCTAAATAAAAAGTGTAATAACCCTACTAATTAATTTAGAAATCCAGTTTTAAAATAATGCCTCCAGTATTGATTTTTCTCTTTCTCTTCTCCCTCCATAATTTTGTCTAGAGTACTTTTTTTCTTACTCAATTAATTAATAATATTTCTTGATTCCTTCCATCATGTCAGACGATGTGGAACCCATTGAATAGATGATCTTCTCAACACAGACAAATGGTTGCCCTTTTCAGTTAATGAGAGGTATAATTTAGAAGTTATCCCATGCAGTACTTTGAAACCCATGCTAGGATTACTTTGTTTGTTTCATGAAAGGAAAATTTTAATTTGGTTTATGATTTCATAAGAGCGGAGCGAAGTCATGGTGGTAGGAACAGCTGAGAGCTCTTATCTCAGACCTCAGGCATGAGGAAAAGAACACAATGTACAGGACATGTGACTTTTGAAACCTCAGAATCCTCCCCCAGTGACAGATATCCTCCAACAAGGCCAGACCTCTTAAACTTCCCAAACAGTTCCACCAATTAAATGCCCACCAACCATGAATCAATGGCAGGTATTCTCATTCAAACTACCATACCAAACAAGAATTCTTGGCCAAATTTATAATACTAGGCACGAGGCATTCTTCTTGACTAGATGTTAAATACAATCAGAAAGTGACTGCTATCCTTCATAGCATTCATGTTACTATTTTACTTTAGGGCATAGTTTGCCCATTAAATTGCATTCAATTCAGAATACAGAAAAAACAGTGAGCTTCCTTTATCCTTTGTGAATCATCTATTGAATTCAGTATAAATAGCATTCCAGAATTATGACCCTTTACTTATTTTGGAAAGTATACTTAAATTGGTTATTTCATGTGGCCTTCATCATCACCATCTGAAAGTGAAAAAAATTCTTACAGAACAGTTTGTCAAATATCCAATGAGGTAGTTTAGGTCACATTTCAAGCATATAAGACAATTTCAATAACTCATATTCCTTCCCTGTATCCACAGCTTCAATACAAAATATTCTCTACAAAAAAAAAAAAAAAAAAAAAAAAAAAAAAAAAAAAAAAGCGAAGACAATGATTTCTAAGGCCAATCAGTGAATCACTGGTCCTTGGCTGTTCAGAAGTATGCAAATTCTAGTAGGGCTTTTATGGGTACATTTTACATCAATGGAATGTGTAATGTTTATTAACCTTCTGTCCACTCTCTTCCCACAGTACTCCCCAGACTTTTATTTTACAATTACTTTAGAGTCCATGAAGTTCTAATGCCACATACTACAGAGGTAATATATGTCTATTTATGCATTACAGGTATTAATGACATTTTTCACATTCCTTTAAAGCAATTTTTGCCCTTCAGAGCAATGTAGTTCTGTAGAGAATATGCTAAGATTTTTATAGCACGTAGTTTAAGGATTCAAGCTGAATTCTACAGACCAAAGAGCTCAGTTACTATCACATTTTTTTTCTTCCTTCATTATCATGCACCCCTCTTATTTCATTGATTTTCTTCTGTTTTCATTTAAGTGAAGCCCTACTGTTGTAAGACCCAGAGAAGTCTTAGCTCAGGAGCATGACCCACAGAACACAATTAGACAATAGACCGATGTAATAACAAAAGGTTTAATTTTAATTCCATAAGTACGGGGTTAATCATGTATACAGGGAGAGTCAACCCTGAACTCAAAAAGCACACATATTTTATACTTTTTGTGAGGGCGTGAACTACTATTTTACCATTGGTCAGCAGCATAATTTTCAGAAAGAGGACAGGAAAGGGGAGGTAAGAGGGGGGAGAAACTTTGGCAGTAATGTTGTTAACAATTTGCAGTTCACCTTAGAATTTGGTACAGGGAGGGGTAGAGGAGCTGTTACTAAAGCAGTCATTTTTGTTTTGTCTTAAATCAGCTTGGGCAGTATAGCTTGACCTGTCCACTAAAACTTTGTTTATTCACTTTCAGAACCTTGTTTATACAATTTAAAAAACTTTGAGGAGTTTAGGCTGCTGATGATGTATATTTGGACTTTTCTATGAGACCTTGTGGCTGTCAGCCAGTAAATTCTGTCTTTGTTTACTTTCTCAAAATTGGGTGCTTTGGAAAAGTCTCAGAGCCCCTAAAAACTTTGTTTTCTACATCACTTCTGTCAACAAAATGTGTGCCAGTAAATGGCTAGGCTCTCATCAAGAATTTACTATGATGTTTGATGTAACAGAGTTTGTATAAATATATATTCATTTTTAATAATGTACTTCTGACACAGCAAAGAAGAATTTTGAATGTCTTAAAATTAGGGGTAAAAATAACTAAAGCATTACTCAGATTCTTGTTGAAAAATTTTAATCCAGCTGTGTTCACATTCAAAGACTTTCTATGTCTGTGTGATCTGGCTGGAATCCAGACATTCCCTTAGCACACACCTTTAACCCCTTGGGCTGGAATTCTTTAGTACATACCTTTAATCCCAAAGAATAATGTTACTGACAAAGTGATGTATCAGAAAAAGGTTTGACAGAATGAGCTGAGACAGCATATGCCCAACATTCAGGAGAAGAGCTATTTAAGAGCAGTGCAGAGAGAGTGGACTCAGTTCATTAATCAGTTCAGTTGAGTCAATTCTGACTTCAGTCAGGCAGAGTCAGATCAGTAGTGAGTTGAGAGTCCATGCAGTGCATGCAAGGTGGTGGAGTTGAGTTTGTCTCTGTGGTCATACAGTTCAGGGCAGGTCAGCAGAGGCAGCTGAGGCCAATGAAGAAAAGGCAGCCAGAAGGTTAGAACAAGTTCTCAGAGTTAGTTTGAGGCCAAGCAGAACATTTCATTGAGAAGCCAAGAGAACCCAGATTAAATCAGGCAGCTTGGAGAGGAGTTTGAGTCAGAACACCAGAGTTGAGTCAGCTAGCCAGGATTCAGTAATATCTAGAAATAGAGAACTTATTCAGCAGGAAGCCTCCAAGCTGACAATTGTATCTGGTGAATAAAAGTTTTTTTTTTTTTTTTTTTTTTTTTTTTTTTTTTTTTTTTTTTTTTTTACGGCAGATTGTTTTAATAATGGGAAGAACATAAAAATTATTTGATGTATTCTAATTCTGTGTAGCTATATTCACAATTATAGTTTTCCCATATACCCACACATAGACATGTACAAAATTAAAAGGAAAATAAGCCACCGTTAAAAACCTGAATTTCTATAGGCTGCTATTCTGCTTGGCAACAAACTGTATTTTAAGTTTTATTTTATGACTGTTATAGAGAATAATTATTTTGTGCAAATCTATTTTTTATTTTTGAATAATCAGGTTATGCAAAATCCTATATTAGTATCAAAATTTTATGCTTGTAAGATATAATCGAGGCATGATAATTAATAGGATATTTATTTTTGCCTAGAGTTAGAATTTTTATTTTTTCTTTATTTTATGACTTGGGTCAAAATATAAAGCTAAGTAGAAATTTGGATAATTATGCACTAAATTTCAAAGGCTCTAAATTATCCACTGAATTTATTATATCAAACATGCTTTTATTCTACATCAGAATATGTAAAGCCCTTAAGGACTATAATTAATACAATCAAGATATTATATTAAATGAGACTTTTCTCAAATTAGTTCTTGTTATACATATTCTTAACTTATACCATGAAAAAATAACAAATTAACATTATTCTTTAGTCACAATTTTGTCAGCATTTAAATAATAGTATTTCTACAATTTGCTGCCTATTATTTTTTTCATGTATTTATCCATCAAGTATTCACTTTGTTATTCATTCAGCCAAGTACTTGAGTGAAGGCAAACAGGGAGTGTCTTTGCTTTCATTCTATTACATACTGACTCTGGAGTAATTGACAACAACAACAACAAAAACTTAGCCAGCACAGAGTGTGAATCGTATCATAAAGATAGGTGGCCACTCATAATGTCACATGTCAAAAGCTACATGTGTTGTTTTCTTTTGTATATGTCTATAGTTTTGCATGATGGTTCTCCCACTCTCTTTTTTTTTATGTTCATTCTTCCTTTCTTATCTTTAAATACATATATGTTTTTACACTACAGATTTAATTTCCCTCCAGTCCGCCATCCCACTGTCCCACATCCTATACCTCCTCCCTGTCCCTCACCCCCAGTTTCCACCAGGATGTCCTGACCCCATCCAACCACCTATAAACTCCCCGGGGCCGCCTGTCTCTTGAGCGTTAAGTGCATCTCTGGCTAAACCCAAACCCTGCAGTCCCCTGTTGTCTATGTGTTGGCAGCCTCATATCAGTGGGTATATTCTGTCTGTGCAGTATCTGAGAGATCTCAGAGGTCCACGTTAATTGAGACTGCTGGTCTTCCTACAGGGCCGCTCTCCTCCTCAGCTTCTCTCAGTTTTTCCCTAGTTCAATTACAGGGGTCAGCAGCTTCGTTTCATCAGTTGGGTGCAAATGTCTGCATCTGACTCTTTCAGCTGCTTCTTGGGTCTTTCAGAGGGCAGTCATGTTAGGTCTTTTTTTTTTTTTTTTTTTTTTTTTTTTTTTTTTTTTTTTTTTTTTAATTTTGAGTGCTCAATAGCCTAAGTAATAGAGTCAGGCCTTGGGTCCTCCCTTTGAGTTGGATCCCACTTTGGTCCTTTTGATGGACTTTCTTTTCCTCAGGCTCTCCTCCATTTTCCACCCCTGCAGTTCTTTAAGATAGGAGCAATTATAGGTCAGAGTTTCACTGTGGGATAACAAACCCATCTCTCACTTGATGCCCTGTCTTTCTTCTGGAGGTGGTGTCTACAAATTACCTCTCCCCACTGTAGGGCATTTCTTCTAGGGTTCCCCCACCCTGCGCTTTGAGTTCTGAGAGTCTTTCACATCCCAGGTTTCTGGTACATTCTGAAGGGTCCTCCCAATCTCCTAACTCCCGAGTGTGCTTGTTTCAATTCTGTCTGTTGTTCCTCAGAGACAGTCCTTTCCCTCAGCCCAGTACCAGATCTTGCCCCACCTCTGGCCCCCAGTACACTTTCCTTCCCATGAGTCATCCTTCCCCATCCCCCCCTTGTGGTTTTATTTCTGGAGCTTTAATTTTATTCTATTGATCAATCTGTCTGTCTCTGTACCAGTACCATGCAGTTTTTATCACTCCACTCTGTAGTGGAGTTTTAGGTCAGAGATAGAGATTCCCCAAGTCCTTCTATTGTTAAGAAATGTTTTCTCTATTCTGTTTTCTCTATTCTGGGTCATTTTACCTTTCCAGATGAAGTTGAGAATTGCTTTTTCCATATCTTTGAAGATTTGTGTTGGGATTTTAATGGGGGCTGCATTGAATCTGTAGATCGCTATTGGAAGGATTACCATTTTTACTATGTTAAGTCTGCCACTTCATGAGCATTGCAGATCTCTCTGTTTGTTGAGATCTTCTTAGATTTCTTTCCTCAGAGACTTGAAGTTATGTAACCTCTATGGCTTCTGAGGTTGAACCAAATAATTAATCATGGTAACTGTGGTTTCCAACTTGAGATATAAATTCAGCTGACATGGTAAGTTGGTTAAAATTTTGTAATTTTGTGATTATGGAATTATCTGTGCAGTGGTTTCCAAATCAGTCAAAAATTGAGTAGGAATTCAAGCACCTGACTACACCCTAAGGATGAGGCCCACATGTGCTTCACCATCTTCTAGAAGGCATTAGAACAGAGGCTTCCTGTGAGAAGTATTCATGCACAAAGAAATTTTACAATCAGTGGGAATAATCTTTTGTGCCACCATTAATGCTGTAAACAGAGTGTCTGGTAGAAGGACATTGAAGAAGAGTGGTAGCAGAGCATCAAGAAAACATATCTTGAATAGATTTAACTTTTATCCTACAGGACTTTAAGCATAGATCAACATCCTCATTCTTTAAGTAAAACTCTTTGATGGAAAAAAAAAATCTGTTTCTGCTTCCTTCCTTTTCAAGTGTCGTCTCTGCTGCTTAAAATATCTTTCCACATTTATCTATTCATAACACCCAACTTCGCTTTCAAGTTTTAGATAGACTATATGTTCTTTGTGGAGCCAGACCCTGTGGTTTCCACAGAATGTAACCATGACTGCACACAATGCACTTTGTCAATATTGTCACACTTAACAGTGATCTGCACTTAACACAGGCTTGTGTACTGAACAGCACATGAAGTTCCTAGATGCTAAATTTCAGAAGAAATCTATTGTTCTAAATGAAGCACAACCATCTTATCTTACTAATATATATATAATATGCTTTCAACTAGTAAGGACCTAAAATATCATGGCTGATCCAAGGATTGCTTGAAATGTTAAGTTGATGATGGAAAAATGATATAGATTATAGATGTTTTTCAGGTATTACCTTATTAAGTATAACTGTCATTAGATTCACTCATAACCCCTTCTAGTTGATGTGTGTATTACTGACTTTACATAATCCTAATATCTTTATGAGATTAGACAGAGTTTTTGAAATAGAATTTTTATCACAATAACAAAAACAATCTTTTTATTTAAAATCTTTTCTCTCCTTTTTTTTTTTTTTTACAAAAAAATAGACATTATCATTTCCTCCTTCTTGGCATCTAATCCATGTGTTCCTTCCATCTGTTTCTCTTATACAGGAAAATCAAGTGGCTATCTAATTTTATTTTTATATGACAATCTGACATTTTGAGAAAATTTAAAGTCTATAACTGTGAAAGTGATATAAATCCTAATCATTAAAATTTAGTGATGGTTGTGGAGAGAATTTTGGTTTCTTCAGAAAACACAAAAATAGTATAAGAATATGTTTTTGTTTTAATTTCAGATGTGGGATATCAGGCTGCTTCATATTTTCCTCAGCAGCTAATTATGATTTACCTCATGCTCTAGCAGGGACATGGTTTTTCCCACACCATATAGTTTCTGTAATTGTGGGACATTTAGGATTCTGGGTACTTCTCAGAAGGGATATAAATGTTAGGTCCAGGAAAGGTGGGGAGGGGGCAGGTTTTAAATTATTGCTTGGTTACCATTGGTTACTGTTTCGTTATAGCTGTTAAAGTAGTAGTGCACAAAAAAGAATAAGAAAGTGGATATTCTGACATTGCAGACCAACTTTCCCCAAGGACCTGTACACCCCCAAAGGGCAGGAAGTAGGTTTTTTCTCTTATCTACCATTAGGGATTTTGAAGGGATGCAAAAGTGGTAAAGAGGAGTGGAAGGAAAAAGAACCCGCAAACAGGTCAAAGTCTGGTTAAATATTGTATCTTTGAAGGTTATGCTTTCATCAAACTATAGAGCACAAGAATTTGTAATATTAGTGTGAAAAATGTCAATTCCCTATAAATCTGCTTTATATGATTATTTTTAATATGCTAGAGTTTAATCTGTCATAGATTCATTTATCAGGAAGTTCATCATTTTACAGAAGCACACAAGGATATACTCCTCTTATTACTTACGTTTGCGCCTGTACACATTTTTAGCACTATAAAGAATGGATACCCATAGAATTGAATGATAAGGATATATACTTAGTTATAGTTAACAAATTTACTTCTATTTAGATAATTTAGACTGAATAATGTTGACACAGAAAGTTAAAGATGAATGCTCAACAACTTTCAGTAAAAATCAGTCTATGCTTTTCCCCCAAAGGAAACATTACAAATACAAATTACAAAAATTTGGTAAACGTTGCTGAAGAAGGAAATATATTCTAACAGTCAGAGGTTCCTGGAGAACGCTGCAAAACTGCATTGTAATGTAGCTTGTTTGTTTCACTCATGAACTTGCAACTTGCACCAGACATTCAAAAGAGTTATCAAGAGAAACAACATGGATGGGGGGGTGCTCAGGAGCCTCCACCCCTAGGTAAGGACTTTCTAGATGTTGGTGACTGCTACCAGTAAGAGTTTCTTCAGTAGTGTGTCTCCCAGTTGATTGTCCATGAGTCAGTGGAAGCCTTTGCACTCATGCATATATAGGCAAGCACTAATTGTTCTTAAATGAATAATTAAAACAGAAAGAGAATGCATAGATAGGGAGGAGAGATGGTTGGGGAGTTTATAGATAATTGAAGTAGGAGTAAAGAATGACATGTTCATACTAATAATTATGTACTCATATTCCTGAAAGGTTAAATAATAGTAGAACATTAAAAACAAGATGGTTTAGGAAAATAATTAAAAGTAACATTTATCCAGTGACATGATTTGACTTAATGTGAAATTACATACTTAGAAAACATTACTTTTAAGATTCTTCTAGTTAAACAGCAGCAACACTTCTCAATGAATTCATGTGCTATAAACAATAAAAATAAACAGATAAATTTATTGAAAAGGATAATTGAGTACCATTCAGCTATTTCAAACAGTGACTTCATGAAAGTCTCAGGCTACTGGACAAAATTAGAAAATATTACCCTGGGTGAGGTAGACCAAACACACACACACACACACACACACACACACACACACACCAAAAAGAAAAAAAGAAAAAGAAAAAAAACACACATGGTATGCACTCACTGATAAGTGGATATTAGCCCCAAAGTTCCAAACACACAAGATATAATCCATAGACTATATGAAGCTCAAGAAGAGAAATGCCCAAAGTCCAGATGCTTCAGTCCTTCTTAGAAAGGGGAACAAAATAGTCACAGAAGGAAATGTGGGGACAAAGTATGGAGCAGAGAAAAAATGAAGAAAAATGCCAGCCAGAGACTTCCTCTCCTGGGGAACCATTTCATTATGCAGATAGCAAACCCAAATATTGCATACAGAGGTGGATACTCACAGCCAACCATTGGACTGAGCACAGGAACTCCAATGGAGGAGTTAGAGAAAGCACTGAAGGGGCTAATGGGTTTACAACCTCATAGGAAGAACATTTTTTTTTTCATGAAAGAATGCACCAAACACATTCTCATTTCTTTTCTTCTTTTTTTAAGCAAATGACAAAAACTCTATTACCAGCATTTTTAAAATCCAATTTTAAACAACTAGACCCACAGAGCTCCAGGGACTGAACCCCCAACCAAAGAGCACACATGGGGGTACTCATAGCTCCAGTTGCACTTGTTGCAGAGTATGGCATTGTCTAGTATTAATGGGAGGAAAAACCCTTGGTTCTGTTGTGAAGGCTCTTTTCCCCAGTGTAGGGGAGTGCCAGGGTGTTGAGGTAGGAGTTGGTGGGTGGGAGAGAAAATATCCTCAGAGAAGTAGAGTGAGGGGGAGAGAACAGGGGAAGAACCAGAAAAAAAACATTTGAAATGTAAATACATAAACTATCCAACAAAATCAACAAAGAACAACAAAGGATAATGTTTTAATAGGCTTTGAAGGTATTGCAATTCAGTTATAATTGTTAAAGATTTTCAATTAAAATAATGTGCAGCAAATTCTCATGTTAAAACTATTCTTGATCTTGCTGCATGTATTCTAAGATGTTCCTGGTGAATTGTGCATTTCTTTACACAATTCTCCCCTGAAATTGTCTATGCATGGGGAAGTCCTTTAATGTTTGCTTCTTTAATTAAGTATGAATTGTTTCTGAGATTCCCTTAGATACAAAAACAACCTCCATTCACATCAGAACCTTTCATTTTCGGATCCATATTACCATTATGTTATATCCCCCTCTTAAACTATTTGCATATTTTTGTAATGAAATGTTTCTGAACACTCTTTTGGATTAGCTCCCAAAGTCTTGATTCCTATTTACCCTAGTAGGTACTAAGATTTCTGATTCTTCCTTCTACCTGAGAGGCATTTTAAGATGTTGATGTATTGTGGAGAGGGATCTTTTATTTTTTTCCCTCTATCTTTCTGCAACATAACTTAGCAAGTATTTAGTGAGTGCCCACTAGATGTCAGACAATCTCTTAATAATTTCAAAATAGGATTTTTTTTTTTACTCTACACTTTAAATATTTTTGAAGTAGCCAACCTCTATATACTTCCTTGTTAGAATTAGTTAACAATTGCATTGACTATAACTGTTCAGTATTTCTTTTTCATTCCACATTCTATATTAGTTAAGTGAGATGACTTTTGTTATTAGCAATTATACATTGCTGAATCCATAGCCTTTACATGGCTAGACAGTTATTCTTCCACTAATTGACCTACCAGGCTCACATACTTGTTCTAAAATTCCATTTCTAAGAAATGTTATATTATTCTAACAAAACAATATATATGAAACAAGTTTCTAAGCAATTAAATTTCATTTGTTCTTAAACTATTGACTGTCTTCCACATAACAAGTCTTATCTGCTGTTCTGTAGGTAAAATATAGGTATTCCAAGAATGTTACACATGGAATTAGAGAATTTAGTATCAGAAATAAGCACAGACATGTGATGCTTGCAAAAGTTATTAGCACGGTCAAAATTTAAGCTTCAGCATAAAAGTTAAAGGAAAGGAAAGGGGACAACACCTGAATTGCAAATACAGTGAAGTATCTAATAAAAATGAATATATGCAAATTCTAACAAAAATAAAAGTTAAAGTTACTTTTTTGTGCATCATTCTCACATTTAATTTTTTGCTCATTTCAACTAAGCTTTAGGCTTACAAAAATTACAAAAGTTCAAGGAATTTTGGAAAGTATTTTGGTATATTAAAACAATTGTTTTATATAGAATTGCTTTCTAAATAGGTAGGGACATTTTTCTTTCTCTGAAATAACTACTCACTTCGTAAAAGTTATAGGGGGTTGTACAGTTTTCTCAGGGGCAGGAGAAATGACTCAGAGGTTAAGAACACTCACTGCTCTTCCAGAAGTACTGAGTTCAATTCTCAGCAACCACATGGTAGCCTACAACCATCTGTAATGGGATCTGCTGCAGTCTTCTGGTTTGTCTGGAGACATCGAGAGTATGCTTGCATGTATGAATTAAATAAACACATCTTTTCAAAATCATAAAAAGAAAGGAAAGTTTTCTCAGTGGGTTAGAACTATTCCCCAGAGATGCTGGGACCCATCTTAGGCAGCCCAGAGATCTGAAAATTTGGCTCCTGGGTAGCCATAAAAGGAACTGAAGATACATTCAGTGTTAGAGTGGTGGCTCTATACCTAGGTGAGAACATTAGAATTTAAGGCAGAAAGGAGGATGAGGTGGATGAAGAAAAGAAAGAGAAAGAGCATAAGGAAGAACACAAGAAAGATTAAGAGGTTGAAGATAATCATCAAGTAAAGGATAAATTAGGTTTTCTCCACTTAAAAAAAAAAGGCAAGTATTTTAATGTTGTGGAATATATACATGGAATAAAACTTCAAATTTAAAATAATTTAATTTTCAAAATATGATTCAATTTCTGTTTTTAATGATTATTTTATTTTCAACATCAAATGATAATTTTGGGAACATTTATTACATTCATTTGAAATCCCTGTGTTTGCTATCTACATTATGTTTAATTTTTTTGTTTGTTTACATTGCTTTCGCTTAGACATTTTAATTTCTTTCTTACCATGCCTCCTTATTCCTGTCACTGTCCATATTGCTGTGGTCACTATCTCGATCAGGTATAAAATAGGCAATCTATGTTGTGGAGATTTATGTGTCTGAATGTGAGATGCCCCTCCCCTTCTGAAAATAGTTCCCAAGTACAATCTTTTGGTCTCCGTTCCCAGCTCTGACATACCCTGCTCTAGCTAAGATCAAGTGTAACTATTTGTGGTGCTGAGCAGAACTGGGATAAGGGCTAATGACCTTGTTCTTCCAATTTATTCTGCCATTAGTCACCTTGACAACAAGTATTTTCAAGTTTATTGCTTTGCTTTACATACCTTGATTCTCTCACCACGATATGCTTAGTGATATTATTCTGTGCTAAAGATCATTTCTAGTTGTTCTCTGAATGAAATGGTCTTGCCTTGTGACTTAAGCACCTATCAGTCTGAACTCTATAGTTGCTCTTAATATTTCTGAGTATTTCTAAGCAGGTATGAGTTTTTCTTCGTTTGTCAAGGTATCTATACTATACACTTATTCTTGTTTTTCCAGTACTCCTGTTGCAGTCAGAGTTCTTTGAGAAGTGGAGTGTATTCACTTCTCAATTTAATATGTTATTTAGTGGTTTCATTATCACAACCACACAAATGCTTGATATATACTTATATTAATCTCGGGATTTGTATTTTATATATTTTATGTTATTCTGTTTAACTCCGTAATGATAGCTGTTTTTAAAAACTTGGATATTTGTTTCTTTCCTTGAATCCAGTTGTATTCCTCAATAGAGACATTAATATTCCCTCAGTATTAACACTGTTTCCTTTTATTCCCAAGTTTCTCACATGCTTCATGGCTATTTTTTAACTCCCTTTAACAATTTGGAGTATTTTGCCTATATATTTTTCTAAAATCTTTACATTAAAGATTCCAATACCCATCATTTTTAGGACTATAATCTTATGGCTTTTCTTTGAAATTCACTTTGGTGGCCATTTCCTTCTTTAAAATGTCCACCTAATAAGATTATTATTCAGGAGTAAAAATTACTTGTAAAGTACAAATTAGTCTTCATTTTCTATGAACATTTAATGACTGGAGAATTTCATTTTCCCTAGATGATGTATAAGCCTCTATATTTTCAGCTCATCTGTCTCTAATTCTTGGTACTTAGGAAATTTACAGTTCCTCCATCTCATTGTCCACACTCTTTTAATATTCCTCACTGTGTATGCACAGGTCTCAGTTGACACATCCAGTCTCTTATGTCTTTATATCAATATCATCCCCAAATATCATTCCTTCAATACTTCTTGAATGCATATATTGGCTTAGTTAGGGCTTTTATTGCTGAGATAAAACACCATGAAAAATAAAAAGCTAGTTGACGGAAAAAACGGATTTATTCCCCTCACTTCTCCAGACCATGGTCCATCATTTGAAAAAGCCAGGACAGGAGCTGAAACCTGGAGGCAGGGCTGATTCAGAGGCTACTCAAAGGTTCTATTTACTGGCCTCCCTCACATGGCTTGTTCAACCTGCTTTCTTATAAAATCAAGAACCTTCAGCCAAAGGATGACACTACCCACCATCTGCTGGGTTGTTCCCCATTGATTATTAATTGAAAATATGCCCTACAGCTGTATCTCATGGAGATATTTCCTCAGCTGAGTATCTATCCACTCTCATGACTCTAGCTTATGTTAAGTTGACACACAAAACCAGCCAGTATATACATAAAGACAGAATCCAACGATGAGAGGAGGGTCTTCTACTGCCATATTTCTCTTTGATCTTTGTTTGTCAAGTGTTCATTCTGGGCAATTTTTTAATTGTCATAGTAATAAAAATTTGCAGGTTATATACTCCTTTGAATAACTCTATTAACCAAGCTTAGTAGAAATTCCATTTATTCCTTCCTCATCCTCATTGAAATGTGAGATTCCTAATGTAAAATTGAGGTTGAGCTATAAAAACTTTGCAGTTTTTTTCTTTGTCAAGATGGTCTGTTTTGATGTTTGTGCCTTTTAACTTAATATATGTGGTATAGTATTCAGTTCTTTAAAATACTTGCCAAAAGGGGTTTCTCCACTTCATAAAAATTCCATTAATCACATTACATTTTATAATTTGTCACAGAGACATTTGACTCATAAGTTACAATAGTTTCTGATATGTTCTCTTACTCAAATATTTTATCACCTTTTATAATAAAAAGTAGCTCACCAAGATTTTTATAGTCACACCAAAACTGAGCCTACAGCCCAAATCATTTTCATATAGGCCATGCCCCATGGAAAGTGGCCATCTACACTCTCAATAACTTTAACATTTGTCAGAGCTGAGGATATAATAATGATAATGCAATGCCACCAAGCGTTACCCAGGATTTTGACGTTTTAATGGCATTTCCTACTACAGTATTGAGAGGACCATTTGGCTTATTTCAGTAAGTCTGCTTATATCTATTCATCTGCTCTAAATTGTCACAGATATTTTTGTGCAGGATTTTGCATAGTGAGTGTTTTTAAAACAATTTGGAATTAGTACAGGGTGGTTCATGTGGGAGATGATTTCATTTTGTCAGAGACTATGAGATTTTCTTCCAAAGTGGGTATTAGCCTTTGTATTCCTACCATAACACAAATGAAGTTAAACTTTAAACGTCTTGGATTATATCATGTTCCCTGTGAGGGCACTAGTAATGGTTTAACCACTAGACAGAAATTATCATAGCAGTATATTAATGTTACATTGGACTTTGGCAAGCTTTTAATGTCATGTCTTCTTTTCTAAAGGCTGCAGCTGTCAAGTGTGATGAGAGCAGCAGATATACTCCAAGATTAACAGTGGTTAACAACCCTGCACTTCGGCACAAGAGCATCTGCCCCAAGTCAGGCAGAGTCTCAGAGTCTCAGGTCAGACCACGAGTTCATTACTGTAATTCTCATAGCCCTGAGATCCTGGATGGGCAATGCTGTACCACCTCTAGAATCCCACAAAGAGCTGCTTCAATTGTAATTTTAGTCAAGTTGCTTTCATGGAAAATAGGGAGGTTGTCAATCAAGCTTCTGCCTTCCCCATGTTCCAGGGAAATGTCGTGATGACAGCAGAGTTTGCTTTACCACCTCACACTTCAGATCTGTTCCAGTTGTGGAAAGCATAACACTGTCACTTAAGCAGTAGCCTCTGGCCACAACATAAAAACAACTGGAGCTTTGGGAGACACTGCTTTATGAAGAGTCGTTCCGGACACCATATAAAAGCTCTAGGAAATTCTGATTCAGCCAGTGGAACATCTGTCAGCTTCACCTTATGGCTACTCGGATGCTTCACTGATCTAACCCATGTGCACACTTTATACTGGCAGTAATCTCTTCCTGACTGAGGACAGGCTGGACATGAGACCTATTTGGATGTATAAAACTTGGACCTCTCTCAAAACAGGTTGCTTCTTGTGAATACAATATACATATACATATGTGTGTGTGTTTGTGTGTGTGTGTATGCATGTGTGTGTGTATATATATATGTATATATATATACAGAGAGAGAAAGAGAGAGAGAGAGAGAGAGAGAGAGAGAGAGAGAGAGAGAGAGAGAGAGAGAGAGAGAGAGAGAGAAATTATCAAACGGTCAAGGATACAGGTAATCTGCACATATGGTGAAGATGATTCAGGAGAACTGTGAATAGGTTATGTGGTCAGATCTTGTTTCTTAAAAATAAATTAATGAATAAATGCAATAGCTGGTCAAGATTTTTTTTGTCAAGCAGAATCTCACTCTGTGTTTAGTAATTGCCTGAGAGTGTCCTGTGTTGTACTAATTATCCTCAAACACGAGCTCCTTAGCCTCTGTCTCCTGAGAGTGGGTTTAAAAAGCATGTGTGTTTGTGATCGTACCCAGGTTCTTGGACTGGCTTCTTTAGCAACATTACTCTGAGGCATAAGGAAGTAGGCACATCAATTTGATCTTGTTTTTCAGCACCAGGTTCCTATACGTACCAAGACTCAGAAGAAATTGGTTGACATATATATAATCTTTAAGGGTCAAGGATTTTATAAATTTTCAAGCAATCAGTAGAAGACAAAACATCCCAGAGAATCAGAATCTGTGAATCAGGAAAAAGAGGCAACATTACGTTTTTCTTACAATAAAATCAATTAAATAGGCAGAAAGAAGACTCCGTACCAAGAAGAAGCATCTTGATTTCCTGTTTTCAATGATAATACAACAACCATATCCCAGGCAGTGAAAGTTGGAGGAGAGTTTGACAGTTTTCTTTTACTGTATTATTGTGTAGCTTTGAATAATGGAAATAATTATATAACTTTATGTACAAGTTAGGCTATTTTCATTTATTTACTTCTGTTTTAGTAATTACATCTATGTAACTAATATTCAAGGATTATCATTAAATATAATAGTAAAACATATAAATTTAAGTGTCAGTTTTATTTTGATAAAATTATACCTGCATGATTTCCCATGAGTTTATCCCATCTCTTTCTTTGATATGATAATGGTGTACATTGACATCAGTAACTTACTTAGGATAGATCACTTTTCTATGATTTATTGATTTATTTTTATTTTGTGTGCACTGGTATTTTAACTGCATATTTGGCTCTGTAAGGTGATCAGCCCTGAAACCAGTGTTGCAGAGAGCTGCAAGCTGTATGATGCTGGGATTCTGGGTCTTACACATTGTCCTGTGCACTGGGAGATCAGCCAGTAATCTAAACTTCTGAGCCATCAGCTCTTTATCCGTACATAAATTTTCAAAATCCAATCAGTATAAAGTCACTACTTTACCAGAATATATGATTTAGTCCATGTGATGATTTTTAATGAATGTGGAAACACTGTTCTTATTCAATTCAAACCCAGTTATATATTAAGTATAGAAAGTAATATCACCAGTATTACGAAGAGTATTTCTTCAAAAATTATATCTAATATCATGGTTAATAGATCATGCATACTGGTGAGGATGTGGAGAAAGGTGAATATTCCTACACTGATGGTGGGACTGTAAACTGGTACAACCACTCTGGAAATCAGTCTGGTGGTTCCTCAGAAAATTGGACATCGTAAAACCTGAGGACCCAGCTATATCACTCTTGGGCATATACCCAAAAGAAACTTCAATACCTAACAAGGACACATGCACAACCATGTTCATGGCAGCCTTATTTATAATAGCCAAAAGCTGAAAGAAAATTCCAGATGTCCTTTAACAGAAGAATGAATACAGAAATTTTGATACATATACACAATGGAGTACTACTTAGCTATCAAAACCAATGACTTCATGAAATTCCTAGGCAAATGGATCGAACTTGAAGCTATCATCCTGAATGAGGTAACCCAGTCACAAAAGAACACTCATAGTATGTACTCACTTATAAGTGGATACTAGCCCAAAAAGTTTGGAATATCCAAGAAACCATACACAGAACTTTAAAAGCTCAAAGAGAAGGAAGGTAAGAAAGTGGATGCCTCAGTTTCTCTTAGAAGGAAGAACAAAACATTCATGGGAAGAAATAAAGGGACAAATAGAGGGGCAGGGATTGCAGAAAAGATCAAGAGACTATCCTCACCTGGGGATACACCCCATATGCGCCCAATATACCCAAGCACTATTGCTAATGCCAAGTAATGCTTACTGGCAAGAACCTGATATGGATGCCTCATCAGAGGCTGTGCCAGAACCATACTGGTACAGAGAAAGATGCTTGCAGATAACCATCAGACTGAACATGACTACCCCAATGAAGGAGCTAGAGAAAGGACTGAAAGAGTTGAAAGGGTCTGCAATGCCATGGGAGGAACAAAATTATCAACTATCCAAACCCACCACAGCTCCCAGGGACTAAAACACCAACCAATGAGTTCACATAGAAAGACCTATGATCCGAGGTACATATGCAGCAGAGGATAGCATTTTCTAATATTAATGGGAGGAGAGGCCTCTGTTCCAGCAAAGGTTTGTTTTCCCAGTGTAGGGGAAACCAAGGTGCTGAGGTAGGAGAGGGTTATTGGTAGAGGAAGCACCTTCATGGAGGCAATGGGAAAGGGAGGAGGTATGAGATGGTGAGAAAGGGATAACATGTGAAATGTAAATGCACAAAATTTCCAATAAAAATATTAGATGACAAAAGTTATTCTCAAGTGTATTCATTTCTATTCTCAGAGAACAGCATATTTAAGGAAAGCAACTAAAAGAGTAAAGTAGGCAGAAACAGCTCTTCTTGGAAATTAGATAATTTTGAATATAAAGGTACAATGATGGTGCATTTGGCAATATGAGAGCAGTAAGGCTTAGGTGTAAAATATGCGGATGCGTATCAGCAAGGAACTCATGCTGGGCTGGGTTCATCAAACTAAAGCATGTAGGAGTCATATGAAGACTTACTATATTGTGCAATAATGTGAAAACAGAGTTTAAAGAACTAATGGGTGGGTGCTGATGTTCCCAGAATCTACAGATTATTACATTACAATCCCATAGCTAGTTATGGAGTATCATTGTATGTATCCCTATATGACTTGGTGGTTATGAGGGCCTCAAAGATACCAAAGATTATAGAGACTATTACCACCATTCTTTGTTGACCAACAGAATTAGAAATCAAGAAATCAAGCTTAGAGGTAACTGGAAATGTATTATCTTCCTGCTACCTTTCACAGTTGCTTGGAAGTTCTATAGCTATAGGCACTAAATTGCCAAGCAAGGTGCATCACTAGTGTGATAAGGGCATGCTTATTTTAAGGACACCAACTGCTCTCTGTTAATATTTGAGGCCTGCTTCACCATGGGAAACTTATAGATGCTATTGTTAACTTGACCAAAGGTCTGTAACATGGAGGTCAAAAGCCTAGGGGCAAATGGCTGCTATTCACTAAATACTCGTGTTTCAAATTAGCTTCTTATTTTTATGTTTATGAAAATATATAATTGTTGCTCAGCATGTACAGGTGTTCATGAAGAACCTTTAACTCATCTAAAGTGCTAAGAATGCATGACTGTTAACCATCACCAGAGAGGCTTCATACAGAACCTATGGAAACAGATACAGAGATCAATGGTCAAATATTAAGTGGAGCTTGAAGAATACCCTGGAAGAGGGGAGGGAAGGAATGCAGGAGCGAGGGTGGCCAAGGATATCATAAGAAAACTTACAAAATCATTCAATCTGGCCCCATAGTGGCCTACAGATACTGAACGACCAAGTCAGCATACATGACCTAGACCCCCTACACATATGTAACATATGTGCAGCTTGATCTTCATGTAGGACTCTTAACAAGAGCAAGACCATCTTTTAATTTGGTTGTCTGCCTTTGGGACTCTGTCCTCTTATTGGGCTACTGATTCTAATCTCAGTAGGAGACAGTTTGTCTAGTCCTACGGTGACTTGATATGTTAAGGCTAATTAGTATCCATGGGAGGCCTCCCCTTTTTTGAAGAGAAAGATAAGAAGATGGATGGGAAAAGGGGAAGTAGGAGGTCAAGGATGGACTGGAAGGAGCAGAGGATGTAGAAACTGTGGTCTATATGTAAAGTAAATTAGTTAATTAAAACAAAGATAAGTTATTGTTGAGTGTTCCTCCCTAAAGAAGGACATCTAAACTATCCCCTCTGAGGTTCAAAGTATGAGAGGAGGCAGACCAGAGACAGACACTGCTGTGAGATTCTGATTCTGCAAAAACACAATCGCTACCTCCATGAAAGAGCTGTAGTAACTTTCACAATATCTGCACTAGAGAGAACTTACCAAAATTTCATCAGAGATGGGGAATGTCTCATTATTCTCCATACTTCCATGAGAAGCTATACATAGTTTGATGTTGCTAAGTGAGATGCAATTACATTCCTCTGTGGTGTAGACACTGGGAAAGTTGCCCTTGTTGAAACAGACTTTGACCCATGCAGATTCTAGCAATTCTAATTAAATATGATATATAATATCAAAGAAAAGGGACAAAGGTACTTTGGAAGAAGTGATTGGGAAAAAGGATAAGGAGAATTATGGGGGTATGTTAATTATGTTTCTACTGCTATGACCAAAAGGGTGACCAAATACAACTTGGAGTAGAAGTGGTTGATTTTATCTGACATAAGGAACATGGGGGTGTAAAAGATCTATTTCATCTTACATTACTAGGTAAGAGTGCATAAGTGTAAGGGAAAGACCTCAAGCATGACAGTAACCTGGAAGTGAGAACTGAATTAGAACCATGGAGAAATACAACTTACTGGTTTACTCCTCATGACTTGCTCAGATTGCTTTCTATGCAACCAACAGGTCACATGTCTGGAGGACTTGGATTACCCCACCCTACCCTTTAGTGGGCTGGACCCGTCCACAGCAATCATGTCATCATATTGCCATGAGATTTGCACACAGGCAATCTGATGGAAGCAACCTGTTTGGTGAGATGCCTCTGTGTCAGGTTGACTGAAGATTACCTACAACAACTAATCTCTGCCAATGTAATAGACAAACACATCACTGATTAAACCATAACTTTTCTTCTTTTGTTGATCCGTAATATTTCATATTATTATTAACACTCTTGTGTTAAAAGTTTTCAGAACAGTTCAAAATCTCAAATAAGCTCATTTCCCTCTTTTATGTTGAACAAATTGGATTATTTAAAGCATTTTTAAAAGCTAAGGCATAGAAATATTTATTGGAAAGGCTGAAAGGAAACTATCAAATATTTTATAGTTAGTATTTACTTAGTATTAGATTCATCAGAAAACAGATGTAATGTAGGCAATAAGTACTTTTTTTAAAACTCCTGAGCCAAAGTGTTGCAAATTTATATATTTGTCCATAATATTGTCCAACAGAGACATTTTTAAATATTAAAATTTCAAGTTATAAAATATTATTTAATATTATTCAATATTAAATTATTCAATATTAAAATTTTAGTTACTGCAAATGAGTTTTTCTTCAGGATTATAGACATGCATGTTTGAGTTCATTCAAGCATATATATCTTTACATTTTCTACAGTATTAACTACAACAAGCAGCAAGATTTACAAGTATGAGAGGAAAAACAAGGCTCAAATATGGGCAAGGCATGAGAATGGATATTAGTGTAATTCTTTGCAAGAAATGTGAATTACATTGGGACATGTATCTGTAAACATATATGGGAGCTACATAGCTGTAGACAACAATTTAGCACAGTAATTCACTCATGCAGTTAGAACTCAAACCACAGTCTATCATCTACAGGCTGGTTATGCTGCTTTGCTTGTATTATTTAGTTTGTTTCTAAGAGCTTAAGAAATAAAGAACTAATGCCTGAGAAGATGAGTATCCAAATTTAAACAGAAGCACGTTTCCTTCTCTTCTTTACAGGCAGGACTTTACTGGTATGGATGATACGTATGCTCAGTGGTTAACAAAATGTATTCATTATATCCAACTAATCTAAATACTTTTTTTCCAGCAAATACTTCCTGCTATACATACCCATAACCCATGTTTGCCAGCTTTGTATGCAACCTTTAATCCAGATATGTTAATTATGAAGTTAATAAGTAGTTCTCATGACTTGCTCAGGTTGCTTTCTAGGCAATGTAGGGATCACGTTTGGAGGATTTATACTACACAACCCCTACCCCTCAATAGGTTGGGCCCATCCCTCAAGGACTATACACAATATAAAATAGATAACATTCCAAAGAAACTGTTGAACTTGGAAAAAAGAAAGTAAATGACTTTCATGTATATAAAAGGTGGTCATAAATGGTGGTAGATCATAACCTATGAGAACAGAACCAAGCAAAACTTCTCCATTTAAACCGGCCATAAACTATGAGTTCAATTATTATTTCTATAATTTGAAAATGGTGATAAACAGACATATCTTCCTGTAAAGCAAAGTCTTTGCAATGGTGTCAAAAATATGGTCTATCTTTACTTGGAAAATTTCACACACTGGCCACAAGTCATTGTCTTTGACAAAAGATACATCATCCTTTCAGACTAGCTACTGGTACCTTACACTATTTAATTCCTTGCATAGGAAACTAATGTAAGGCAACAAAATAAAAACTATTCCAACTTATTATAACACTCATCTCTACAAACTATATTACTTTAAAATCAAATGTTACACAACATTTTAAGTATATCATCCATATACTCTCAAATAAAAATATTTAAGAAATTCCAGTGTTACCCAAAACAAATTTATTTTAAAATATTTGATATGTTAGGAAGTTAATGAAACTATGTGTCAGCATAGGAAAACAATTTACAAGCTAATTAGGAACTATGCTACTGAGGGAAAATGTTAATTATAATGTATATGATACATTATATCTATATTTAATTTTAAATATTTTTACACATTTTCCAAAATCTAGTCATATTTGCTGAAAGAAAAATCTTTGGATGTCTGTATTTACTTATTCTTTGATTTGATTTTCTCAGCTTCTTTAAGCTAGAAGCCAATACTCCATCTCATTTAAAACTGTCAGCCTACCTCACTATTTTCTATATATAATCCTTAAAAGAAATTATAAGTCAATATGTGCTCATAAAATTATTCTATCTCCCAAATGTTGTGATAATAAAATTTTCAAGTATAAATTTCTGACCATTGTATAAAATATAAGTTCAAAACCAAACAGCATCTGCATTTCCACCTAATGAATTCATAAACGGTACAGAAGGAAAAAAAGAATCTATATAGTGATAAAATATACATGAACTATATTTATATGTTTTTCATAGTATTTGCATTGTTTATTTGGGAACTTCACATCATGAACATCAGTGACACTCCCCAGTCCTACCAGGTAACTATTCTTCCTCCTTGTAACATCCTTTTGCCCAAAGAAAATGTAAAAGAAACAAAAATGAAAATAAGTTTAATATGTGTTGCCCATATAGTTTCTGGAGAATGATGAAAGTCCCAGTGGTCAGCCCCTTAAAAAAACTGAATGGTCTGTGCATACACCCCTGCCAGACGCCACTAGTTATGGACATGTTAGCACTCTTATAATATTGTTAATAGTTCCCTTTGGCTGATTTCTGCCTAGGATATTGACTTTTGGGGTGGGTTAGGTTGGGGTGAGGGTATTATTTGACACAATGTGGTCAAAATCAAGTAGTTTTAAATGACCACAATTACCTATACTGAAATTCCAAGTTTAATGATTTCCCATCCAATCAAGATCACCTTTTTGATAAGGTGATTAGTACAAGGCCAAGGAAACAATCATTTTCTGAATATCAATTTCTGGACGCACATTTTTTTTTAATCTAGGAGAGAATAAGGCCGAGACTGAGCCTGTCCTATTTTTGTCCTGAATATATTTCATTTTTAAATAAGTCTCCTAGTTCTCAGTGATCTCTTTACTTCCTGGTCATGATTCTTCAATCTGGCATCAAAGCATGGTCTTCTCATCAATAATCATCTTCCCCAAAGAATTAATTTGATTTTAGATTTAATTTTCAGAGATAAGATAGGATTAAGAGCCTAGTGTATGAAGACAGATGGCAGCCTAATGCTTAAATCCAACTCTACGTTTCATGACAATTGTGATATGGGAACAGTCATTTGAACTCTTAATATTTCATTTTCCTCATTTCTAATTCCTGACACTGGTATTCCATGGAGTAACACACACACACACACACACACACACACACACACACACACACATACACATACACACACACACACACACACACACACACACATACACATACACACACACACACACACACACACACGCACACACACACACACACACACAGAGAGAGAGAGAGAGTGAGAGAGAGATAGAGAGAGAGACAGAGAGACAGAGACAGAGAGAGAGACACAGAGAGAGACAGGGAGACACACACACACAGAGACACACACACACACAACCACACACACACACACACACACACACACACACACAAACACAGAGAGAAAGAGAGAGGGGGGAGAAGAGATGGACAGACAGACAGAAAGAAGCAGAGACAGACAGACAGAGAAGAAGGAGAAGGTAAGAGGTGTGCTGGTATGCCTCTGCCATAATGGAATAAGTTGCTTTAATACATATATTTGGAACATGTTTCCATTCTAATTAACTGAACTTTTTTTTAAAAAAACAATGGACTCACCTGCCTTGATGCAAATTCAAACTGACACCCGACTAATATTGAAACTCACTGTGTTCCATTAAATTATATCTGAAAAAGTGAACTCAGGAACAGACAAGAAGTGCGTAGTTGTGTTTCAGAAGACACAGTCTGAGGACAAATTGGCATGAATTTATGCATATGCGTGATATGGGTAACTGAAAAGTTCCAAATCTTTAAGTTCACAAGGCTTATTATTTGATGATATTAAACACATCGAAGAAATAAATGGAAATGGTTGTTAAAACTCATGTTATTCCTACATATTTATTTCAAATACAAGGTGCAAATATACATGAAACACACCTATATAATCATATAGCAGCAATTTATGTTCATTATAAAGATATAGCATTATCAGAAAACAAAACAGTAACTTCGACACACTGTAAGACTTAGCAAGAAGCACTCAGCATAGAGATAAAAATCCATCACTAGTTGAGAAAATATAATCTTAGTTATAACATTGCTGGAGTAAATAAAATAAATGAAAAAGCTGTTCATGCTTCTCTGTAATCTAAAAATTCACTATATTGGTCTGATTATATTATTTTTTACATATTTGCTTAATTCTTTGCTTCCCATATCAGCACATGCATGTGTGCTAACTTTAAATATTGAAGATCTAAAATACACACTAACAAATTTATACTTACTTGAATTGAGTGTTCACTGCTTTATTAAAAATAAAGAAAAATAATTTGTATTTAGAATATCTGTGTGTATTTTTGTTGTATTTACATGGGTATAAATGTCTTTCGAGTACACACATCTTTGTGAAAGTGAAAGCTAGAAGACAGGGGTGAATGTGTCTTTAAATCCCAGTTCATTTTTTTCTTTTCTTTTTGGATAAATTCCATCACTGAGCCTGGGACTCATCACCTCATTAGACTGGCTAAGAAGAACCCAGGATAACTTTATCTTTGCCAACAAAAGCATTTTTATTGATCATATTTTTCCATATTGGTACAATTATTTCTAACTTATTAAAGGTTTGTTTAAATGTGTCTAATAGGATGTTTGACAATTCCAAAGGTGAAATAAACTGACATTATATCAGAGAAAGATCCTTAGTAGTCTAATTATATTGGTAAATGCATATTTACTAATGATAATTATGATTTAGAAATTAATTTACTATAGATATTGACAATTATCAGGGTTATATGCTACCATTTTAAATAAAAAGTCACTCTTTATATTAACACTATTGAAAAAAAACTATTCATTGTCATTAATATCTTGAGAGATCAACATTGCCTATAAAAAAATCTCCCAGTAATAATTGTGGGTATAATAACTCCAGACCCAGAACTAAGTCAGTTTGGCTTCCAACTCCATTTAACAGTGGCTATACTTTAAGCAATTTCACTTAATATTTAGTTATTATATTTCTCTCCTCTATAAAACGATCACAACAGTATTTACCATATTAAGTTATTGTGAGGATTATTTGTGTCATTTTACAAAACATAATGCATATTCTGGAACAGAAAATGGAAATAAATGTCAGCTTTAATAATCATCACCATCACCATCAGCACCACGACCACCTTCACCATCACCTCCACCAGCATCAACTCCACCACCACCACCACCACCATGTCTACCTCCACCACCATCACTACCAGCACAATCTCCACCAGCATCACTGTTACCACCACCAGCACCAACAGCACCTCCACCATTGCTGTATATCCTCAGTTGCTTTCAGTATAATTGATTAGTCATAAAATTCTGTGTTCAAGTTTTCTAAGCACACATGTTGGTAAGACTGTCATTGGTGTTTATCTCACCACTAAGGCAATGCATTACACTTTAAAATATTTGGGCTGAACCTTCTGTGCTTGTCTTCATTTCTCACTCAATTTGAATATGAAGAGACATAATATTGGACTCTATTATAAACACATGAAAAATTCTGTAAAAAACAAAGTTTAACAAGTATTTGAGGCCATTCAGTACTTTATTTTACCCAACTTAAAATTGAACTCCTCTTTTTCTAGCCTCCATTAAAATAAATATATAAAGAGTGCATCAAGATTTTTCTTCCTTCCACCCAATCCTTAACATGCTGTCTTCTCAGGCTATCACATTTGGTAAAATGATGTAAGAAAATTTTCGATATATAGCTGGCGTAATTGTGCATAGTTGCTGTCAAGAATTCCTAGGCAGAGACTGTCATCTTTAAAGGTTGCCGTGACATTTCTAGAATATGCTTTTTCAAATATGAATGAAACATGTTGCCTTTTTGGTTGAGGGTGGGGAAGGTATGGAACCTGACATTTTCCACACTGCCAAAATTGGAAAACAGAATATTGGAGTGCCAAGATTAATCAGTCAGTCAACGAGTATTTATGTAATAGCTATTTAGATACCCAATGTATGACAGGAACTATTGTTTTATCAGGTTTAAGTGTTTAACCAAATGGAAGGGAAAATTCAGTTTCTTTCATCTAAATTATATAGACCTGTCAGCAAATGGTAATGTTCATGCACTGGAATCACAAATGTGCCTACTACCTTAGGGATGCTCACAGCCATCACAAATGCAGCCAAACTGTGATGATGAAAAATTTAACTCTTTGAAAGCAAAAGAAGAAAACTGAAATGTAATCATGTATTTAAATGAAAATTTCACACGGTGAGTCCTACAGCAAAAGCCCTACTCTGAAAAGAAAAAAAAAAGATGTCAGCAGATGTAATTACTAGATTTGTCTAGCGTTTTATATACTACAGCTCTAGTCCTGTTAGCACAGTCTTTGAGAAGAGATCGCTTTTGGGAAATGAAATAAGAAAATTTCAATATATTAGTACTAAAAACAAAGAAAACAACATGGTGCTGTAATAGTGATGCTAGCTGCACACGCTGAGAAGCAAACTTAACTCCAATCTTTTTCATTATAAAAAACAAGGCAAAATTCATGCTAAGAATCCCAGGCCTGCTTCTAAATATTTCACAATGTGTAGGAGGTTTGTTCAGATAAATTTGGGGATGAAGTTGCTCTGCTACCTTCCTGTGGAGTTGTAAATGTCACGTTCCCAACTAGGATAATCCACAGCTGGAAAAAAAAGAATATCACAAATAGTCTACCAGGTTTCCCATATGTGCTCCAAATCTTTAATCATTCCTTGTTAAAATAACATATTAAAGAATGTCCAATTTGGTCATTTGCATATGCGCTAGAGTAGATCCACTTATAATAAGAAGAAAACCTCGTATCCCAAAAAGCTATTTTTTGTGGGGGGGGGCTAGGGGATTATTTTTATTTTTTAACTTCATTATTCATAGTTGTAAAAAGTGACATTCTCCCTTTTTTTTTCTGTAGAGAGATAATGAGTAATTGATAAGATTTGCAATAGAATCAATATAATAAATGAATTAAATGAATCAAAGAAAAATTTGGAGATATTTACATATGTGTATGTGATTTTGATAACTTAAGATGACAGATATTTAAAATATAATATTAATCTTTCAATTTACTTCAGTATTTCTAGAATTAATGGTGTCTTGATGGCTGCGAGCACATTTATTCATTGCTATCTATGTGGCCATCTCTGTGCCCCATCTCTGTTCGTTTTGGATTTATAAAATCAAGAGAGTCTCTAAAGTAAATGCCTTGCCTCTATATTTTAGAAGGTGCTCCTTCAGTGTGAATATCTACGTGAACTGTATTGAAATTAGTAAATGAAAGTTGTACAGAATAGTATATATAATACATAAAATATAAATGTATTAAGCATTATGGTTTGAAGGAAATAAATACTAATTAATTGTGGAGGTTACTTCAAAGCTAGACCTTGTCTTATGGAAGGGGTCTTTCATTGAAGTCTGTGGACCTAGGTTTAATTTCTTCCTGATCTTACCTCACACTTCCCCTAAGCAACAGTCTGACTGTAGAGCCTTTACATGATTTTTGAGCAAGTTCCTGAATCAGTGACACAGGCTCCAAGCCAACAGCACTGTAAGGGAAACAGTAACCATCTTTGGATTTAGCAGGTATTTTAGTGGAGTTCCCACCACTATGATCATCGGTAGCTTGCTTAGCATTTAAACACTTTTGTAACATTATTTTACAGAAAACAATTTAATGTCTTGTAAAAACATTATATGATATTTTATTTCACAACAGAAACCCACAATTTTTTTTTACTACATATTATTGGTTTCTCCTTTTTATCAGTTCTGAAGACTGAATGAACTTGAGGCGTTTTAAATGTCAGGCAAGGCCTCTAACACTCAGCTACATTTTCAGTCATGTTCTTTACTTTTTAAGAAAAGAATTATTTATTTTATGTATGAGTATACTAGTTGTCTTCAGACACACCAGAAGAGGGCATCAGATCCCATTACAGATGGTTGTATGGCTTCATGCGGTTGCTGGGATTTGAACTCAGGACCTCTGGAAGAGCAATCAGTACTTTTAACCACTGAGTCATCTCTCCAGCCCTTAAGTCATTTTCTATATTTAATTTTACTTCCCCCCCTTTGAGACAAACTAGTGAGAGTGACTTTGAACTCACTCTGTAGACCTTTTTGCTTTGCTCTTGTTTTGTGCTTTGCTCCTCTCTTCGTTATTAGGATTACAAGCCTGTTGAATTGTATATTGTTAATCCCAAAAGATTTCTAATACATGAAGAATAGACTCTGTCAGTCTGAATAATTCAGTGTAAGAAGAGACAGAAGTCCTATAAACTTTTGCCATGTTATATGCATTCTTGACAACTTTCACATAAAATAATAACATATTTTTATTCTTCTGACAAATGTTTATTGAGCATCTATACAAGTAAACAGTTCTACATCCTAGGAAAAGGCAATAAAATTCATGCTCCTGTAACCTTATATCCTGTTTGGATGAGAAAATCCTATAGGAAAAAGTCATTAAAATGTAAAAGAACATGTAGATGTCTAAAAATGTAAACAATTACATTCAATTATATTCCTCCTTGTTATAGTATTAGGAATTCTAGAGGTTAAAAACATAGTAGATGTCAATGAAATCTTATTTGAACAAAATTTAAGTCAGGTGAGAAAGAAGGAGAGGCCAGTATTGACTGAGGATGGAGAGAAGCAATGAAAGATCAGTGAGTGAGGAGGGTTAGTAAAAGGTCAATTAGATAAAGGGCTGTGGAGACTCATGCACGACTGAATGTTGTAATCTATTCTGAATAAAGCCTACAATCATTACTGAGTTTAGAAACAACAATCATATACAAAGCTCAATGTGAAACATTTTTCTGAACCTTGATACTTAGATAATTAGATAAAAGGAAAGGGCCAAGTTGGGGAGATAATTACTTCCAGAAATACGGAAAGCAGCTGTTGCCTTGGAGAACCAAATACTGAGATGTGGAGTTTTGTTTATTAGACCAAGTCAAAGGATCAAAGCTGATATTTTCAAAAACACGCAAAATCACATTAGATAGGACACACTCCACATGGTGTCGTTTTTGAATAAGTTTCTTGTTTTTGTAGGTTTGTTTCTATGTGTTTTGAAAGAGACGGAGGAAAATAAAAGGATCGGGTAAGTAGGAGGTTGGGGATGACCTGGCAAGATGTGGCAGAAAAAAAAATGTGAAAAAGTGCATCGAATACCATTTTTTTTATTAAGAAAAGAAAAGAAAATGCAAGAGCATAAAGGATTATAGAGACAGCGAATGAACATCTCCAGGGAAGGTACCACTGCCAAGAAGCAGGGAGGCAGATGGCAGGTTCAGCAGGCCTGTGTGTTTGGGGGAGAAGTGCATGGCAACTTTTTATGTGTTATGTATATGTTATTTTTATTAAGGAACAGTCTTATTCAGCATTTCCAGAGAACCCAAGGCATAATTTTAGGGATAGCAAGCATGAAAATAGCAATGAAAGTTCTCATCTTAATGAGGAAGAAAACATGAATGTAACTAATCCTACAATGAGGTTTAAGGTCGACTGGTTGGGCAATATAATCTTTAGTACTAGTTAAGAATTAAACTTCAGTGTAAGACAGGTTTAGGGGAGATTTAAAAAGCAGTGATATAGCATGCTGTATTACCTATTAAGTTTATAAAGATCAAGGCTCTTGTATGAGATGAGAGTCATGGGTGGAGAATTGGAACTGGATAGTTTATTTCAAGAGGCTGAGAGCTTTTGAGACAATTATCTTCGTAGCTATCATAGAGGAAACTGTGAGGTCAGCTACAAGAACATATCCTTATAAGGAAGAACTTCGTGAATCTGCTTATAATACATTCATTGAGGATATTGAAATGCTTAGCAACTTAATGTAGTAATTAAAAATAGTATCTGAGTTTGTGACAAAAAATATGATGGAGTTGCTTAATACTGGTGAATGGGCCAATTGGAGGAACTGAGGCAGATGCTGGTAAGAATGATGATAGAATTCAGCAAGATCAATTCGAATTTGGGCAAATGCATTTTACATTAAGGTAATTATTTAATAATAAAGATAAATTGTGACTGAGTGCTGCTGACTAGGTAAGTGCTGTGAACTAAAGGAGTGCTGGATAGAGAGCCAATCAGTTGTATTCTCCTGTATTAATTATATATATGTGACATATGTATATGTAATACACACACACACATACACACACACACACACACACACACACACACACACACACACACACACACACATGATTGAATCTTAATGTACAGGAGAAAGGCCATTAGTTTTTCATGGCTCTTTGAAAGTTCATCTACTCAATGACATTCTTAAAACAAGCTTGATACATAACTATTAATTAACAGCTAACAACTGAGTTGTGAATGTAGCGTTCTCCCATTTTTGCTTCTTGCATGAAAATCCAAGCACTCATAGTGTAAAAGACACTATGGGAAGTGACTCAGCTTAGTAACTAGGCTTAGACTACAACATTTAATGGATAAATTATACAAAAAAATCCCCACATACATACACATTAGTCTTTGTGTCCACTTACTGTAAATTCTAAAATATATGACATTGTTGGATGCTTTATGGAATCAGTCTGTCATAGTCATAATATATATTATGTGTGTGTGTACACATAATTTAAAAACATAGCTAGAAACTTATGTTAATGTATTGATATGTCATAATAAAAAGTTTGAATATTAGAATCTTCTGTTTTGAGGACCCTAGATATTAAATCAGCCATAGTATATGTGAATTAACCCACCAGTACATGACCACTATGTTTGCAGTTATGTATTTTCATATGTTTGTGGCTTTGTCCTTGAGTGAGTGTGTGTGTGTGTGTGTGTGTGTGTGTGTGTGTGTGTGTGTGTTTGGGAGAGGAAAGAGAGGAGGGCAGGGAGAGGGAGCAGGAGGAAGAAAGAAAACAAACAATTTCAACCTAAGATCATTATTTGCACTTACATAACCTGTGATACTTTGCTGCAAGTGGAAATGATATTTGCACAGCATTTCTAATGATCCAAAGTTTAGAGGTCAAGTAAAAATAGCTGATTATAGAAATCATGAAAAAAATCAGAATAATTTTGTTATTAGGAGAGTTAATTTTAAGAGCTAGATAACTTATTATAAACTCCAAGGCCTTCATTCAAACATAGCCTTTCCCATTGCTTAACTTTGTAAACAAAATAAATGCACACTTATGGGTAGAAGAATTATATATAATTTATTATATCTCTGGGTTTCATAACATTCCTGTATATAATATATATTATAGATGCTCAATAAACAAATTATACTGAAGTTATATATAAATGAAGAAATTAAAAGCCAATATTGGTTGATTTACATCAATAATATTCTGAGAGACAGTAGGCTCATCAACACAGAACACTACTGCTTGAGTAACGAAAGTCCTGGGCAGTCTATTGAGCAATTACAATACCAAAATCTGACTGAGAGACATTAGATAGATTTTTATAACATATAGTTTGAATTCCATGGCTACCAAGAAATGACTTTGACATACCATTTTCATTAACAATATCGAAGTATCTGCTATTGATCAATTTCTCCAAAATTGACAAATTAGCCTGCCCATCTATCCTAAGAAAGAACATTTCTGAAACTGGTTTGGGTTATCCCAGAGATCACTGTCACAACTCGTGATTTTTAAAATAATGGATGATTAAGTAAATGCCAGAGTAATTTAATGTCATTTGAAATAATTAAAATTCTCCACCTAAGAATTACATTATAGACAAAAGAATGACTTTACCAACATCTAACATTGACTCAAGGGGTTACTTGTGTGGAAAGGTAGAAATAATTCTAACAAAAATTTTACCTTAAATTGTGACCAATTTGAAATGTTCAGAGACCTTTGCTTTCCTTTTTGTTTGTCATCTTATTCTATTTTTAATGACTTATCTCTCCAGGAAGCAGCATGTTCCTCATTTCAATTCAATACAAAGAAGAAAAGTTCTATTTCTCAAACTTAGTCTCATTTGAAAGCTAACTTATAAGTTAGCAAGTTCTGTCATATTAAGCGTTAATATTCAGCTAGATATGTTCTTAGCACTACTTGGCTGTGATTTTAATTGGGCCTCATGGGTTGTCTCTCTTTCATAATCAGACTATTATACAAACTGAAGTATTTGTTGGTAGAGTGATGTGGGCCCTTCAGCCTTGAAGTTAGAAAAAGAACACCATAGAGTGAAATAATTAATTCTGCAATAAGAACATATTAACATAGCACTCAGACCTATTCAGATCATTGAGCATTTTCACTAATTAGTACATGAATCTTTGGTATTGTTTACAAAATACTCAGCACAGATTGTGACTTCAGCATCTACTACTAAAGTATTCCATTCACAATAAATCAGGAGTGGGACTTGAACAATTACCAACAATATCATTCCCGCCTCCAGGATTCTCAGTAACATTTGATGATCAACTACCAACACTTTAAAGTTTGTATTTAAAATGTTGCTTTTGCTTTCTATTAAATTATTCTTTCACACACACACACACACACACACACAAACACACACACACACATAAACCCATCTTACACAAGAATATGTGATGCATCTCTGAAAGCTGACATGAGTGGGGTGGGGAGCTGCATATTAATGGAATATTCCGTGTTATTACTGCTATTACCAGGCATTTTCAAAGTCACCATGGAAGGTAAATACAATTCCCATGAATGATTATTAGAGCTGTCTGAACTCACACTGCCTATAAACTTCGAGAGCAAAAATGTCATTCACGAAAAATAAAATGAGAAAAGGTTTTATTTATCCAGATACTGTCTTAGCAAATAGGAACGAGAGGAGACTGCTGTACCACCCGTGTATTTAGCACAAGAACCTAGAAAGGCAGATGATTTTAAATCTGAGTGGGTTGATTCTGCCGCCCAGTGGTTAGAGCACCGTTCCTGTTAATTTTTCAGATGCTAAATGTTAAGAGGCTTATAATATACGGATGTTTTCTGTATGAAGAAGTTCGCATATATTTCGGTATAAGAATGTTTTGCAGAAGAACAGCGCTTACCTGTCATATCATTTTGGTCAGGGCTTTCAAACATTGCTTAGAATGTGATATTTTTCTTCTCATGTGCATTAAATTCGATTTGGTAAGACGATACTTTATGGAGAAACAATTTGCTCCCAAGGAAAAGAGAAGCTAGAGACAAAGTAGTTGTAAAAACTGGTTTATTTTTTTTAAAAAATAAATACAAAAATATAAATATAAAACATTAGCAGATAGAATTTGATGAAATGAAATTGCACAAATGCTTGTATACCAGGCTGCATATCACACCTACTAACACCACATGTACATTTTTTTTAAAAACTTAATGAACAGAACAGGATACATCTTAAATGTTTTCTTCGTCTTTTCAAAGCTTCATTTGCAAGGGCAAGACGTGTATCTAACAGAAGCGGCTTGTTTGTGAGGTTGCTTAAGGGAGAACTATCCTGCTCAGGTTTCTTTTATTTACTAAGATGGACAACATTGAATTTCCATAGCTTTGGCTCTTGGAAGTGATTAAATAAAATGTCGTATATATCCCATGAGACATTCTACAGGAAAGAATTAATATAATTAATGAACAAATTAAGAAATACGTAGGGAACTTGTGCTGAGTGGCAGGAAAAATTTCTCCTGGATATCAAATATTGTGAAGTGGAGACAGTGTCTGCAAAGTTACTTTATCTCAGTGAACAGAGCTCAGGTGCCAGGCTAAGCGTCTTTGTCGCTCTCACCACCACCGTACATTTCTGCTAGTTTATTAAACCGAGGTCCCCATTCTCGGAGGTAATCATAGTTTTGGTCTCCTTCCGTGGTACCTGATTCTAAAGAGCTCAGAGATTCAGCAACGGAGTCGTTTCCTTCGTAGGCATAGGTAGCCAGTGAGTCGTAGGGAGGCGCAGTGGGGTCCAGGTCATGCTCTTTGAGGCGTTCATTAATGAAATCCCGGACATCCGTGTTATCTGGGGCCGTAGGAGTCCGCCGCGGTATAAATAACGTTTCAGGAATTATATCTCGCCGGAGCTTTTTCTCTTCGATAGCTGCAGGATTCCTCAGAGTTCCGATATCAAAGGCCTGGGTATCCTCCTCTCCTCCACCTTCGTCGTTGTAGCTCACGATGTTGTCTCTGATGTCTTCTTTGGATAAAATCAGAGGCTCTTTCTTCCGTTGCCTCTTCAGGGCTGCAAAGAGGACTACTATAACTTGAACAAAGACAAAAAGATGCATTAGAACTTCCTTCTCAAACTTCCAATCCAGAGCACAAGTGCTTAACAGGTAGAAAGTGTTTATACCTTGAGTGGAAGGCAGATTTTGAGATTAATTTAGGATTTTTCTTCGGAAGCCTAGCAGGATTTACCTAGGTTGGCTAGTGTGGTGTTCCTGATTTAGTTCTACCACAAAGGAGAGTATTCTTCAACTTCAATGACTACTTTTTATTTCTTTTTTTCTAAAAAATTATTTAAAGGATTTTCTTGACAATGTACAACATATTAATCTTTTCCATTAAATACTAAAGTTGCATGAAAGAAATATCTTTCAGTTATTCTGTGGTAGAACATTCTCAAGGTTCTGGGTTCAATCCCAGGCATCAATGTTCTGACATAAAAATTAGCCATATCGAAGGATATAATATACATTCCATTAAACCCTTCCACCATAATTGAAAGCGATGACCATCACAAAAGTTAGACTAATAGCATCTGTACCATAGCTTTGCTGATGGATTTACGCAGGATTTTACTTACTTTGTCGAAAGGCAATCATGATTGGGGAAAAGGTGACTCTCCTGTTTAAAACCCAGGATATTTCACTTATCATTTCCTTGGAAATAAATCCATGCCTTGTAAGAGAACTCACCAAAATATTGTTAAATCAGATGAGCTCAGAACAGAGTAAATTCACATCACATTGAATTAATTCCAAAACACACATGTGTTCTTCAGATAGACTCATCTCAAACAGATTCACAAGGAAGGATATAAATCATAAAACTAACACACATACGTTCACTTGTAGGAGAAAGTTAATGCAAATGTCACAGGTGGGCACAAGGGTTTCTGTTTCCTGTCCTTAAAGTTTTCTTATTGATCATTTAAGATATTTGGAGAAACAGATGTGAATTCATCTCTGTTTTACAAAAATGTGTTTTAACTAAGTAGGGATCACTATTGTTCAAACTCCACTTTGTTGTCAGCTAATTTTATATTTAATTAACATGAAATGCTTTGATTGTTTTATGTTTGTCCTTCAGGTTTTAAGAAGAGCTCCCTTGGATATTCTCACACACCCAACAACGCATAATGTAAAAATGTTCAACCTTAGGCTGTATACTGTCAGGGAAAGGAATTTGTTCAGTAGAAGCTTCCAATACAGGAGAAAATGGAACTGTAAGACCAGCCACAGTCCAATCTCATTTCTTTGCCTCTTGAAATAAAGCTACAGTGTCTTTCAACTATACTCAACAAGGAGAACAGCATTCAGCAGAGAATAAATATGTTATTTTTCACTTCAAGATCAGTTAAAATGCAATCTACTCTGGGTTATGAAATCAAGAAGAATTTCTTGTGGCCAATTCAATTGGGTAAAGGGCTGTTGAACCATATTTCAGTGAAAATGTTAGAGGAAGCCCTCTACACTCTCATTCAGAAGAAAAAGATGAGGGCAAACTTCAAGTATCTGTAGAGAACTGAACAACAATACACCCTGGCTGCCTGGCCTAGAAAGCTGTGGACAGTGCTTTTACTTTTGGAACCATTTGAGTTAGGATAATACATTTCAACAATTTGTGCACTTAAGAAAAACAAATTTATAAAAAAATAAACTTGTGGTAGTGTTTGGTACCCTCGTTGATAAACACTAATAACTTAATAAAAACTTGTTCTTAATGCATTGCTTTTGGTGCCTCCCATCCTTTTGAGACTATTTTTTTTTATACACAATATTCTGCACATGGTTTCTCCTCTCCCAAATTTTTCCAAGATCCTTCTCACTTCCCTACCTACCTAAATCCATACTATTTCTTTCTCTCATTAGAAAACAGAGAGACTTCTAAAATAATAATAAAAAAGAAGCTAGAACAGAACAGACAGCACAAGCAAGCATAAATAAAAGAGGAAAGAAAAAGCACATGGAACACACAAAAACTCAGAGACATATAAAGTTGCACATAAAGATATGTGTACAAAGGATGTGCACATATAAAAACAACAAAAATGAAAACCATAATATATAAGTAAAAGATGTGTTAGGTGGAAAAAAAAAACCTGATATATCATTATGAGACAAAAACTGAAAAGATTCCATTGAGTTCATTTTCTGTTGGCTGTCTTCTCCTGGGCAGGAGTCTTCTGTGTGGTAACTTTGTTATCATATGGCTTTTACTTTATTTAGTACACTGTCATGAAAGATACATATTTGTTGAGTATTTTCACTTAATTCCCACAGATAATATCCTGCTACATCTATTACCTTAAGGATAACTTCAGTCTCTATAGTATTACTAGATAAAAAAAAAGTTTCTATGTTACTAAGTATGTCCCAGATAACTTTCATGAATTTATAAACTTTATCATTGGTTGAGAGTTGTAGGTTGATGTCAAGGCGATACATAATTGAACAGTAGAAAGTGAAATGGGGACAGAGTTTTGGTGAGGTGGGAGAGAAGGGGAAAGAGGAAGATTCAACATAGAGGCAGCGAAAGAGGGTGGTTCAGATCAAGGTGAACTAGATCCGTTTTGTCTGTCTAGGTGGGTGGTTAATATCTTTACTAATTGGTAGTGAACTTACTGTTTGGATGCATTGTGGATTGAGAAGTTAACATATAAATCTGTCTGATAAGTTATTGATTGTAGTGTTATGATTTTTACCGGGCTGTAGGGGACCGTGTGGGACCAGGTGCTCGGCTCCACACTGGAGCGGCTCCTGCAGAGTGAGACCACCGGACTGGTAGCAGAAGAACCTTTTGAAAAACATTTACTGTAAGAGAGAGGTGGTGTGTTTTGATAGTAACCTTCGCTATTCAATTACAAACCGAATTAGCCATCTTGGGAGACCATCCCCTTTCTTCAACACTTCTTACCCAGCAGAATAATGATGCACATTAGAATGGCGATGAGGGCACCTGTGCTGAGGCCGGCAGGAAGGAGCAGAGCTTCTGCACTGCAGGACTGCATGTTGCCTTGGCTGTCACAGGCGCACACACGGATCGTCAGGGTGCCGGTGCTGCTCTGAATTGGGTAGTCGTTGTCAGATATCACCACCGGCAGTAGGTAGGTGCTTATTTCATGACGGTTGAAGCCATTCTTTCTGGTTAAAATTCTGGCAGTGTTGTCTAAAATAGATGACATAGCATCTCAGGCAATTTAGAGCAGTTAGTTTGTTTCAGTGTTAGCTGTGGTTTTAAATAAAAAGAGTTGTCTTTTTTTTCTTTTGGTAAATTATGAGTTTTTCTATTCATTGTTTATAATGTCATTAAAACTAGGAAAAGAATACTGGATGATAAGAAGAACGTAGCACTATGTATCTGTAATTATTAATTTTTAGAAAGGATCTTGCTGTGTAGCACTGGAGGGACTTGACTAAGATCAGTTCCCCAGAGCACCGTGATTACAGAAATGCAGCCTCTTGCTCAGACTCCATTCCTGGTTCGGTATCAAATGATTATAGTAATGGTAAATATAAGAATTCACTTATGAAATCTATACAGATGATAAATATTTTAGAGATTTTTATAAAGCAAGCTATTATCAAGGAAAATAATCATTTAAATTTAATCATATCTGAATGTGTAATTTCACATAACAAAATATGCTTTAATCCAACAATTATGAAGAAAATGTCATCCATATCACATAAATCAATAGTTATCCAAACCCATTAAGATTCTAATGTACAATAAGAGGTTAGCAAATATTGAATATTTCTCAATATTGCCTCCAATTGCTAAAATGAAATTATATGAAAAAAATATATATATAGACAAACATGGGGAAATATCACAAAGGCTGTGTATTTTAATTGATTCCTATATAATTACAACATCTTTAAATCTTGATCCGATAATATAAAACAATAATATATATAAAATTTGATCAGATATTCCACCAAATTTAATGGTACACTACTAAGTGAGCTCCTCAGGTTGACATATGTATAGCTTCATTCCTTACTTTGAGTAAACTATACAGAATCAACAACACTTTCAAGTATAACAAAATGATAATCTGTTAAAAGTTTACTGAGGTGAGTCTTCCATGGTTTCTCCAGTACATTTGGAAGGCTGAGCCATGACAGCACCTATCCTAACCTATCTCATTTTTTATTATCTCGTTCTCAAGCTTCACAGGAAAAGAATCTAAATTAAATAAACTCAGAAACTAGTATTGTCAGTTCAGTACTGAGGATTCAATAAAGCAGCTCTAATCCAAAAATCTATGTTTAGGTTACCAAGTTCAGCAAATTAAAATTATCCTGGATGCTATTTATCTGAAATTCAGAAACCTTGCAGTGCTGTGTATGTTAACTGTCAAGTCCCCATTACACTTTTCTTTCCTTATGTGTCTGAGGTGACAGAAAACAGGGACAGTTCAAATCTTAAGAATTAGTGAAACATGTCCTCTAAGGAAAATTTCTCTTGGAAACATTTGTCTGTTAATGTGAACATCCTACTAGATGGAATCTTGGGGTGAGTACATAGCATGGGGTAAAATGGTACAAGGCTTTAAGCTGTTTCAGGTCACTTTCGAACCATCTTAAGGGAATATAGCCAACTGGCTTTGCTAATGCATCTCAAACACTGTGAAGAAAGTATCGTGTATTTGCCAGTGTGCTTATGAGATTTATTTACAATACATCTGCAGCCACAGTAAGGCAAGTATATCTTCTACCATTGGAAGCAGAGGTCATTATGTGCCACGAAATGTATTAAATATAGACTAATATTACCCATACCCACATGCCCGTGTGAGTGAGGGATGTGTACCGTCTAGAGGTGCATGGTCCTCATGACACATATTTGTCAACATTTGAAAAACCATAGTTGTTTTCACAATGTGTTTCTGAATGCTATGGGGCTTTTATGAGGAAAAAAAAGAAATAATTTTAGAGATATGCATTTTGTATTTTACAAAAGACAAGAGTGAACTTGCCTCTGCAAAAATATGCCATTGCTTTCTCAGGCCTCTGTGCCCGTTTCTCCTTCCTCACCACTCTCTTTTAGTCTCCAGTCAGCAGCATACTGTTATGTCCCATTAAGGATTGCACAAAAATATGCATGTAATCTTTCTGTCCCATAGCCATTCATGTCCTATCATGTCTACAGTGTTAACTAATTATTTGTGGCCTTTCTAATCATTTACACGTTTCACTTTTCCTTGAACTCTTACAGTTTTATAATTTATTTTATTATTTAAAATTTCAGGGAGTGAATAACCTCAAATAGGACATTATAATAATGCCTTCCTAAATATTGATATGAACAGCCTTTTAAGTTTACATCATCAAGTTTATGCATAGCATGATTAAATGGATTGATATGTTGCAGTAATTAATTTGGGCAACCACTTTAGTTTCTACATATTACATATAAAATCAAGACAAAAAAATGACCTTCATTATCCTGTACTGTGAAGTTAGGATTCACAGCTGCCAAACTGAAGAAAAACTTCTGTCCACCCAAGGGGTCATCTTTGTCCACTGCACTTATTGTCTGTATCAGCTGTGGGAAAGAAGACATTACAACCATCACATGTCTGCCGATAGAACAGGGATCATAAGCTGCATTTTGAAAACATGCATGCAAGTAACATTATATGGATAGAACAGGTTATATTTAAGAACACGCACATGCACACACACACACATGTACACACACACACACACACACACATTCATGCGAACACACACACATCTTAAAAAGAACAAATACATTAAATAAAAGATAAACTCTTGCTTTTCAAGTTGAAAAAATAGTAGCCTGTCTTGTTATGGACATCACTTGTCAACTTCGATATGTTTTCTCCACCCATGTGACAAGGGATCAGGAGAAGACATGCACATACTGTACACTAATGTTCTCTCAATTATTTTCCACTTATATGCATTGTGCTTTAAGAAATTAGTTTTAAATGCCCAGAAAAAGCTTACATTTATTGATGCTTGTATAAACGTTCAAACTTATTCTGAATTAAAAGAATATTCTTTTAAATCTTTAGATTATCATTATATGCATATTTGGTTAAATATTTCCTGGAGTTCTCATTGATTTAACAAAAAATTTCAAGCTTAAAACATTAGGTAAGATAGTTTGACCCTGAACAAATTATTAATCCCATTGTATTAAATCAGTTTCCTCTTAAAACATGTTATAGCCATAGCAGTGAAAGTAGCCTACTTAATATACTTCAAGTTATTTACCTCAAATCCATTCAGAAGATTAAATAACTACACAAAACAATATAGTATTTTCTAGAAATAGTGAACAAGTTTAATCATTTGAATGGTAAAATTATTACCATTTAACAGTATTAAATCATGGATAACTATTTATTATAATAATAACAAAAAGAAACAAATTACAATAGAACAAAATAGTACAATTATATGAGGTCATTTACTTCAAAAATGTAGAAATAATGGTGTTAGAATGGCGCTCCTTAAAAGTTCTTCATTAATCTCTTTCTTCTCCCCTCTCTTTCATTTAACAATGCTTTCATTTTTTTCTTTTTTAAAGAGTGATTCATTAGTATATTGAATAAAAAAGCAATAAATGTCATAAATGAAATGACAGAGACTGACCAGTGAAAATTCTTAGTCACTAAGATTAATGTTAATACAGAGAGATGCTAAAAATATTTAGTACTAATATAAAAGTAGAATTAATGACCCTTTAAAGAAAAATTACAAGTTCTCAAAATAACATTTGTAACTGTTAAATTCCAAATTATAATTCCAGACTAGACCAAACTAATATATTTTTAAGGACCAAAGTCTGCTTATTTACATATGTGTGTGTAGGAAATTATGAAATATTCCTGCCATCTATAGATTATATATATATATATATATAATCGTCACACCAATGCATTAATGATCAGTTGTTGATTGAAGCACATTTACAAATTCAATGATCTAGAAGGGTAATATGCTAACATTAAATGATAATCAGTAAAATGACACAGAGCTGTGTCTCCATCATTCTAGAACTCATGCTCATCACCCAGCGAAACACGAGATTTCCTCAGGATCATGAAACACTATTTTATTCCATTTTAGTTCTAGGAAAAGGAAATAAACAGACAAAATCTAATGGATATACATGTGATGGAAGATATACAGGTATTTTCTTTAGCAGTAAAAAAGCTGGCTTGTATTTACACATTCTATTGCAACATTAAAGTTATTTCAGTTATTCTAATATAATGAAACAAAGATAAAATGTTGTTGGATTCTTTCTCTTGAATTACTTATTTATTTTCTGTATGTGAGTACACTGGCATTGTCTTCAGACACACCAGAAGATGGCCTCAGATCCCATTACAGATGGTTGTGAGCCACCATGAGGTTACTGGGAATTGAACTCAGGACCCTTGGAAGAGCAGTGAGTACTCTTATCTTTTGAACCATCTCTCCAGCCCCTGGTGGATTGTTTGATGCACAGATAAAAGCAGTTATTACATCTGAAATATGTAACATTTTCTGTGAGAAAATTAGCAATTTTTAGTGAAAATTTTACTTTATTCTGGTCAAAGGAACCATTCCTGGTGGTTAGACGTGGACCTGAATACTTTATGTTTTTTTTTTTTTTTTTTAAATACGTGTTAGATAATTTAAGTTTGATGAACCCTTGGCTACCACTTGACTTCATGTGTGATATCAGTTGATAAATTTATTTGATAACATTCTAGGTATTGAGGAGTAAACACTAACCCCAGTTTCCCTGGGAGATCTTTCAAAAAGATTCTATGTATATGTGATGTTGTGCCCTTTAACATGAAAATGTAATTATCAGCTGAAGAAGTGGACATGGGTAAAGGAAATTGATACAGGAAGAGCCACCTTAATCTCCCCATTTCTGAAGACTATCATTTCATAGATGTAGGGTATGAGTTAAGTACCCTCATTTAGGTAAAGAAGAAGCCATTTAACTTCCTCTCAGTGGGTAGTTTCATTTATTCTAAATACAATGACCCTTCCTTAAATCAAGAAACTCACAAGACTAGGGGCAAGGGATGCAAAGGAAAATGTGGTGGTACACAGTTTTATTTCTGACTTACTAATTGTCTACACACCAAATGAGCAGAATTATACCCCGTGCTATAGACATAAATGTTTTTTAAGGGATACTTAAATTATAGGGCTATAGTTTGGTTTAAGGTACTCAATAAATAAGGCAAAGATGCACAGAGGTCTGAATGCTCAAGGTTTAGTGAGGAAGTTTAGAGACTAACCACTTTTTCTTTGTTAATTTAATTCTCCTGGCTTCTGAAACCATAGACTTCTCATTCCCACCATGATTTTGCTTTTTGAGAGGTAATATGTAGCCCAGGCTGTCCTTCAGCATACTCTGTAGGTGAGAAAACCTTGAACTTGTGATGCCCCTGTCTCAGTTTCTCAAGTTCTTGGAATACTGACAATGCCATAAAAGACAATTGTTGATTTTGTATATATAACTTTGTTAAAACAAAACCACTATTAATGCAATCACACTAAAACAAAGTAATCTGAAGAAAAATGGTTAATATGTGCACATGTGAGCAGCTAGAAAAGGATTACTCATATTCTTAATATTAAATGTGTTATGACTGGGTAAATAATTTTTTAAACATCTTTTTTGATTATTTTTCTTCGTTAACTATCTTGAAGTATTCAGAAAGTCACGAAGCAGTGGGTTAGCTACAGTGAACCAGGAAGTACAAAGTGACATGCAGTATCCCTTCTTCTGAACATTTTGAATTCCTCAGTGTATCATTGTTTGTGACTCAACTATCCTGGAGGATATTTCTTGAAAATTCAAAATGAATAATCATGGAGTGAGCAGTGACTGTAGTAGTAGGAAAGTGGATAATTCATCACCTATAGCCGAGATTTTAACTTAAATCATGCTGAGCCTGCCGGGCCAAGGATTATTTGGAATGTTACTTTTACGGTAAACTCTGCTTCATTACGGAGAAAGTTAGAAGCACCTAAGTTATTTTAATATTCAGAAATAAACATTTCCATAACATTTCAAGTAAAAAAATCCAATTGCAGTAATTTAAGTCTTTCAAATAATAGACAAGCTATTGAATTCCCATTATAATATTCACGAGAATAACTTGAGTTATTCTGCCATGCAATTTGCATAAAAATATAACAATGACATTGATGTTTATAAAAGCACTAAATGATGTCAAAATACAACACAGATTCTCAATGGCTTCTCTATCTCTAATAAAATGCTTTTGATGCCCAATTATTATTTATAATATGTAGCTTCCTTCTATGAAGATAGCACTCAAGCCAATTAAGAGCATTTCTTTCAGCCATACATGCCAGAGCTTTTCAAATAACAAAATGAGTCCACTGAGAAAATTATTTAAATAACTCCAAACAAAGCTGATGTAGGAAGAACTCTTCAAAGGATTAAAATGAAGTCATTAAATATTTTCAGTGTTGCCACATTGAGGGAAAACAGAGGCAATCCAGAAGTGAATGAACTGGGTGCATTGCTTCAAAATATGTTCACATACATCCCAATATTGATTGTTTCAGTGATCCTGTGTACTGTCTATGCCTTTCCTGAGTCTCACTGTCCCCAGCCTTCAGCAATAAGGATATTCTGAGTAGTTATTCCTACTCTGTCCTTGGGCTATCAGACTATGGATACAGTAGACTAATTTAGAAACTTCCCAGGAATCTCATCATGGAGAAGAAAATGTCTTCTGTGCTAGTCACAGGAGAAACTTGCCACCACAAAATAGATTCCATATTTGGACTATCTCACAGACCACCTTAGATAAGAAACTGAAACTGAGACAAGGTCTTGCCAGTGAGCAGGCGGGGCCATACTGGACCAGACTGCTTCATTACGTCCAACCAAAATTTCATGTTGGGATTCCAAAGATGGATCAGTTGGGCACCACTGGCCCTTTTTATTTGGTTCTTCGTTTTAACTTGGCTATGGTGAATAAATGGTTTTTGTTTCTTATTTCTTGTTTCTCTGCCTTTCTTTCTTACTGGTTGATTTCTCTGCCTTTCATTGTTACCACTTGATATAACTGGTGGGTTTAGAACATGTGGCGGAGACCAACTAGCTGGAGCTGTGAAGGTCTAGGTTCTGACTATAAAAGCCATACTAACACCAACTTCCATTATACTAAACAGGTATTAATATTGGGTCAATGACACAGAGCAGATTCCAGTGTTTGCTCTTAATACTGAGCCTGAAGAAAAGAAGGTCCAGAGACAGGCCCAGAAGGGCATCCAGTTCAAGGGGAAACACCAGGGCTTGACACCATTACTGAGACTATGTAACACTCATAAAAAGAGACCTATCATGACTGCCCTCTGAAAGACCCAACAAGCAGCTGAAAGAGTCATGTTCAACTGGAAGCAGATATTTGCAGCCAACCAATCTACAGAAGCTGCTGGTCCCTGTGGTTGAATTAGGGAAAAGCTGGAGGAAGCTGAGGAAGAAGGCAACCCTATAGGAAGACCAGCAGTCTCAATAAAACTAGATCCCTGTGATCTCTCAAACACTTGATCACTAACCAGGCAGCATACATCACCTGATATGAGGCCCCAACACATATACAGCAGAGGACTCTCAGGTTTGGGTTCAGTCAGAGAAGATGCGCCTAACCCTCAAGAAACTAGAGGCTTCAGGGGGTTTAGAGGTCTGGTGGGGTAGGCTGGATAAGGAAATCCTCTGGAGACTGGGGTGGAGAGGGGAGGAAATATTGGATGTGGAATAGTAGGAGGGTGGACCAGGAGTGGAATAAAATCTTGAGTGTATAAACAAAAGATAAATAAATAAATAAAATAAAAATCACATTCCAGTTATTCAAAATTTTGAAGTGTGTAATTGGTTATCCTAGTATATACAAATAATATATATACAATATATAATTATAATTTATAATAACTATATAATATAAAATAATATATTTTAAAATAAAAATTTTAATTCTATGTGAAAAAAGCTATTACATTCACCTCAACTTTTATGGGAAAGATAATATACTATTATTATTATTATTATTATTATTATTATTATTTTACTATTAGAGAGTAAAATTTTATCATATTTTTATTGCACTACAACTTGGCAAATACATTGGTTAACTTGACTGTTAAAGTACTTTCAACTTTCCAGGATTTTGACAAAAACCCATTTACACACAGCTAAATCCATCTTTAAGTGGAGTTGAGCAATTGCTTACCTGTCCTGGTCTGGCATTTTCACACACAAATGTGTCATAAAACACAGCAAATTGTGGAGCATTATCATTAACATCCAAAATCCTCACAAAAACAGACACACGGGTTGTCTCTTTAGGATTATCTAGAAAGAAGAAATAAAAAATAAATGATTAGGAAAACATACTTATGTGCAGGATTCAATTTAGACAGGAATCTTATGGACACTAAGTGCTCACCTACAAATAAGCGTCATGTCTATTCTTCTTACAGAAGAAACAAATACAATAAAGAAAATTACTACCCAGCCCAATTAAAGAGTCACGAATTCCCTTATTATTGAGCACAAGAATACTGGTATTATTGTTAAATGTTCTTTTAAAAGTACGATACAATGTAATTGAGTTTATATTATATGTGTTTCTCTACTATCCAAATATAAGATGGAATTATATAATTATTTATTAAATCCTTGCTATGCAGAGCAATGCCACTTAATTTTTTTGTTTTTTAACCATTTTTTTAGACGAAGTTGAATTTTGAAATAGATTAGATACTTGGCTAAAGTCACGAAGTCCTAGACCCTACCACCTTGTTTACTTCTATAACGTAAATAAATAAATAATAAAAAAAATTAACAGCTACTTTAAAATCTCCAGTTGGAAAAAAGACTACATGACTATTAGTTTAATTAACTAATTAGAAAAGTTAGAGTAACATACCATTGTGTAAATATTTTATTAACATTTTGTTATCCTTACTCTTAAACCTGACTTGTTCATGTATTTTATTTCATTTTTATTTATTATTTTGTGTGCATGGGTGTGAGCCCAAGCATGCCACAAAGTGTGGTGGTATGCACAAGCTAACCTGTGATTGGCAGTTCTTTTCCACCCAGTGGAACCCAGAGCCTGACACTAAATGCCTTTTTCAACTTAGCCATCTCACTAGCTCTAAAAGTGACTTTGCATTTCAACTCATTCTATGCAAAGGAGCTCCAAAACAACAGAGTTATATTTTAAAATGGTGAAATTAAGAGCATCCAATCGGTCAAAAAGAAATATGAATTCTATTTATGAGTTTGATTGATGAATAAAATGTAAAAACATGTTTCCTTATCTTAGACTTAGTTGTACCCTCGTATTTTTCATAATGGCATTATCTGTATCTTGTGTATTCTAGGCAGGTTTGTTATTTGCAAGAGTCAAAAAGCATAATGCCCATCAAGTTAGGATTAGAAAGAGACAACAGGGTGCACAAAAAAAAAAAAAAAAAAAAAAAAAAAAACAAAATGATCAACAGATATAGATAGAATGGAATTAGATATTAGAAGAGAATGTGGATGGGTGCGGGAATCGTCATAAACGGGCAAGTATAAGGACAGGTGCCACATGACTGAAGAAACTCATTGTGTGAAAACGTTGATGGCATAGAAACTGAGTGAAGCATCATGGTTTTCAGCAGCTTTTGAGAAGGGAGGGAATGAAGGAGGATGAGCAGGATGGATTAATATATCCTAAGGAAAAAAAAAAAAGCCTTCCGATGTGCTATTCCACACAACGGCTACTACAGAAAAAACTAATGTGTTTTTCAAAAATCAAGCATTTTCAAAGTTCATAATAAAGGTAATTAGAAGTGTTTTGGGGAGAAAAGCACCTAAAGAAATGTTCAATATCCTTAGTCATCAGGGAAATGCAAATCAAAACAAACCTGTGATTCCACCTCATACCAATCTGAATGGCTAAGATCAAAAACTGAGGTGACAGCAAATGCTGGTGAGGATGCAGAGAAAGAGGAACACTCCTCCATTGTTGGTGTGGTTGTAAACGGATACAACCACTCTGAAAATCAGTCTGGAGGTTCTTCAGAAAGTTGAACATAGTACTACCTGAAGACCCAGCTCTTCCACTCCTGGGCATAAGTCCAAAAGATGCTCAAACATCTAACAAGGACACATGCTCCACTATGTTCATAGCAGCCTTATTTATAATAGTCAGAAGCTGGAAAAAACCCAGATGTCCTTCAACAGAGGCATGGATACAGAAAATGTGGTGAATTTACACAATGGAGTACTACTCAGCTATTAAAAATAATGACTTCATGAAATTCTTAGGCAAATGGATGAGAATAGAAAATATCCTGAGTGAGGTACCCAAGTCAGAAAAGAGCACACAGGGTATGTACTCACTGATAAATAAATACCAGTCTAAAAGCTCAGAAACCTAAGAAACAATTCATAGATCCTATAAAGCTCAAAAAGAAGGAAGAACAAATTGTGGATGTTTCAGTCCTTCTTAAAAGAGAGAACCAAAAACTCATGGGAGGAAATACAGGGACAAATAGTGGAGCAGAGACTGAAGAAAAGATCATTCAGAGATAGTCTTATCTGGGGATCCCCCCATATGCAGCCATCAAACCCAGTCACTATTGCTGGCTGTCAAGAGCCTGAAATGGATGTCTCCTCAGAGTCTCTGCCAGAGCCTTACTAATGCCATACTAATGCAGATGAGGATACTTGCAGCTAGCCACCTAACTGACCATGGGGATCCCAATGGAGGAGCCAGAAAAAGAACTGAAGGAGCTGAAATGGTCTGCAACCCATGGGAAGAACAACAATAGCAAGCAACCAAACCCCCAAGAGCTCCCAGGGACTTAAACACCAACCAAAGAGTACACATAGAGTGACAGATGGCTCCAGATGCATATGCAGCACAGGATGGCATTGTCTACATCAATAGGAGGAGAAGCCTTTGGTCCTGTGAAGGCTCCTTTCCCCAGTGTAGGGGATGCTAGGGTGATGAGCTGGGGGTGGGTGGTTGGGAGTGAGAGCATCTTCATGGAAACAGAAGAGAGGGGATGGGAGGGATGAAAAGCAGATAACATTTGAAATGTGAATATATAAAATATCCAATAAAAAAGATAAAAAGAGACGTGTTTTGGGAAACTGATCAAAGTTATATGTAATATGTATACATAAGATAATATATCACATGTTAGTGTGTGACATTCAACTTCTTAGGTATAAGAAAATAAAAATTTTAAAGACAAGATGAGGCAAAGTCAAAATAAACACTAGTTTAGCACTAGTCTTAAAAATCTGGGCAAAATAATTATTAATATAATTGATATTTGTTTTATTGATTTTTTCCTAATATTTTTCTTTTTCTTTCACAAATACAAACGTAAAAGTGTTATTCAGTGCAAATGTAGCATATATTAAAATTTGGAAGATTTTACTAACCTTTCAATATACTGTGTTTTTACCAAATTAATGATTCTTATAATCAGGTGAGTTTATAAGGCTAAAAAACTATAAAGGAAAGAGCACAGCATTGTGAATAATTTGAACTATAATTACCTCCCCTTCTTGCCATGAAAAAAATATTAATTCAAATTCACCTCCTTTTCAAACTTACCTGAACCTTCTTAATTATATATTCAACCAGCAGAATTTACTTTCTGACTTTTCGCATACTTCCTGCACACAATACAGGGTAGGATACTGTATAGTTGACGGTCTGGGCTCCAGAGTCAGGCTGAGGTTTGTTGGCTCTCAGATTTACCACTCAAGTATGCTGCCTTTCCTCAGTATACTCCAGGTTTCCTCGTCCTCAGTTTATGATATACATATCAATGTAGAACTTCAGCTCTCACAAGAGTTTGACTTAATAAAAATCTTTTCAACAAAGCATCAGATCTCAGATTGGACCTCAGTATAGTTCAAATATTACCACTGAAGTCACTTTTAGAAAGGAAACATATCTTGTTCATTTCCTTCTATTGCATAGAAGTTTTTACTAATTTTCAGCACAATAAAATATACATACAAGGAAAAGTTACAAACAAGGCCAACAGTTTCCCTCCATTTGCATGGATCTGATGAATATGTAGACAGGAAGTAGAAAAAAAGAAATACCACAAATGAACAAAAAACAAAAACAGAAACAAATGCTGTCCTTCAGTGTTTCCTTACTCTTAGATTGTTTTCTAATTCTTAGTGATATTTGCCCGTAGGAGTGGACCCTCATCTCCTGGTGTTGCTATGGAGAAGAGTGGAAGGATGTGCTGTTTTATCTACTGATAGAGTGAGATTCATGCAAAATATTTATTTTTATTAACTTGTGTTGCAAGCTCTGCTTTCTAATTATGCTTATGGCATTGGGAGAGACAAAAAAATTTTATAGGTAGGAAATTGCTTTCTGAGACCCTTCTCAAACACAATAGGGAGACTCTTCAGCTCTTTCTAAATAACTCAAGGTTCTTTGAATCAAAAGCTAAATCCACAGGGATGAATGTGCTTTATAAAACATAAGGCCTGGAGTCATCTATTCAGGAAACAGTGCTTACACTAATCTTTTTTGCTGGCAGATGCTACAGCTTCTGTATAAATAAAAATATAAAGCATTCCAAGGAAGAATCATACTGAATAGCAGCTGTCTTATATTTACCACCTGAATCTCCCTCAGAATCCTCCAGGGAAACTCTACTATAACAACAAGGCATGAGCAATAAAGGCTTGCAGGATGTGTGTCCACAAGTAAGGCAGTTCCTATGTATGCATAATCTTTTTCAGTCATCCAAAGAGAAACAAGCTGGAATCATTCTCTTGATTCTTGGAGGTTTCAAAAAACCTAACTGTTCTGCATGTGTTAAACGATTTTTTAATATAAATAATATATATTATTTATATATGGATTATCATAAGCAATCGCCAGATTTCAGATGTAAGTATAGGAACTCTCTGGCTTCCTGTGTGTTCTAAAACCCAAAATTAATATGAAGTCGCTGGTTGTGACCTTAATTTTAGAGTTTTTCATTCTCCACCTGGCATTTTAGAATACTTTAAGAAAAAGAATTTTGCCATGGAATAATGCACTGAATAATTACCCAAGGCCGACCGTATTTGTCACAAGATGTGATCTTTACTGTGCTGTATAGAAATAAACTGTTAGAGGGAGGACCAAGAAACACTTCTGTAAAAGCTTCATTTACAAACACTGCTGTTCTGCTCAGGCTTGGTATGGGACACATTTACCATCAAACCAGTGTTTAAAGACTAGTGAAACAATCGCCCTGTATCTGTGTGGTTCTTCCTTCCACCCCCATGGCATTCAATGCCCAGAACAGCATAATGGGACCCTGGCTACATACGGTTGGCAGGTGGGCATTTCCAACGTTTCCTCCACAGATTGGTTTCACTTAAGGGCAAGAACCGGCTTAGCACTTAAGAAGTAATTGGCTTAGCTTTTTACAGAATCATAATTACTTCAACTAGCTTTAGAAGCTAAATTTCTCAAAGTATCTGAAATAGAAAATGCAATTCCAAGCTCAGTGAGCTTGAATAAGGATCTTGAGTTGAGCAGACAGCACAAACAATCAGATTCTAGAAGCTCCAAATCGGATCTCATTAGATCTGGGTGAAGACAGAGAAACAGTTTTCCTTAAAGGAAAAGAAATATGTTTTAAAATTGATGGACTCAAATGACACGGCCATTTATAACTCTCTAAACGAAGCGTCATCTTTGGAGAAGGCAAGTGTGAATCTCTATTTCAGATCCTAGCTAGGAGGATGAGGCTCAATTCATTATTTTAGTTAGAAGCTTTTAAAAGGTATCTGACACAATTCTGCGACTCTGGGTGACTCAGACCTGGTCTGGGTCTGTAATAATTGCCCCCAATATCTCTGACTTGATGGTTCTATTGACTCAGCATTACATGCGTGGAACTTGTAGGCAGTTTCTCAGCATGGCTCAACTGAAAGTTGAGGCTTCTTATTAAAAGTATACAGAGTTGCTTTAGCCTTACAATTGATTCAGCAAGGGGTTGGGTGCTGTGAGAAGGTTTGCAGAAGCATGGCTATGTGGCTGTTTTAGTTCCTTTGCTGTGTAACAGACTTTATATTTAATTTAAGGCTCTGTTGCCACCAACTCTCAACATCTGTAATGATTTTTTCTTTTGTTTTTTCTTTAGGGTTTGATAATATTTTTGTCGTTTGTGGAAGGGCTTCCCCAACATCACTCTGATTTAGCCTTCTGGCCTTCTGAACATTGGGCATGTGATGTCACATCTGAATCCATAATGCCTTTCAACAGTCTACTACACAATGACACAGGCCTCTACAGACAATGACACATTCGTCTCTTTGGGAACGATATCTGAAGCAATTTAAAAAATAGATTCATCTCAGACTTTAACTTGCCATTTTCTAATTGGATAAACTATTGATTTTTTTCTTTCTTTCTTTCTTTTTTTTTTTTTTTTTTTTTTTGGTTTAAAGCAAGCACCAAATAAAGTGTTAGATCTAGAAATCATTTAAGCAATTTGATTCCCAGTTTTCTGCTTCTGGCAGGGTGACTGTAAAATTACAAAATCTCCACAGACCCCGCTCTTCAGTAAGATGAGGCTAATACAAATATTAGCAAGAGAAATTCTAATTTAATGATCTTCAAAGCAATCTATGCCACTATCTTGCCTTGCTATGGTCCTGTGAACTTGCAACTGGCTACTTTCTAATTTTAGCTCTGCTGTATCAGGTAGAATGAGGAAAACCCATGTTGGGACATAAGCCTTGACCTTTATAACATGATGAGAAACACCCAGCACTGGATTTTACTTGACAAAGAAATGAAGTGCCCAACTTCTTTATATCCCATTGTTTTTGTACATGCTTTTTTCTCTACCCAGACTTAGATTCCTCACAGTACTGTCAATCAAACCCAGGACTGATGACCCCACCCTGATATTCATTAATAGAGGAAATTATTAATAAGGCTATTATTAATTAAATTAAAATATTAAAAAGGCTAATTATTAATAAATCATATAGCAGCATAAATTAATGCGAATCTCAAAGTTTACACAAGTCTCAATATAGAAACACAAGACAGATGAATAAACACTACAAATAATTAAATGGACTAAAGCCAGCCACACATCTAAAAGGGAATGGATGGACCTGAGAGAAAATAAGACACTTTAAAAGTCAGACAGAAAATTTAGTTGACAGCTTCAGGAAGAGATTAGACAATGCCTAAGAAAACATAACAGAGCTCAAGAAACACGTTTTGAATTGTTAGTGTGAGACAGAAAGAACAAACAACCAAGAAGGAGAAAAAGAAAATGTAAGAGCTGCATGGTATTCTTAAATAAGCATGTCAATTATTAGTGTATCTGAAGGAGAAGGTCTATAATTTGAGGGTGTAAATAACCTCTTTAGGAAAGCAAAATAAGAAAACTCCCCCAATCTGAGGAAAATCTTGGCTATCCACGTTTAAGAAGCATTTAGAGTCTAAATTTATATCTTCTAACTTACATGATCATAAATGTACTTCACCATGACATAGTTAAATTGTTAAAAGCTTATAACAGAGAGAATATTATTATCTGCAACAGAGAGTAGTGTCAAGTAAATTTAGAGGCAAATGCAGCAGACAACTAGAAGATAGCTCAGCAAGAATTCTAAAGGCCAAGAGGGCTTGGAAAGGTGATGTGTTCATATCTAGATAGAAAACAACTGCCAATCAAGATCAAGATATTTTATCAGACTCTGGAACACCAACTAGACTGTCTACACCAGCTGATATGAGGCTCCCAACACATATACAGCAGAGGACTGCAGGGTCTGAATGTAGAAAAGATGCACTTAACCCTCAAGAGACTGGAGGCCTCAGGGAGGTCTGATGGGGTGGGGTTGGGAGGTGGGGACATACTCATGAAGATGGGAGGAGGAGGTATGGGATGTGGAACAGTGAGAGGGTGGTCCAGGATGGGAACAAAATCTGGACTGTAAAAAAAGATTAAATAAAAGAAAATGAAAAAAAGTTTTCTTCACCATCAAAGGAGAAATAAAGACCTTCCAGAGGAAGAATAAATTAAGGGAATCTCTGACAATAAATCCTATACTTAAAATAGAAAAAAATTGGTAAATGCTGTTATTAAGAACATGAATGAATTTCAGTAGAACAAGTGATATGATGCTAAAAAATTAAAGAAAATATTACAAGTACAGCAAACTTTTAAATGTACACAATAAGTTAAAGAAATAACCAATCGATATTAAAAGCAACTTAAAAAAAGCAGAATGATAAAATAAAATATGTACTGAATGTTGTTACAACACCTAATGTTATAAAAACCAAACCAAACAAAATAAAACTAAACAAATCTGCATCAGACATAAAAAAGAGATTTAGGCAATTCAGTACTCAAGGCATGTCAAAATACCCAAATGAGCACAGATAACATTTTATTATAGCTTCAATATATTTTGTTATGTAGCTCAGTTTAAAAATAAAGGAAATGATGAAAAAATTGACATTTAAAAAGTTATTTTTAAAAAGTACATTGGAATTTAATGGTTATATGGAGAACTATTTCAACATAAAATATACATACAAATATATTAAAATGCAAAAAGAAAATGATTTTAAAAGTAAAATATTCATTAATTATAATTTCTTACTGATCTCTGCAGCTATAATGGTAAGATTGTGCCACTGAGAGAGTTCACGATCAAGCGGCTTTGATGTATAAAGTGATCCATTTCCAGAATGAATATTAAAGATCCTGTCCAGGTCAGTATGGCGATCTAATGTAAATCTAAAGATAGATAACAAAGAAAACATATGACAACAATATTGATTGTTTGCAAAGACAAATAGTAAAATACAAAGTTATAGATTCACTGAAAATTATATAAAACCACACGTAGGATATAATCTGTTTCAGCAATTGAAACTAATGCCCATTTATTACTCCAGGCTATAAAGTGAACTTGGACTTTATTTTGCATAGATACACAAGTTCTGCAAATGTCCATTATTTAAACTATCACCTGTTGCCGCATAATGTCAACTAATTTGGATGTATTTGGGACACAGAATAGTGTCACATGTAGTTTCATTGTCAAGAAACTGTACTCAGCAACGAAGTCTTCTTATGTTGAAATACTACTATTGCCCACCATAAATGATCAACACTAGAAACTTAGTCTCCTTATTAATGAGAATTGGAGGCAACATTGCTTTCATCTATACAATACATTGCCAACTGATGATCTGTGATATCAATCTAGCTTCAGGTTCTTAATCTCGTGTACATTATAAAACAAATGCCTTAAGGCCTTTTAAAATCAAGACAGTTCAGCAAGCCAAAATGCCTTTAAAAATCTGTACATGTATCTCTGTTTTTTAAATAAAGTCATAAAAACAAAGAAGACCTAAGACTAAAAATAAATAAATAAATAAATAAATAAATAAATAAATAAAGAAAGAAAGAAAAAAAGAAAGAAAGGAAGAAAGAAAGAAAGAAAGAGAAACCAATTCTTACGCATCTGTAAAGAGGGAAATATTCATGTTAAAAGAAATTGATCTTTTTGAAAACTGATGTCAGGCATCATAATACATGTCACTTGAAAACATAATGCCAGCATAAGTGAAAAGGGTGCCACAGTCAAGGTAAACAGAAATAGTTATTTTTTTTTATAAATTACAGGTATGTGATAATCAAATAAAGCAAAATTTTATCACCACACCTGAAATAATTTGCAAATAAAAAGATAAGTTAAAAATTTGCCTCCTTCCTTTAGTCTTCCATGAGTGTTCATGATAATCAAAGTGGTTTGCAACCTTATAATTTATACCACCCTGTATTAATCCTCTCCATTTTTGACAGTTTATTTTAAATTGTTTCATTACAAAGTTGAAACAAGAAATAAGGAATTATCAAGCCAACTGCCAGTATTTCTCCAGTCGGCAAGATTTTAACTGACACTCACTGAATACTATTTGACTCTCCTGTGCAAACTTCTCTGAGTGAAAAATATGTTCAAACATGAGAACAATCCACAACTATGAATCAAAATAAAATAGTTTACTGAATTACATAGTATGTTGGAAAACTGGAAAGTCCGTTACTTGTGAAGAAGAAAGCCATAAAGTTGAAATGTGTTGGTTAATACATAAAACAGAATAAGAGTAGTGCTAATCTCACTGGCTAATCTCAATTAAATTTATGTGTGTTTTTTCTTGATATTTACCTTAATTTAAAAGTGAATAGAATAAGGTGGAAAATTATTTGGCAGTATCTTGAAAGTAGACATAAGAAATCTGCATTAAAATAAATCTTTTTATTTATTTGTGTTTCTGTGTGTGCGTATGTGTCTCTGTGTATGTAGACATGCTGCAGTGCATATATGGAGATCACAGGATAACCCACAGCCCTTGGGTTCCTTTTTTCCCCTTACAACTTTTTTTTTTAAAATACATACACACATTTTTTAAAGGCATTTTGGCATAACATTATACAAATATTTTTGTCAGTACTTAATTATTTTAGACGTTTGATAGCATGCATTGAAATCCCACTAGTTACCATAAGCATAAAGTACATGTAGGACAGAACATAACGTGGAAACAGATTTCTTGTTGAGTTTAGATTAAGCATAATGATCTGTGAGTACCAAAATTGCCAGAAGGCTATTATCTTAGCTCTTGGATTATTAATGATTTAATAATCTTTTGTCTCATCATGGCAATCCTGAGACTTGAACTCTAGTCATCAGTCTGGCCGGAAGAGTGCCTGTTCGCTGAACCATCTCAGCATCATAGATCTGCCTTTTCAAATATGATTCATAACATTTTTATTTCTATTTTTATTGGCAAATTCTGTGGCAATTTTCACTTTGCTTCTTTAAATCATTTTTAGGATAAGCTTAAGCAAAATTCTTTGGTTTATGTGTAAATAATTCACAATAAATGACAACATTCATATCATGTATAATGTAAACCATCTAACAAATACATTGTTTTGATGGTATATTGTTTCTTAATATCTATAATATTCCGCTAACATAATGAGAGATTAGTTCTGTTGACATCAAGTCTCTCAGGTGTTGATACCAAAATATAAGATATAATAACATTCACACAACTATAAAAATATCCTGTAAGTTTTTAATTACTTCTAGATGTTTTACAACTCTTAATATAATCTAAATGGATGGTGGCACATAAAATATAATTTTAACTTGCTCAATGTCAGCATAATATTCTTTTATAACTATTTCTATCCATTATATCACCTACAGATGTCTTCCAATTCCTATAATAATGTAAATATACGGGAATACATGATGAAAATTTTGTACCTATTCAGTAAAGACAGATTTTTTTCTAAATATTTTTTCCACCAAGAAGATGAACTAATTTGATATATAAAGCATGTATATTCATGTATAGAAAGACATATTTACATTTATATAAGATATGTATCTTTAGGTTCTGTCTAAGTCATAACTTTGTTTGCATTTTCTATATCTAGGGTAGAACTATGTAAAAAAAATACCACAATCATCATGGAGTAAAGCCACTGTCCTGCAGACCATTATAGCTGGCAGATGCAAACAGTTTTTCACTAGAACTTAGATGAACATTGTCCTTTAACATTTTCCTTTTTTGGTAAATGCCCAGATAGATATTTACATATAATGATGAGTCTATATGAAGACACAAACCCATTTTATGGTGTTTAGAAACATCTTGTTATTATGACAGTATGACATGGCTGAAATTTAACCCTCAAAACTAGTACACATATATTTCTAGAATATAAAATATTTGGGCAGGATTCTTGCATAGCATAGATAAAGCTCTGTGTTTGACTCCAGAACTGTATAGCCTGAGTCAAGAGGCATGAGACAGAAGACCTAGATTTAGGAAGTCCAAGAAATAAAGTAAACAAAACAAAACAAAATAATCTTTACACAACAAGAAAACTTTGACTATTTTCATGTTACATTTTGTTTTGCATGTACTTTGTGCTCATTGTAACTATTGGGTTTTCGATGCATACAGTCAAACCTTTAAAAAGATCAAGTACTGACTATTCATATAGATTTATGTAAAAATTATTTTAAAATCTGAAAAAAAATACTGACAAAAATGTATTGTATAATTTTACGCAAAAAATGCTTGAAATCTGTACATTTATCTTTGTTTTGTAAAATAAAGATGTTAAAAAAAAGAAAGGTAAAATCATGAAGATCATAACTTTGATGGCCTCACTTGATATGCTGTACAGCTGTGATCAATATGAGGCACACAGAGACTGTTTTCAAACCAACAGGCAACACCAAACATCATGTTTAAAAATTTGCTTTGAAAGCTGGACCCAAGAGCATGGCCTATTCCAGTTGTGTCTCTGGCATAAAAAAATTCAGTATTTAATGGGCAAAATTTAGTATCTACATCAGCGATTCTAAGACAATTTAAAGAAAAGATGATCCATAGAACAGCAATTTTGAAATGGAATCTAGGAAAAACACTTGTGGAAAAGTTAAGCTGGCAGATGGAAGCACTGTGTGATCATCTTGTACACATATCTTTTTTTTCTGCCACTACATAACTTGTGGTGAAATGCATAAATAGAAGACAATGTATTTGCATAAACTATACGAATAAATTACATAGAGAAATATATTGCTTTCTGCTTGGTACAATTACTCTTGAAGACTGGCAAAGAAAATAGAATTGTTCACTTGAGAACACTCAGAGGTCCATGAAACTTGAAACTGAAGGTTCTTCTCATTTTAAAGATAAACAATTCATAAGAGGTCACTAAGAAATTACAAAGCAAACATTTGAACTCATACTTGACTGTGTCGCATGGATGCAAATTCAGATTTCTGTGAATTAGGTAGAAGAATGAAATTCTAAACTGACAACAGACTAACAGATTAAAGAAAATGCTCATTTTTATGCTGAACAATGAAAACCAATACTGGTATTTCTTTAATATACCACCAAGAATGCCAATGAATAGATTAAACATTGCTCACTTTTAAGTAGCAATACCCTATATAATGTGCATTTAAAACTGCATAGAAAGAAAAACCAAAAAGTACAGAAGTTATTTGGGGGTTTCTGGAAGATTCAAACATTTTTTAAACAGCTGTAAAACAAGAAAACTAAACTACAGAATAATGAAGCAAAACTAGAAGAAAATTTTTCTTTAAGCTTAGATCGAGTATGCCTGCCAATATATATATGCATATATATATATATATATGCTTGCATATATTATATATTCAACTGTGTTTCTTTGATCTATATCATTGATCAAAATAGTCAGCATTTTAATGACTCCAACGCATGACATAATGGAAAAGAAAAATCCTAGAAATCCATAAAACTGGTATGTGTGCTGCCCATGACAACCAATCAAAACATCCCCCCAATTTTGTAAACATCATAATTAGATAGTATTTACAGAGAAACTCTTGTAAGCAATGAGAATTTCTTGGTTCCTCTATGGCTTTCAACTCTTTTTCTTTCCATTTTAAATATCAAAAGAATACCTGATGGGGCTGGAGGTAGAATCTGGGTCTCTTGCCATGACAGTGCCAATGATTGTACCCACTTCTATGTCCTCATGAACCTCGAAGAGATAGGAGGACCTACTGAAAACAGGAGGCTCATCCACATCTTCTATGGAGATTTTCACAATTGTAGTATCTTTGAATGGCCCTAGATAATAAAAACGTGGATCCACATGGGTATTTTCTGCCTCCACCTTCAGAGTATATAGTCTTCGATTCTCATAATCAAGCGGCTATATAAGGACAAAGGCCATTAGTTAGATTTGGGGCAAAGGGATGTCTGCTGTTCTCAAGTTACACCAGGACTTAAAATCCTAAGATCATTATGCTTAATCTATACCCAACAAGAAATCTGTTTCCATGTTATGTTCTATCCTACATGTACTTTATGCTTATGGTAACTAGTAGGATTTCAATTTATGCTATCAAACCTCTAAAAAGAATTAAGTACTGACAAAATTATTCATATAATGTTATGCCAAAATGCCTTTAAAAATCTGTATATGTATCCTTTTTTAAAAAATAAAGTGGTAAGAAGATAAAGATCCTAAGGTTTTTCTTTAGTAAAAAAGAAAAAAAAATAGACTATATTTCTGTAATATTGAAAAGTGCAGGTGTCCAATACTTTGGGACAAAGAAAACTACTTTGATTATTGTAGAAATTTGGATGAATATTAAATTTATTTCATACGAGAAATAATCATCCAAAAATGGGTTGATAAGTTGTTAACTTCTATGTGTATGTGTACTTGACGACATACACATTGCAGCACAACTTTTTAAGGCAGCAATTCCTAAACTTTAAAAAGTTAGGTCAAAGTATTTACATCAGTGTAATGGGTTCATGGAACTCCAAAGTTGTTATAGTATTTCAACCTCTAATAAAATTGCAGCAGTTATAAGACCTATTCATGATCACCTAACTACTATAAAACATGGAAGAAATAGTCATAGCAACTTTATGGGAATACAATTTTATGATGTATTATAAAACAAAAGGAACGTTTGTTATTGAGATAATTTAGACATCAAAGATTTTAAATGTAATCTCTTGACCCATAAATACTGCACAAAATATTTCTTACTCATTTTTTTTTACATTTTTTACATGCAAGAAAGTCAGGTATTCTGTGTTAATTATTGCTAATTCCTGGTTAGTTGATGCTACTTCCTGGTCACGGGAAAAATTGGCTTTTTAGTATTGCTAGTCACTTGGAGAAATAAGTGTTTGTGTGTCCTGTGCAGACAATAGCGTCTCAGGATAACTGAGTTACCAAAAGCTCAATGGCTACTCTTCTCATGACATTTCATTTGGATCTTTTACTTACTTTTCTTGTAACGATGGAGCCAACTGCAATAAAACCTGGCTACCTCTAAATTCCATCAATGAGCATATGTTAGCAGAAAAATATAATTTATAGAACAGAAGGGAAAATGTGAACAATTAAATTATGTCCCAATCCGTTCTGTCTCTTTTTATTAGCAACTCTAATTATTGGCTCATACATCTGGATAGCATGTTATTTTTATGGCCCCAACTATGATGATATGTTGCCATTATTAGCTATTAACTGCTCTTTAAGAAAACATTGCTTTTAGAGTAGCTAATTAATATAATTACACATATATTATCTTGCCTGTTTTCTGATCAAATTTCAGGTTTCACGTTATGCATAAGGGCATATACTCAGAGTGTCTAAAGAGCTCTCTTGTACCAGAGCCTTCTCATTTACATGTAACGCAAAACCCAACTGAACACGCCAGTGTAGTTTCCTTTCATAGCTAATGGAAGAGCAAATAGTACACAACGAAATGTCTACTCTCTCGACAGAGATACTCATTCTGGGTGACTCTGAACACCTTTTTCACAGTGATGATGCCTTCCTGTGTGTCCTTCTCAGTTATGATGTCAAACATATCTGTGCCATCTCCATCAATAATGCGGTAATCCACTTCTGCATTTTTTCCGGTGTCAGCATCGGTAGCTTTTACACTTCCCACAGCTGTGCCAACTGGAGAGGATTCAAGAACTCGAAGATGGACGGTGTCTGTACCAAACAAAGAACGTGTATAAATGTTAATATGCATATCCATGTATGTGTGTGTATGTATCTATCCATCTATCTCTATCTATCTATAAATATATAACTACATTACCATATGCACACATATGTATGCACATGCATGCACATACATATATCTATTTATGTATGCATATATACATGCATAAACTTTTAGAGAATATTTAAAACAAAGTGCATGGAAAATCATACTGTATATTTATATTTACACTCTATATTAAATGTAGATTAATTAATAATTTTAGGGCACTTATTAAAGGTAGAAGAAAAATGTGGGACTTTATGGGTTCTGTCCTTTTTATGTCTTTATGAATAGTATCAACTGCTTTAAATGTAGATTAATTAATAATTTTAGGGCACTTATTAAAGGTAGAAGAAAAATGTGGGACTTTATGGGTTCTGTCCTTTCTATGTCTTTATGAATAGTATCAACTGCTAATAGTATCCGGAATTTTGAATTAGAAAATTAATTTATTTTATTTCGATGAAGAGTGTTCAGGTCCATGAAAGGCTCCTGAATGTGTTTATGTAATCAGAACAAATCACCTGATGTGCAGTGAATATTTGTACTTTATATTTTCCCATGCTATGTGAAGGTATTAACATCTACTTTAGCTGCTGTAAATCAAAACAGTTCAGAACTGTACAGAATCAGTCACAAGGTATAAGGATCTCATTTGTATTCGTGACAGCAAAAATAACGAACAGTTTCTGTTGGAAATAAAAAAGATGCCCTTTGCAGAGTATCTACACTAGATTCTGACAAAAGCTTTTTCACTGTGCAGCAAAACACGGATATATCAAAGTCCTTGGTGTACCTGTGTACACTTCCTGCAGGAACATCCCCTACCACTAATGAGAGTCATATTTTAACACCTGGTCGTAAACTATAATTTCTGATGGGTTAATCGGCTGCAAGAACACTTCTGATTATAGCACCCATATGCCCGTGAAGCTGAATACTCTTTAGTATACATGATAAGATCCAGACATATTAAATTATCCTGGTATTGACTTAGTATTCCTTTCTTAAGGTCTTTTCTCCTTGGTTATTTCGTGAAATATTTTCAGTAAAGAAAGCCTTAAATATATTCTTTTCTAGCAAAATTTTTCTGTCATTTCTTAAAATTTTCCTCATGTTAACATGTATATGATACATTCTTTCCCCATTATCCTCAAATATTATCATTGAGGTAACCAAATACCAAAAGATTTTCTTGATATGTGGTCTTTCAGGGGCCATGCAATTCTACAAATGGGGTCTCATCATAAGTGACAATTTTTTGTTGTTTTTTTTCAAAGTTTATTTTATTAGTTCACATTAGATCCCAATTTCATTCCCTTCCTCCTTTCCTCCCAGCCACTTCTTTACAAATCTGTCATCTCATTACCCCAATATTCTTTTCCTCAGAGAAAGGGAAGACCATTAGGTTATCACCCACCTTGTGACATCTAGTCTGAGCAGGACGAAACCTCTCTGAATGAGACCCAGCCAGGTAGTCCAGAGAAGGGAAAAGAATCCTACGGCAGGCCTTCCACCCCACTTTAATTGTTAGGGCACCCACCAGAAGACCAAGCTGCACATCTGCTACAGATGCATGTGTGTTCTTGGTTTAGCCTGTGCATTGCCTTTGGTTAGTGGTTCATTATCTGGAAGCTTCCATAGGCTCAGGTAAGTTGACTGTGTAAGTCCTTTTGTAGTTTGCTTGACCTCTCTGGCTTGCTCAGTTCTATCCTGCTATTCTTCCCCCAAATCCTTGCGCTCCTACTGATGTTTGTCTATGGTTCTTTGTATCTGTTTACAGATGCCCATGGATGAAGCTTCTTAGGAGACATTTATGTTCCTGTATATAAGCATGGCAGAGTACCATTAATAGTGTCAAGAGCTGGCTCTCTCCCATGAGATAGGTCTCAATTTGGGCCAGTCGTGTATTGGATGTTCCCTCATCTGTTCCATCTTTATCCCTGTGCATCATGTTGGCTAAAATAAAAATCAAAAGCATCCGGAAATGATGATGAGGATATGGAGCAAGGGAAACACTCCTTCATTGCTGGTAAAAATGAAAACTTTTACAACTACATTAGAAATCATTTTGCAGTTTCTCAGAAAATTGGAAATAGTTCTACCTCAAGAACCAGCTATACTACTCCTGGACATATACCCAAAAAATATCCCACTATACCTCAGGGACACTTGCTCAGCCCTATTCATAGGATGTTTATTTATAATAGCCAGAAACTGGAAACAACTTAGATGCCCCTCAACTGAAGAATAGGTAAACAAAATGTGATACATCTACACAGAGGAATACCATTCAACTATTAGAATGAAAAACATCATGAAATTTGCAAGCAAATAGATAGCACTAGAGAATATCATTCTGATTGCTGTAATACAGACCCCAAAAGACATAAATGGCAAGTAATCACCTACAATTAGATATTATTCATAAACCATGTTACAAGTGACACCCTTACAAGCTAACATTGGAACTCAGTATAGTCTCATTCATGATGTTCTATGTGTACTTTCCTTATGTGTCCTTCCAGTATCCCAATGGCGATATCAAGATTTCACTTCTGACTTGGCTAATCTACTACTGATGCTACTTCCTTCTAATGAGTTTACACAATTATAAACAGAAGAAAAAACCTGAATGGCTTGAGTAGTAACCATAAGATTATGACAGAAGAAACTAACCCTACAACCAGAGAAATAAGAGTTCAAATAAAAGCAAAAAAAAAAAAAAAAAAAAAAAAAAAAGTTGTCAACACATACACAAAAAAACCCCACAACTTATTTTTAAATATGTCTCTAAATAAACAGATATTTAACACTGTTAGTCTAACCTGCCTTTTTTTTCCCCATTTCTGGTACTTTTAACATCGCATTTTATGTCTTTCTCTCTTCACAGAGCACACTTTTTAAATGTAAATATTTTCAACTTCATTCTCTACACAGTATTTAGCTGTATCTCAGGGTGTCAAGTGGCTGGTGACTAAGAAAGCAGTTGCTGATTGCTTGCTTTCCCTGTCCCTGCCCCTTTTCTCTGTCAAGTTAATATGCATCTCCTTACAATTTGTGTATTTGATGGCCCTCTTACCGAAAATGCCAGGAGTTTGTACAAATATCGAATGCCTCATCAAAAATCTTCACTGTAATTTTTGCATCATACAGTACCATAGCCGACATTATTAATGGGTGATCTTAATTTTCTATAGCTTCACATTATTATTTGGAAATCAATGAAAGAAAATTTCATTTTACCCCATCGATTATAGTTTGTTTCATAATTATAGTTAGTTATGATTATCTGACCTCAAGAAGAGTTACCTCACTCTGTTGTATTTTTTTTTTTTATTGTTTCCCTGTATCCCACACAGTACTACAATTTTCTGTTTCTTTTCTTCTAGATTTGACATTGGTAATCTGCCCACTTGTCTTCAATTTTCCTTTCTCACATTCTCCCATGATTACCTGAATCTTAGTAAGAAGACATTTTAGATTGTTCTAATGAGTTTTCTGACCAAGACATGATAGTTTTAGTTTACCAGAAAAATAATTCAGAAAATTTTAATGAGTTATGGTGTTCTCAAATACAAGAACATTATATTCCTGAGCCATAATGTATAAATATGTTAAAGACAAAATGAAGATACTTATATCTACTTGAAATTCATAGGAAAATAGATGGAACTAAGAAAATATCCTGAGTGAAGTTACCCAAACACGAAAGAACACACATGGTATGTACTCACTGATAAGTGGATATTAGCCCCAAAGCCCACAATGCCCATAATACAACCCACAGATCATATGGAGCATAGAAGGAAGGAAGCCCAGGGCATGGATGCTTCATCCCTGTATGGAGGGGAGACAGAAACGATTGTGAAAGGTAAAGGGAGAGGGAGACCATGAATGGGGCTACAGAAAATAAGGGTGGCAGCATGAAGATCTGGAGGAGATGTGAGAGAACAACGGATGGTCAGAAAATTGAACAAAAATGTGTAGCAGGGGAGATGAGGAACTGGGGATAACGAGACACCAGGGAAACACCAGGTTCCCAGGACCCAACGGGATGACTTTAGCTGAAATGCACAGAGAAGGAAAAAGAGATCTTGTAGAAACCTCCTCTAGTAGATAGCCATGGCCCCTGGTCGAGGGAACGCGGCACCCACCCATCTCAAAGCTTTTAAATCAGAAATGTTCCTGTGCAAAAGAACAGGGACAAAAAAACTGTAACAGAGACTGAAGGACGAGCTAACCAGAGACTGCCCCACCTGGGGATCCATCATGTGTGCAGACAGCAAACCCAACACTATTCCCGTGGTCAAGAGGTGCTTGGTAACAGAAACTTAGTATGGCAGTTTCTGAGAAGGTCCAGCCAGCAACTGACCAATGTAGATGAGGATGCTTGGAGCCAACCATCATATTGAGCTCGGGGAATATGGTTCGGGAGCTGGCAGAAGGTCTCAAGGATCGGAAGGGGATCGCAACCCCATTGGAGAACAGCATAGGTTGTCCTGACCACCCAGGTCTCCCAGAGTCTAAACCACTAACCAAATAGTGTACATGGAGAGATCCACAGCTCCAGATGCATATGTAGCTGAGGATAGCCTTGCCTGACAGCAACCGGAGGGTAGACCCTTGTTCCAGGGAAGGCTTGATGCCCCAGCATACTGGGATGCTGAAGGGGTAGAGCAGAAAAGGGTGGGTGGGGAAGCACTCTACTACAAGTAAAGGGGAGAAGGAGGGCAAATGTGGGATGAGGCAGGCTGGTGGAGGGTATAACTGGGAAGTGGGATATCATATGAGATGTAAACGAATGGAATGATTAATAAAAAGAATTAAAAAAAGAATATAGCTCCCAACCTGCAGCAAAGTGATAAGCATGAGATGTAGATAGTTTGTTTTTGCACTAGTAGGAGTCTGTGCACTAGTAGGAATCTGTGTACTAGTAGGAAAAGAGTGAAGACAACTCTACCTGGGGAGGTAACTTCTTGATGGTTTCCTAAACCTCTGTCTTCAAGAGCTTTCTTTAAACAAAACTAAAGAGCATTTACAGTTGGGAAAACTGTACTTTAACTATCTGAACATTAAATTGGATATACTTCATCTTTAAAGCCATAAAAAGTAAAGAATTTTAACACACACACATACACACACACACACACACACACACACACACACACACTTTAGATGTAAAATCAAATAAATAGGGACTGAAAGACAATCTGGGCCTGATATAGGCTTTAGAAACATCAAAGTCTACCACCAGTGACATACCTTCAAGAAGGCCATATAAGGATAACATGGTAGGAGTTGGAGAAAGATGAGTAACGAAAATGATAATGTAATTATATTTTAGATTCAAAACCAATAAAATCTTTTTATAATCTATGAAACCTCTGTATTTGTCAGACCCTGATAGAGTCATTCAGGAGACAGCTATATCAGGCTCTGGGCTGATGTTTGCAGTCTGAGCACAGAGTCCCCAGTGGAGGAGCTAGAGAAAGGCCTGAAGGAGCTGAATGGGTTTGCAACCCCATAGGAAGTCAACTAACCAGAGTTCCCAGGAACTAACCCACCATCCAAAGAGTGCACATGGAGAGACCCATGGCTCCAGCAGCAAATGTAGCAGAAAATAGCCTTGTTGGACATCAATGGGAGGAGGTGTTCCAGGGAAGGCTTTATGCCCCCATGTAGGGAAATGCCAGGGTGTGGAAGTGGGCGTGGGTAGGTGGGTTGGGGAGAACACTCAGAGAAGCTGGGGAAAGAGGATGGGATAGGGGGTTTCTAGAGGGAAACCAGGAAAGGGGATAATATTTGAAGTGTAAATAAATAAAATATCCAATAAAAAGAAAAAGAGAATCCCTCAAAAAACCACTATCAAGTAATGAGAAGTACATTTTAAAATAAAGAAACAATTTTAATATATATAATAGTAAGCCAAATGGTTTTTGGATACACACATGCATTTAAATATAAACACACACAGATACACACACACGTTTGTGTGTACATGAATAATCTCTTAGATTTTTGTAAGTAGAGGCATCCACAGTTTTAGGTAAGAAACTGAGTCTGTCCTTTACCTACAATAATTCCATTGGCAACAATACACCAAACACACACACACACACACACACACACACACACACACACACACACACACACACATCTACCCAACACTTCTAAAATGGGTAAGTTAATTTCTAAGTAAATATAAGAAAATGTATTATTGATTGTCAGTTATGAAGGATTTCTGAAATAAAACAAGCAGAAAATACCTGGTAAAATAAAAAGTAAAAATATGAATAAGTTATTCTACATACAAAATTTTTATAAGTAAAAAATAATGCAAAGAAGTAAAACATGTTATACATGAAAAGAATATAGTTTAGTGCCCATATTCACAAGCATATGTTAAATGCCCAAAGAACAACAAAGGCAGATGGTCGAGTAGGAAAATTAGGTTGGATGTGGAAAACCATTTACAGAGTTATAAACCATAAAAATAGACATAAGTGTGCCAAACGAAAACCAGGAAATTACAAATTAAAATCATAAGTTAAAAATTTTTATACCTACTGAACTTATGAGAATCAAGCCTCAGTAGATGCATCCACATGTATAATGCACGTAGGTCTGCATGTGCATGTGTGTATGTATGGATAGATGTATAGTCTACACATTTACTAGTAGATGCACCAATGACAAAGAAAACATGAAAAGCACCTTGTACAACAGTAACCCTGTATAGCTTCACAGAACTGAACTTAGGCACAGGGATTTTGATTGTATATGTTTCTGAGGCTACAGTAAAATGGACCCAGCTCCCTGTGTGCACATAACCTGAACTTTGTGATATATATCATGAAGCTATAAATGCTATTTATAACATGAACGTAAATATTGGGGCCATAACTATAATGAACCCATGTTAATGAGTGTCTGATCAAGTTCCACATTGAAAAGAAGATCACAGTTAACATTGTACGTACTAAGAGGCTTGAATTCAACTTAGAAAAGGAAAAGATAATAGGAATATATATTGTGGAAATAAATGCTGCACAATTTACCAAACATTCATATCTGCAAAGATGCACATGTAGAAACAGAGCCCAGAACTGTTGTTTTGCAAATAATCATAATAATAAAACCAAATGCAGAAAATCCAAATACCAGAATCAAGCAAATGAACAGACAAGCACATAAACTGTCCTATCAGGAAGGATATGCTTTCACGTACCTTTATGTGCAAAAAAAGGAAGGCTTGTAGGTACATGTTATCAACATGTAATTGAAAAGTCAGGTTTCTGAAATTTATAGAACTATGAATTTTCTCTATTGTGAAGCTATCTTTGTGGATCTTCAACAATAAAAGAAACTTGCCTTCAAAATCTGAGTACATGTATTTGTGTATGGTTGAACCCATTTGATATAGACCCAAAATACTATTGGAAAGACAGTGATCTTGCCAATAAAGACCACAAGGCCCCAGCTCTACACAAAGAAGTATAGGCACCTGAAAAAAATCTGGAATGGAAAAGATAGCCTTCTCAGGGAAACCACACTATTAATGTCCTGTGAAAACATATGTACAGATAGAATTATATGGGTCAAATTGGTTATATTTGAGAATAATATGTCTATACAAACATATGTATGCATACTGATAGAAAAAAAGAAAGAAAACCAAAATGGCCCTGATCTTAAAGGAGAGGTAGGTAAGATTAGGAGTAAAAAAGGGGGAGGAAAAAATGTAATAAAATTATAATATCAGAAGAAAAAATCCCTGAAGCTGAAAATAGCATATGGATCAACATAATATTAATAGTAGGCAACAAGAGAGTAAGTGAACAAGAGGGTAAATAAAACTAATATGTAACTTAGAACTACTCAAGAGGGAATGAACTCAACTGTCACTGGGACTTTCTTAAAAGCATGCTAGAAAATGAGCAATGCCATGGAAATTTGATGATAAAATTATTTTGGCCCTGGAATGTTTACTCTAACCACCATATTAATTAAACTTGATTCCCCAAGGAAGACAGTTTCATATTCAGCCAATTCCTTTTGGTTGTTTTTAAGTCACTTGGAGAGGAATGTATCCCAGGAAACAAAGGACTAAATCAAGACCTAGAAGTCCAATAAATTCATGAGCATACTGCCTACAAAGAAAAGAAAAAGGAAAAAAAAAAAAACTGCCTGAGACATGAAGTATCCTCAACTGTAGGAATTTATAAAAATTGTTTATCCTATGATAGGATAGCCACACCAAGAAATCTAAGATGTCTGCTTTTGTCCTGATGTGCTCAGTGGAGAAAATGAAGCTAATGATCCTAGTTCAAGACTAGGTCCCCATTTCTCTAAACTATCAGGGTATAAAAAGAATACATGCTTCAGAAAGCTGTGGGTTAACCCTAAATCACTTTGAATGAGGAACTGTCTATACATATTGTCTGTAAGGATTCCAACTGTGAACGAGAAAATATGGAGTGGGCACAGATGTATTTTGTTCAGATGAATTTAAGTTTTCTTCTTAAGGAGGTTGGTAAGATTGCTCAGTGGGTCAGAGAATGTGATGAGCAAGCAGACAGGATGTGGACATGTGAAAGGCAATAACTCCAAGGGGATGAGGAGCAGAGGCATGAGGTTCATTGGAACATTTTGGTTGGCATTGTAGATACAATCTCAGAGAAAATCCGTGTCATAACAGAAAACCCAAAGATCTATGTTCACCTCCTTATAAGCATAGTCCCACCTGTATGGAAAAAATGAATGCACCTTTACCACACACACTCACACACAGACCTATGCATTCATGCACACACAAGTATACATACATACATACACATGCACACATATGCATGCACACACACAAGTATACATATATAAGTACACATGCACACATATGCATGCATACACATAAAAGTACACACACATATTTTGCTCTTATGATATTAGGTTGTAGGAACTAAAATGGCATGAGGGAAAATGCCAAGAAAAAAAAAGAGAGGGGGGAGGGAGGGAGGGAGGGAGGGAGGGAGAGAGAGAGAGAGAGAGAGAGAGAGAGAGAGAGAGAGAGAGAGAGAGAGAGAATTAGAGAGAGAGAGTTCTTTGTTCCATTAATTTTAATTTCATGTGGATTTCACTGGGGGTATGTATCTGAGCCTTTGTCCTAGATTTTTATTTTTGGCTTGGATTTCTTTGATTGCTTAGCAGTATGTGCTTAGATCTGAAAGTCAGTTCATTTTAATGTGGTATTGTATGTCTGCTCAAGTATTGAGGGTTATCAGTTCATTTAACTTCTTGGTTAATTTAGAGACAATATTTATTACGAGGTTTGATATTGTTGAGATAGTGTTACTCATACTAATTTTTAGTAGCTTCAACAATTTAAGCAGAAAATGGAATGTGTTTTATTGGCTTAAAATACACCAGACAGTTTTGAATTTATTGATATAATTATATTGACTATAAATCTTTGCCCTTTACAAAATATTCATGTAAAAGAATATGCAGATAGATTAATTTTCCTTTTGTACTCAAAGGAAATTGTCTTCAAAGCATTCCAGAATTTTCGTTAAAAACATGACTGAGTTCACTCATCAAAGTTGTATAAATTTAGTTCTGACAAATAAACCAAAGACTTTCACAAAAAGATCCACATGTTGGCACACATTCATTGGAACTGCCTTTTTGTATGACATTAGCCGTCAGATCGTGGGAAGCATTATTGTTCAGTGTTCTCCAAACATAATTTTAGAATGCCTTCTTTGGAAATACCTTTCAATCATAACCAATTTTAGGTCAGTCTTTATTTGGCCTATATCAAATGTTGAAAGTTCATTTGCAGGCTTTCAATGTAGGAAAGGCTGAGACATTAACACTCCACTATTTACCTCTAGTGGCTTATGCTGTATACAAATACCTCAGTTTGCCATAGAAGCTGATACTGCTTTAACTGAGACCCAGGCTGTTCTTCCTGGGTTAATCTCCATGTGAGTCAAGAGGCAGAGAACTGGAGCAAAGCAAAGATTCTTATGTACACACTGACAAAGGCAAAGGAACACAGTCCTGGCATGTGTCTCTTTTCATTTCTTTTTAAAGATATCTATTTGCATGCTCCTTATTTTTTATCTTTCAGTTGATGGAGCTTTAATTATGTGGCTAGCTTTTCTATCAATTCCAATTTACAGCTGTTTGAAATTCATTCCCAGGTGTCAGCTTGAATCATCTGCTTCTCTTTTAATGATTAGGGCACATAAATATTTCTTCCTGGTAAGTGTGCTCTTCCGTTGGTTGTTAGCTTAAGCCCCTGGGCCTGCATGTAAGGTGCTTTTACATTGTACAAGTAAAAATCTAGAGGGGAGGCTACAAAAAGGCCTTCCAAAGAAAGGAGTAACCCCACGTAGTTCCATAAAAATGGGCACTTCCAGGATGATACAGAAAACCACCCAGCACACCGGAATTGTCATTATCAAAGATTTCAGCCACCTGTGAGGCATTTCTGGGTTTTCAGCATTTCAGAATGTTATCCAAGGTCTTGAGCTCTATTGTGCATTCAACTGACAGGTTTTCCTTGTTGCAGGATTAAAAAATTGCAAAAAAAAAAAAAAAAAATTGTAGCAAAATTAAAAACAATTGGCAGCTCAATTTAAGTGAGGACATTAGATGAAAGCATCATCAGAGTAACAGGGGTGACAGGTGACGTCCTTTAGAACGACAAATGAAATGCCAGAAATCAGCGCAGAGAGGGACAAGGGCAAATTGCTTTTCTTCGGGTTTTGAGCTTAGGAACAAATAGCTGCTTTTTTGTTTTGTTGATAACAAGGAGAAAAAATTAGGTTGAAAGATATTTTTTTCTTTATCCTTTGTTCTCTGTCCTTGTCCCTATCACGTTTACATAAGAACTTCCCACTTTCCAAGGTATAGGTTTTCCAAATTCTCCGCATATACGAATCAACGAAATAATTTAACATTAGCTTATTTTTTTATTTGCTTTCTGTGCAATCTTGTTGCAACATCTCAGTGCTGTATGATAATCACAAACAATACTTGCTTTAAGAAAAATGACACAATTATGCACGTTTATAAACCATTCCATTGTATAATGCTCAAAAGATGTTTTTTAATGAGCTTAACAGGAAGAAATTAAAAACAAGATAAAGCTCCTTGGAGGCAATGCGGAGTAGTTAAGGAAATTATGCAGTGCTAAATGGGCGTTTAGGAGAAAGCAGAGGAGATTTCAAAGTCACACTGGAGACTGTCAAACTGCTAAGGCTTCGGAATTGAAGACTCTCACCAGAGGAGACAGAAAACTAAATCGGTGAGCACACGAGAAAGGATCACCAGCTTAGTTTGGGGCATTTAAGATAAATTGGAGCACAAAGCCAGGCTGGATATTTTCGTTTCCTCCCTACGTCCTTGAGGAAGGCGTCGTGCCAAAGCTTTAGATAGACTGCTATTGATCTCCTGAGTATATAGAATGTATATCGACATTTCGTTGAAATTGTCCGTCAGTATAATGCACCCATACACAGGACTGCAGCACCCAGAAACATGAAAGTGTACCAGACTGAGGAGGCTCCCGTAAACTTTAAGTTAGTCTGTCGTAATCAAAGGGCTGCACTGGACCTCCAGGGAAATCCCGTGATATTTTCATACCTGTATTAAAAACTCCCTAAGAACAGCCTAAAACACATTTGCACAAAAAAATTCTTATCCGCTTTCCAGAAACACATGTGTACAGCAAATCCGTATCCATATTCCAGGATTGAGAGTGTTGTCGAAGTTAATTTTGTAAGACAGCACAACGCAGGGACTCTGGTTCCCGTTACAACATACGGTAACTGGTAAGTAGGTTAATGTACGGCAGTTTCGGTGGGGAAAACTAGGATACTCTAGAGGGGCATCGCTTCTTCCACTGAATCCTCTTAAAGAATTATATTATTTCATTACACATGGAAAATCAGGTGATCCCTTATATTCTGTCACCCTAAATGTGTAATTTTACTGGCATGTAATATGGCCGTTTATTTAAATGGCATTTACATCTCAGATTCACATCTTTTCTCCAGCTATTATATATTTACAAAGCATTATTTTCTGCAATATAAGAATGCTGCTTGAAGTCTTTCTCCCTCATCCTGCTTCTGCCTGACTCACTCCCTCTGCCCAAACAAGCTTTTCTGGTAGAAAGCTTCAAAAGCTTCAAAGTACTTTTTTTTTTTTTATGGGTACCTTTGCCTTTTATCCCTCAAATCTTTTCTTGACCTGGTTACTCACTCCTGTGAATCACACAATTAGAGATGCTGTGATTTCACTTCCCTCCTCCCTCCAGCATCACTTCAGACACAACTCAATTGTCTTGAACCCTGGGGTCCAGCCAAGTCAAATGCCACACCTCACATGGAAAGCTACATTTATTTATTTTGTCTTCCCTAACAATAACAACAGCCAGTTAATGCTGGTTGATCTTCTGCTTGGAAAACTTTAGTATGTTTTAGAAGGACTTTTAAATAATAATTAAGGTTGACCTTTATACATTCAAAATAAATGATCATTTTGTAATTTTTGGCATTTAATCAAAATATAGCCCTCACGTTTTCTTAATTTCTACATATGTATACATGCATAAATCATGTATGTAGTTATGTTTATAATATGAAGATATTTTAAATTCATTTGAACATGTGTGTGCATCTTTGTGTAAAAGCCCAAGGTGGCCATTCTCTTGAATGAGAGTCACAGGCAATTGTGAACCGCTACTACCTAGGTGTTAGGAACTTAAATCTGAAATATGAGTAAAATTTTTCAATCACTGAGCTGTCTCTCTAGCAAGAAAGTAGTGAGTGGAGGTGAGCTTTGAGAAGATACTCAATTAATATGAGGGAGGAGATAGAGGCAGCATCTGTAACCTTACCGACATGGAAACAATTTAGAATTATGTCCTGTGTCACATCCCAGAATTTAAAATGATTATAATTACCAACATTCACTGCACATATTTGGTTAGGCTGCCGAGGGCCACACAAAGGACTTAATCAACTTTTGCTGAAACAAATTGCTTTACTGGAACTATTTCTTTGTAATTCACAGACCACAATTTAGACAGAAAATAAACAGACAAACATTTGAAAATATTTTAGTATCTATCGCTAAAATCACATTTAATGTAGCAAATGCAACCACAGTGCTTTCAATATGGTTGGATTTATATTTCCTAGATAATATAAAAGAGTAAAGAGACCCTTTAACTTTATGTTCTTGAAGCATCTTCCTGGGATGCACCTGACAGTTGCTGTTGCTGAAAACTATTTGATAACTAACTTTAAATATGCAGATCAGCCTAGGGCCAACATTACCTTGGGATTCTCAGTTGAGGAGAGGTTGACTCTATTTATGAAGTGAAATCAGCACTTATTAAATCAAATCTCTCTTGTACCAGGCAGGGATTATGGCAGACTACTGCTCAGTGATGTACCTGCCTTAAATCCCTATGTACATTATAAAAAAGTTCCTTGAAAGACTTTGCCTACTTATCTGCCAGCCTAAACTATGCGGGGAACCCAGAGGCAATTTTGTCATTTTGGTTTTAAAGCATCAGAAAAGCAACTCCACCAAATTATATATTTCTATTTTCTACCAAAATGTATCGACATTTTAAATTGTGTCAGTGTCATGTAGGAAACTGATTATATATGCCATCAATTAAACATGGAGCCAGGGATTCAACTAAAGGTAAAATTAACAAAGGACAGTAAGTATATTTGTAACATACCAATTTTGGTGAAATAGTTAGAAGTACCAGATTTAATTTCAATTTAAGTGACTTTTCAATATGTTCCTTATATTCCTCAAAGTAGAAATATGCTCATTTTACAAACCAAATAATATTAGTTTACAAATTTCAGGATTTTTTTCTTTTATTGGATTTTTAAAATTTTACATTTCAAATGTTGTCCCCTTTCCTGGCTTCCCCTTTGGGATCTCCCTATTCCATTCTCCCTCCCCCTGCCTCTATGAGGTGGCTCCCTAACCCACCCACTCCCTCCCACCACCCCACCCTGCCATTCCCTACACTGAGACATTGAGCCTTCCCAGGACCAAAGGCCTCTGCTCCCATTGAAGCCAAACAAGGCCATCTTCTGCTACATATGCAGAAGACGCCAAAACACATAAAATGGGTAGGTAGTTACAGTATCTACCTTATATAGATAATAAAAAAGATTAAACAAATGCATTTATAGGATTCCGTATATGTTATAAATATGCTGTTTATAGTTATTTTATACTGGAATTCTATTGTTTTTTCACAAAACATATAACCAAAATTTAAACTAGTAGGCTAACATCATTAGACAATAAAGATAATTAAAAGATAACAAACACATAATGCATGCTTGCTATGAAATTATGTCCAGACTCTGAGTGGTTCTATTACCAATTGTTAGTGATTTGCAGGTTTGTATTGCTATATATAATTTTTAGAAATAGCTAAAACAGAAATATGATGAGGTGGTTTTAAAATCTTTAAATTTTTCTGCACTACTGAAAATTCTATTACATATAACATTTCTAAATAAAAACTTCCCTCTGAGATACTTTGCATGCCATTTCTGAACTGATATTAATGAAATAAGGAAGGTCAAGTTACTTAGTTACTATTCCTAGTAACTTCTAGGGAACAGTGGTGCAGAGTGTAATTAATTCAATCATTTTAGTGCATTTATTAGAGAACTGGAGGTTCACATATAAATGTATCATTTCACCTTAAATCTGTGGTTGTTTATGTAACAACATATGTAACAAAGAAACCCTGCCATTGTGTCATGAGTTATCTTTGTAGTCTACAGTTCTCCTTTTTTAAAAGTTTAGCTAAGCTGGTATAGCATAACATAAATTTATATGGTAGTAGTTTTTGATTTATCACTATAAAATGCTTACAGACATACCTATAATTCATTTGTATGGGATGTGAACGACAGCCTGGAATCCTAGAATCCTGTACTTATTTTTAAGAAAGATGTGAAAGTGTCCTTCGCATCCTTCAGCTTCTGTATGTGTGGTACCTGTGAACTGAGGCTTGTGGTCTTCTTGAATTATGTCGAGCCATTTGCAGCACATCCTGTGAAGAGTGTTGTTTTTCATCCCACTTCTGATGCTCTGTCCTGTTTTCTACCTAAGTCTCATTACTGTCCTGGCATATTTAATCCGTTCAGAAACTGTATCTAAGTCACAGAGTACATACAGATCACTTAATCAAACAATTAAGCTCTAGTTATTGAACCCTTTCTTCTGTTTCCAGTCTCAGAAAGCAGAATTGAATGTACTAAAGCATGCACTCTCCTAGCATTAAAAAATGGGGAGATCAGCCTCACCTCTGTATTTAGTATCTGTATCCCTGCCTACTGACTCTGGGCTGCATGGAAATTAAAGTTGAGACATTTTCACCAGGCTGTCTTGGTCTTGTTTGTTTATATTAAAACCCATTCAGAAACAAATCCTTTGTCTCAGGTCTGTCTCCCTCCCTCCCTCCCTCCCTCCCTCCCTCCCTCCCTCTCTCCCTTCTTTCTTTCGTTCTTTCTTTCTTTTTCTTTCTTTCTTTCTTTCTTTCTTTTTCTTTCTTTCTTCTAGTCTGTTCAATAAACAGATTTCAGCAATTTAGTCAAAAAATCTTGTTTCTTTTTAAAGATTTAATGAATGAGGAAGGGCAGATGTATTTGGGGGGGCAAATTTGACAGGGAGCTGGGAGTAGTAGAAGAAGGAATTGAGGGAGGAGTATAGAAAGGAGAAACTGTGTTTGGGATGTATTTTATGAGAGAGGAATTTATTTTCAATTAAAATATAAAACAATAAAAATTTTTGGAGAACATAAATGAAATAAGATGAGTAGTCCCGATACAGTCAAATGTACAATAGTTATATCAGGCGTATGAGAATGAAACAAGGTTTAAGTCAGGGATATTAGTGAGTTTATCGCTAGCTGAAGTTTTATGGTTTTCACTAACAATCATCATAATTGGTGCTTATAAGGTGGGTTGTTATTACTTTCCAAATGGCTGTGTTTCTCAGCAGGTTTACTGTATCTTCATTATGCCATCATTTAGACTAAGTGAATAGCAGCCTTCAGTCTTAGCGGAAGCACAGCTTTAAGAGTACACGGGAAAGTGAGAAGGAAATCCCCATGCATGGAAACCTGTGTTATGTTGTCATGACTACTGAGGACAAGGTGTCTTTGTCTTTGAGGTGCAATGCCATATGAAAAAAGTAATGTATGTGGTCACAAAGGGGTCTCAAAAAGCCAAATTGCCAAATTCGATGCATTCTCATTTTCTGAAGTTATATGGCCATTCACAAAGAAATCTGTTTAGATGAATTAATTTGTAATTTTGTATGAAGAGGAAATTGTGTCACATAAAGTTAAATATTGAATTTGATTTACGAAATTTAAGGGGTTTTAAGTTTTATCTGACTTCTATATTTAATGATAGCAACAAAGAATCACTACTACAAATAAACAGTAAACACGTGTCTATAACAACCACCAACACTGCATAAATGCTAAATTATTTAATCTCACATCATCAGTCTAAAAAGAATACAATATGACCCAGTGTTACTGATGGTAATGAGAACTATAGAGGTCAAATTAATTTGCCGTAGTGGAAAGCTACTAAGTGAATTATATCACTGAGACTCATGCACGGTCTGTTCTTGTACTGTCCAGAAAGCAAACTACTACACAAGCCAGGAACCCTCAGGAAGTCATGGACTGAAAATGCATTTAACCTAACTGGATTAGACATATGTGGAACAAGGATCATGAAAGACTTAGAGGAAAACAATTCTACATACCCCAGGGAGTGATATATTTGTCCCACCCTTTAAATATAATATTAGATTAAGGAATATAGTGTATTTAAAACAGATTTCTTGACATGTTAAACATGATAAAAAGAATTTTGTAAGGATGAAATAGAGGAAAAGTGGATTTAGGGGAGAAGGAAGATGAGGGAAAACCAGGAAGAGTGGAGGGAGGGGAAACTGTGGTTGGGTGTGTTGTCTGTAAGAAGAAACTGTTTTGAGTTAAATGAACACTAGCTTGGTACACATTTTATATTTTATTTCTATTTTTTTAGTTTGCAGTATAGTTTTTATTTTACAGTTTGCTGATTTTTTCTCTCTCGTTTGTACACTGGGGAAAACATTAACGTAGTAAAATGTATATTTGTTCAATATATGTCAGTCTTGAGGCTTCAGTGATCTGTTATGTATGAAAATGTTCATAGAACCGTAATTGCTGAACTATGGATATCTAAGCAAATGATATTAGAGATTAAAAATCATCCCTGTGAAGACTTGATACCCCAGTGTAGGGGAATGAAAGAAGTGGAGGCAGGAGTGAAATGGGCGGTTTTCTGAGGGAAAACTAGGAAGGGGAACCTAGATGACCTATAAAAACTAATAATATCCTATTTGCCATAGTTGACTGTTCTCAATAGATAAATTGTAAAAATTCATAAGAGATAATCAATAAAAATAATAGAATATATTTTATCTCTAATTTAAAGTAATAAGTAGGTATTTTACAAGGTAAATTAAAATATCCAAAATTTATTGTGCTATACATCCAGAGTTGGGGGCTGGGGCCAACATACCTCTGTTGCTATAACTGTGTGTTGTAAATGTTCATTTAACCTTGACTCAATTACTGAATGGAGGGTATAATATTGAGTTATCATGATCCAATAAATAAGTCAATATTTAAGATATTATGGTGTCAAGTAATTTTTTTTCTTTACAAAATTAAGGGTATGAAGTTTTTCCTATTTCTATTACTATCATGACAATTACTATTACCACATTACTGTAGTATATTTTGTGTAATAAGCTTAAGGGGACTGTCATGAATTTTGCGTAAATAAAGCATATTGAATAAAGGATTTACACAGAAAGTACAATAAAATAAATGTGGGCTCATTGACTATATTTGTTTGGAAATGACTGCGTATTTTCATTCAACTAGCATTTATCAATTACTTTAGTGAGTGTACTATTCAAAAACAAATTTTATCTAAAATTACGGAGAACTTTAAATTTGATACTCTTCAAATTGACATATGTTACTGATGAATGATCTTTTTTTCCAGTGGTTGCTTTGTTTATTTAAGAATACAGCATTTATTGAATATGGTTCATTCCTCTGAATCTGCATGTTCATTTTCTTAGATTTCTAAATTTTTTTTTATTTGTGTGATATTTAGTATATACATCCCATGAATGTCTGGTGCCCTGAAAGGATAGAAGAGGGCATCAGATGCCATGTGACTATAATCATCAATTGTGAGCTGCCAAGTGGGTACTGGTAAACAATCCCAGGTTCTTTGTAAGGGCAACAAGTGCTCTTAATGACTGGACCATCTCTCCAGCTCAACATGTTCATTATCTTGACAGGAGACTCAGGATAATAGTTCAAGAATACATATCAAATGCAAAATTAAAATTTTACATTGCATTAACTAGGGTGGCTATTATTAAAATGTTCAAAAAAACCCATTAAAGTATGCTATAGGTTTCTTTGTCCTTGATGAATAACACAATATTAAGGAAAATATGACTAATTGTAAAGTAAGTACATGGATGTTCTCTTTTCCCATATGTTGATGGTTTCAAAACAAAAGCATAAACAACCTCTCCAAAACTCCAAGTCTAATGAATTAACTGTCTAAATATAATCATATATATATATATATATATATATATATATATATATATATATATATATATACATGTACATATATAATAGAGACATGCACACACATATAAACAATACATACAGACACATAAGACAAGACGCATGTTCAAATAATTCTATCTGGTTTCATAATCCTTGCACACACATAATTTTAAATAAATTAATTCTAGTTACGCACTGCTGAAAAGAAACTCTGGGTTAATAGCACAGAAAGAACAACAGTTCTCATGAAGAGTAAAGCTACAGAAAAACATTAGAAATCTTTCAAAGTAACACCTGTATGAAGTTACAAATACTATAAAAAAAACTTTAAAATTCTAAATCTATTCTCTCACAAGGAGATTGACACTGAGGTCAAAAGTAAAATGTGATCAACTTTGATGGTGATAACCAGGGAAAGATGAAAATAGAGATCACAGGTATCCCTAGAAACATATAATTTCCTTTAACAGGGAGTTGATTCAGCAGGTTATATGTGAATGTTGATTTCTTCTTTATGTGTATAAAGAAGGTGATGAATCCGGGGGTAATTGCACATTGGAGGGTTGGGATGGCGGCATGGAAGAGGTGGCAGGGATATGATTATATTTTCAGTTCTTTTTAAAGCTAAAGATAAGAGGCTAGACTAGAGATCACACTAGAATATGATATTATTTCCTTGATTCATTACAGCTCCAACTTCTATCCTGATGTGGAGGAACTAGTGAGGGAGAGGAAACTAGGCAGAGACCTATAGTCCAATGGCTTCACTGGCATCAGGCTCATGTTTCACACATATGATTTTGTTTCACCAAGATTTTGTAAGAAGAGACAGTAAATAGGTGGTCTGTAAAACCATTCTCTAGCCAGAAAATAATGTCTCTTAACACATCCTTCATTGATTCTAGAAACTTGGAAAATTAATTAAAGATGCGTTCATCTATATGTAGACCAGAAACATTTAAATATTTTAGAAGGTCTGCCTTGTCACACATAGTAATAGAAAATGTAGTTTACATTACTTTCCAAAGTTCTGACTACATTGGCATTTATAATAGAGCCCTTATGATTTTATGTTTTATTTATTACAATTTTATGTTCAACTTAGGATCTTACTTATTAATATCTAAGTAGAGAAAAATAGTTATTACAAATTTATTATCTTTATCAATGAGTATATTCTTTTTACTGGATTAAAAAGTTATTAGGTAGTAACACATTTTTGGGGGGGTGTTGAGATTTAGAACCCCCAACTCTGTAAGAGAATTTCCAAAAGTTTACTATTAATTTGAAGTTTACTAGTAAACCATCCCAGTGTTTTTAATTAGCTAATTAGTAATTTGTTAAGTCTGTCTTTATACTCTAGATCTTATGCTTGAGAGAACAAAAAGTAAAGCACACTCACTCTGGGGAAAGCGAGGAGGATTGTCATTGACATCGGTCAGTGTAATGTTCACTGTGGTGGTTCCAGACAAACCTCCCATCTGGCCGCCCATGTCCTTGGCTTGAATAACCACCTGGTACTGTTCCTTGTTCTCTCTGTTCATGTTTGGCAGAGCTGTCCTGATGATACCTTTCGGGAAATACAAATGCTGAATCATCCCACTGTGTGGCATCTTCCAATTTAACCAATTATCACAGTTATGATATCAAGTGATATATATATATATATATGTGTATATATATATATATATATATATATATATATATATATATATATATATAATAAAACTAATTTCATGTAAATCCTTTGTGTTTGTTTTATTTGCTATCTACTAGTACTATCATATTCTAAACATATAAAACCTCAAAGAGTTATAGTTCTATTAGTTCAATCACTTACATGTTAGAGTTTTTAAATATATAATAAACAGGCTGGACACATATCTTAGTAAGTGAAGAGCTTCCTATAGAAAGACAAAGACATTAATCCTTAGCTCTCAAAGAATGGCAGCAAGGTCCTGCTAACCCAGTTTGGGGGTGGGGTGGGGTGCACAGCCAGAGGGTTTCTGGGATCTACCATTTAAGCTGTTTAGATAAATTGTTGGGAGTTCAGGTTCATTTGCCTTAAAAACAACATGTATATCAACTTGAAATTGCACCTTATGTTCCCCTCCTAATATAGCATTGATTTTTGTTGTCCACCTTATGCTTGCAAAGATCACAAACACAGTAACTTCAGCAAACACCAACCCACTGCTCCTGACCTGTTTCTGGTTCCACAGAGAAATAAGGCTGCCCTTGAAGTATGCTGTAAATGAGTCTGGCGCTGTTTCCGTATGAAGGGTCATCTGCATCTGTAGCTGTGACTTGCACCACAGAAGTACCTGAAGTATCCAAATTCAGCTTAGTTCTGCACAGTACCAGAAGGAGGAGCAAAAGTGCTTGTTTTCATTGAAGACTTGAGTGACTTTTGGCTTTAAAAATGACCACTTTAAGGAACTGTCACATACAGTTTGGTGATAGATACAGATAAAGGTATACAGTGTTGCAAAGGAATCTGAAATTCTACTTAACAATTTCTATTCAATCAAAAGGTGAGTGCTTATAGACAAAATAGATGATGCTGTATTGTTTCAGAACATAACAAACATGGTCCCTTTATAAATGTAAAGACCTGGTATTATTAAAATGAATTTCCAGATAATAAACCTGTTTAGAGTAAAGGGCATATCTAAATCTCAAAGGAATAAGTGTAATCTTTCTCCCCTTGCATTAATTAGCTCATAAAATAATTAACAGCTGCTCTAGAACTCAATTTTGTGAATAGATTGAATTCCAAATTTAGAAACAATCCAAAATAAGCCGATATTCCCCAAACCACTAAGATATGTCTAACAGGGTTCACAATATCTGCCGGTTTTATGCTTGATGACCACCCAAAGTCATTGTGGCTTAGCAAAGTTCAACAACAATTCCAGAACAAAGGCATTGAGAGATGCATTTGTTTGATATTAATATTAAAATACCAAATGTTGGATTTAATAAACAATTTTTCTAATTTACACAAATTCATATACATTTGGAAAGACTGTTTGTGTAAAACCCAAGTATATCTTACTCTAAAAATGTTATTAGGCTTTTCTAAACTTTGGGTATATTTTCCCTATTTAGTAAAAATTAAGTATTTACATTCTCACCAATATATTACATTGTCATCATTAAAACTATATTCCATTTTCTTAAACATTATACGCTTTTACCTTTTTATTTTATATATTTCACAACCCAATGTTGCTATTTTGTCCTATTATATGAAGGTGAGATTTAATAATAGGCTATTAAGTATGAGAATGATTACAGAAGATTTATATAAGAATATTAGAGCACAAGGATTTTTCAGTATTATCAAAATAATCCAATCAAAACTTCTAATGGCTAGCATTCATAAGTGGACCCATGTCTTAACTCTTCTTACTATTGCTGTACCAGTCTATGATCTACAGCTCTAAGTAACTCTCTAGTGGTCTACAGCTGCAGTTTTCCTGTTGGAGAATTCAAAATTATTTTTTAAAGTAGAGTGCTGTTGATCATGTATAGATATTTTTCCTTGTTGGTTTCTGTGAACAAAACAGTATAGCAACTACTGAAATATTTTTGTTACATTAGGTTTCAGGAATAATTTGAAAATTTTTAAAAATATGCAGGAGGGTAGGCATCTCTTATATATGAATAGAACTATGTCACTAAGAAGACTGAATACTCAGGATATAAAGGGGTCCCAATACCTGGTACATTGTAAGAAGTAGAAAAAAAAACTCTAACCTTATTATATTTGCTTGCTGTAAAAATTAATATAGTAAGTTTCATTTTTGTCCGTTCTACTAAAATTGACAGGTATTTTCTGGATTATTGAGTAGGTCTACCTTTAATCTGCTATGATGATCTGCAAATCCACAAGCCTTTGCGTCTTTACTAAATTAAATATACATTTTGGGTAAGGAATAAAATGAGTAATTTAAGTTAATTAAACATATTATTGCAAGAATGATTTGAAATGACTTTATAGTTTTCATACATCCTACATGGTATAACTGCACTTACCTACAACGGACATTTCAGGAACACTGGCTGTATAGATTTCTTCTGGGAATGTAGGCTCATTGTCATTGATATCATGGATTTTGATCACAAATTCTGACTCTGGCTCCACTGGCCTCAGAGTTCTTCTGTTAATAGCTTGAGCACGTAGAGTATAAAAGGCCTTTTCTTCCCTATCAATTCTTCGTGTGGCATGAATATCACCTGTTTTTTCATCAATAATAAAAAGAGTACCAGCTCCGTCTCCAGACAAAATGTATTTGAGCGATCCATCTCCTTTATCTTGGTCTGAATGAAGCTGGAGGAAATAAAAAAAGCATATCCATGATGATGAGTCAAGAGGTACTGGAGTAAAAGTATTCAGAGATGACCCTTCAAATCTTCCCACAAATAACAGGGTCAGCAATTCCAGTTCGATAAATCAGAGCTGAGTAGCTTTTATCACATTCAAGGCCCAGCCAGAGCTTTTCATGGAGCATTGTCATTTTTTTCCAAAAACAAAACAAAACAGAAACCCAAAACAAACAAACAAACAAACAAACAAACAAAAATGGCCAAAGTTAAATTATGTTCCTTTTTCCTGCTCCATATATCACTCTTTCTATAAACCAATAATTCAGATAAAGGCATCAGTCAAGAAGGTGCAATGCTTTCAACCCATTCTAGAGTTGTAAGGTTATTTTCCTATTATATGTTACAGGAAATTCAGCTCCAATCAACTTATTATTGGTTGTAATTAGTAACATCTTAGGATGTATGTCTTTCACAATTATGAGATGGACTTCAAATGTGGGAATAATAAACATGATATTTAGCTGCATATGAAGATGATTCCTACCCTGTAAATGTTTGTAGGTCTCAGGACAGAGTAGAGACGTTTATGTAACACAGGTTACACATATATAAATAATACATAATGCAAAATATAAAATAAAGTAAATTCTAGTATTGTATCTTGTCAAGCTTTCTTATTTTTTTATTGGATATTCTCTGTATTTACATTTCAAATGCTATCCCCTTTTCCTCCCACTGCCAACTCCCCTCCCCTCCCTTTGCTTCCATGAAGGTGCTCCCTCTCTCAATGACCCTCTCCCACCTCAGTGTTTTGGCATTCCCCTACATTGGGAAAATGAGTCTTCACTGGACCAAATGCCTCTTCTCCCATTAATGCCAGACAATGCTATCCTCTGCTACATATACATCTGGAGCCATGGGTCTCTCCATGTGTGCTCATTGGTTGGTGTTTTAGCTTCTTAAAATCTGCAAAGGGGTAGGATGGTGACTGCCCTTCCTGTGCCTATAGCAGAACCACAGCAAACCTTTCAGAATGATGTCAACACAGTTGTATCTAGGATCATGTGTACATGTTCCTGCAGCTGAACTAGGAATCCAGGAATTCCTGTATAGTGAGAAAATTCTTTGTGAACTATTTTTTAAAGGTATCCTTAAGGCAAGCCAGCCAGACTTAAAGATGCGTGGATCAGTAAGTTAATTCTTTGGGAGACTGGACAGAAAATTCTCTTATGATAACAAATAAACTTTAGGTGGCTGAGTCCAGGGAAGAAATGGGTACCAAGCATCTTTCAAAAAATGTGGCAATGTGCAGGGATAACAACTTATTCTGGGATTCTTAGCTTGTGGAAAAACATGTAGACACCTTCACTAAAACTATTTAGCAATGGCCAGGTTTACAACTATATCTATTAATATAATATATGTAAATATTAGTTTCAATATATGTAACAAAATGTAATTTTTAAACTTAATAAGACACCTAGTTGTGTTGCTTTCATAATTTCTATAGATCATGACCTACACATTTCATATGCAAGAGAGAAAAGAATGGTGGCAAAGGATCTTTGACTGGGGAAAGAAATGGGAGGGCAGGCCTGAGAAAAGGTAGGGAAAATAAGTAACTTTAAAGATGTTTTTAAAAAGCCATTTGGTGTGAAAGCTTCATTTGTGGGTGTATTCATATAAAATTCTCTAATCAGACTTACCCTATGCATGTTCATTCTAGAAGTCAACAAACTAATTTGCCAAATTAAAAGCCAGTACCTGGTGTGTGATAAGTCTAATCAAGTTCTTTGTGAGAAATGTCCTAGAGACTCCCAGAGCAAGGAAGGCTATTTGCAATACTCTTAGTTCCTCATGACAAATGTTCAACAATGTCTACTGCTGAAGACAACATACACATTGCTCATGGGACATCAAAAAATCCAGATGGTACAGATGTGGGAGCTTCCTTCCTGCAGATTAACACTCATAAAACAAGAAGGTGCTGTGCAGGCTTCTAAAGTGGAGTAATGTGAAAAACCTTGCAGGTCTTTGGAGCTTGTGAACAGAAATAATGACCATCATGTCAAGATTGTGCCCATGGATGTAATAGTGGGATGAATCATAAGAGTGTGACCAACCATTTCTGATTAAATTTAAGACCTCCCCAGAGAATACACACATGTCCAGTATAGAAAATCTGACCAAAATCCCATGGGTGAGGTGCTCATAGGCTCAGGGCTAAGACTAACACTTAATTTTCTAGATGGATACAGTGTTACATTGATATCTAAATTCCTTTCTTCCTACACTGAGATTAGGGCAGCACTCAGATTTCAACTGAAATGTCTATCTGAAGAGGATGGTGGTTAATGCAGGAACACAGAATTCTAAAACCTGGAGACAGTAAGTGATGGTGGAGTGCTCAGCCACAAGTGACACATTTTATCACACCAGCTCCCCAAAGATGAGGTGCCATCTCATAAGAGGCCAGAGAAAACCATAGAAAAATACTGTATTCTGGACATAAGATGACCTCTGTGCGCATGAACACAGGGCAGATGTAGATGCCTTTGTACAACCTGCACATGATCAAGCTGTTTAATATCAAAAAATGGTGTTGGAAGTGTTTCATGGGCACCCAGAGGTAACTGAAGAGCTCTAAACAGTTAATGGTTTGTAGGACAGGAAGTTTAACCTTCTTCAAGGGTGATGACTTCTGGTAAGTCATGCTAGCATAGCAACAACATGATCAACTCAGTCACCTGCCTAGTACCAAAGTCAGTATTCGAGCATAAATATAAGCAAAAGCGAATATATTTAAATATGTGATTGTATTGCTAGTTACAGCTTCATTTATAAAAGTGGTTTGAATTTTTTGTAACATCATATCTCCATTAGAATTTAGCAATCTCCTCTGTATAGAGCTCCATTCTCAACTTAGAACAAACAATTAATCATTACTGGTATAATAGATACACATATCTGAAATGTAGAGGTACTTTAGAAATAAAAGAAGTTGAAGAACAAAGAGCTATTTATTGAGTGTGTAGCTATTTGAAAGCAAGAATAAAAGAGAAATAAACTCAGGAAGTATGAGTTATTAAAAAAGAAATCTCTCAGAAGTCACATGTGAAGGCGTAGTCCAGGATGGTTATTAGTATCTAAATTTGTACCCAGTTTCTCAGAAACTCTAAAATTATATACATTTGCAGCGCTGTGGTCATCTTACCAGTGAGAGCTCTAAGCATTACATATTTCTTATTCACTCTGAGAAACATAACCTAATGTATTTGGTGTTATCAATCACTTGACCAGACAGTACTGTGTGCTTCACGGTAGACGGTTCAAGATTCATTTGCTATTCATTCATTTACTTCCATTTGAATTTTCTGTATAGTCAGGCGCTTTTAGAAGCAAATTCAAAGTTCCATCTGTATTCTATGGAAGACCCAAAAAAAACATATAAAGCATATACACAGAGAAAACTCTAAACAGCTTACAGGAGTTCATGTGTATCTGTTTAAGCATGTGACATCTAAGCTACTGGACGAAGATTGAATACAGCTTTGAAACTAAAGACATTCCCCATTTTAAAAGGTGTGTATCTTAGGACAATGGTACAGAGCATAGAACTGGGGTGCAGAAATATGCAAGGCTGGAAGGGAATGATTCAAAGTGGTTCTGCTACTTGAATCAGTTAAGAATGCAAAAGAAAAGCTCTTGAGAGTGTACATTTATATAGTGGGATTTGAATTTTTATAAATCTGAGTTTAGGATAAAAATCACAGCTGGGTTCATACCTTCACTGATACTACAGAGAGAAAATTAAATCTTGTAATTGGACCACATACTGTGAGAGTTGCTGTTGGATTCGAAAGTTGAACACAGTAGCGGTAGCAGCAAACCTAAAAGAGGCGGCTGCAAGTCAGACTGTGGTTTTAAGAATCAGGAAATGAAAAGATGTCTACTTTGTCCAAAAGGGATATAATTAAGGAAAGCAATTGACAGTTACAAATGTAGCACTTTACATGTTAAGAAGCTGAGTTTTTTTCCCCCAGAAATCGGGCTTTATTTTAGTGGTGAATTACTTTTTTTTTTCTTTTGTTTCATTTTTTAAGCCATTTCTTACAGTGGGGAACAAACTGAACAAGACTGACCACTGAAACTGGAATAAAGATAAAGATGAAGAGGATTAGGGCCATAGTATTAGGCTATGATGATGGTTTCTGTGATGAAGAGTTGTGTACCCACTGCTGGGCCTTCTATTATATGCCTTCTATTTGGTATATTGGTGGCAATGTTTTTATTAGAATCCGAAGGGGAAAAAAAATCAACCAAATTCTTCAATTAGTTCTTACCTAGTCTTCCATTGTTCAAGACTCTTACTTTTAGATTTTCCACAAAAGAAGGATTTTATTGTTTGTTTCCTTTTCATGTCAATTATAATTGGCTGTTAAAAGGTTTTACTAAGAGCACAATGCATACTGAGCCCTCTCCCCGACAAGCCACCCTTCTCTCCCTGTCATCCTTTAAAACACAAACCTCTCTGTCTCATTTTCAAATTTAAGGAATTTGTTTTAAGATCTACTGGATTTATCCAGGACTGTCTGTTTGACTATAGGTTTGCATATATCCTATGGGACCCAGAAGGCCAAATAGTAGATAAACAGCTTCTCATCACAGAACCCATCAACAGCCTGTCATATTTCATCAAAGGCCGGGGTCTGTGAATCTACCATCATTCCATGATTAAGTGTGGTTGGGGCCATGCTTGTGTAGGTCAAGCATAAATCACGGATAAGCTATGAGTTAATGGCCACAACAGTTACTACTGAGTCTAGAGGGTAGCTTTAAGCAGCCGCCTTAATTGGTTTACTTCACTTTGTGTGTAATTTCTCCACATTCTCCACAGTATTGCTCCTCTGCCTTGATATTACACGTCAGATAAAATACTATTACACATTACGACCTATTTACTGAGATTAGGCATTAGTTATTCCTTTATAACTATTGTGTTTTCATTGATCTACTTTTTTGCATATTAGCCATAAATATTTAACTTACATAAGTTATTATAAATTAACTTATTTAATTTAATTGAATTATTTTATGTATTTATGATGCAAAGATATGGGGTCAATTAATTAATGTATAGCATCAACTTTCAAAGAAAAATGTATTTTACATGGGTTTGTATTTTGCGATTTTATTGTGTGAAACATAAAATTTTCTTTATTTATTTATTAATCATTTTATTTGTCTGATCTCCCTTCTATGAACTCTTACTCCATTCCCTTCTCCTTCACCTTCAAGAGCCTGCTTCCTTCGTCCACTCACCCTCTAGGATTCCCTTCTCTGGGGCATCAAATATCCACACTACCAATCCCCTCCCCTCTCACTGATGCCAGATAAGGCAGTCTTCTGCTACCTATGCTTTCAGAACCATGGGTAGGCCCATGTATACCCTTTGGTTTGTAGGGTATACAAGGGAGCTCTGAGGTGTCCAGTTAGTTCCAACTTTAGTATATGTTTTGCTAAAGAGAGCATATAAGGTTTTCTTTTAACACACACACACACACACACACACACACACACACACACACACACAATTTTAGTATATGTTTTGCCAAAGAGAGCATATAAGGTTTTCTTTCAACACAGACACACACACACACAGACACACAGACACAAATAAAAGGAAAGAAGGAAAGGATAGGAGGAAAGGAAAGGAAAAGAAAAGAAAAGAAAGGAGAAAAGAGAAAAAGGAGAGTCTTGTGGCTTTAGCTCTGCAGTAACACCTGTTTTCCGGTGTGAAACATTTGGCCACAAATCTTTAAGAAGAATTTTATGTTAATACTGACCTTTCCTTTCCTTGAGGAAAGCCTATTAAAAATTCACAACCTGCTGTGCTCCTTGTAAATTCCCCAGCAGATAAAGGACATGGCAAGATACATGACAACTAATGAAAATAGGACAACAGCTTCTCTGCTGCACAGTTAAAAGCCATCTCTGTGTGCCTTAACTTTTTTAACTCAGAAAAGTTTAAAGGAAAAGCTACTATTGTACTTGTTGGCATTGAGCAGTTCTAATATTTTAAATGTAAACAAGCTGTAGAGGTTAAAGAAAATCCTCAAAATTTAAAGAATGTTTGGCACACTGAAATGTAGCATATTTCCGATATAGTCTTGAGTTTTTATGAAATAAACTTTGTAACAAACACCAAAGGGATGTGGTAACAGACCTTGTTTCAAAACACTTTTTTTTTTCATGTAAGAGTTGGGGACGTAAATATGTGTCACACAAATGCTGTAAGGTACTTTTCAGGATAGGTAGTATGCTGCTGGCAATTGCATTTGTTTAGTCTTTTATAATCAGTTACACACAAAGTGAACCACAGATTGGATTACTTCCAAACAAAAGAAAGAATTTCGGTTCTAGTTTGGTGTAGGGTCTTTCAAGTCTTATTTCCTGCCTAGGCTCACATCTCTCAATAGTTGTTCTTTAGCGGGTGGTCATGGAACCTCTAGCAGCTGTCCCTTCCCTGGAAGAATTACATCAGCTAGGGGCCAGCTCTGAAGGTTGAATGCATTACCTCCACTTCTTGACTCTCTGAATCTTAATTATGGTTGAAAATGTAAGTTCTCAGCTTCCTATTCCAGCTGCCACGCCTTCCTCCTGCCATTCATCCCCCTCCAGGATGACTGTGTTCCAGAAATCATCTATTTATCAAGAATACCTTTATAACAGCAGGGAAATAGTAGCTGATACTTGTGGAAAATCAAGGGTCACTGTACCAGATTATTCATTGTCTACGCGGGTTTAATTCCTTGATTGTATTAGTGACTTCTAGTTGCTTTACCAGATTGTATAGAAAGAGAGGGCTTTCTTTTAGGACTTGAAAGGAACATTAATGTATGTGTTGAGAGTTTGCTTGACCTACTCAATCACTGTGACAAAGTACTTAAGATTCTAGACACTTCAAACATTGTTACAAAAATGCAAATGGATAGATAGTTTTCTGAGACTCAGGGCAGAAATGTAGCTATAACCCTCTAGAGATATTAAAAATCTAGTTATGTGCCACCAATGTATACATGGTGGAAGAGCATATTCAGTAGAAAAACAACAAAGTATTAGAATAGACTAAAACTAAAATCCAGAACAGAGAATCAGTTCTGTGACTATGGCAACCTGTCCAGCATCTGAAACATAGGGTAGCATGAGGTGGCTTTAGCCAATCTGGTTGCAATTTTTACTAGTCCACTGTAGTGTTGCTTGCCTTTCTATTGACTGTATCTACTCATTGTCTTATACATTTTTGGGGGCGGGGGAGAAGAAAGACAATTTGTTACTAACATTTACATTGAGCAAGAATTTCCACTCAGTCTTTGGATTCGTCCCAGCTCCATGCATTACCTTTGCAGTAATTCACCTTCCTTTGAAGTTTGAATCTAAGGTGCCATGAAGAGACACTTTTAACAGTATGTATGCTTCCAGTTTGAGCAGACCATGATTACTGTTGCTGTCAGGTCTTCATTTCCTTCGAACATATTTCAATCCTGTTCTGTGTGCTTTGGTTAGAAGTCACAGCGAATAGGATTTTAGGATACAATTCCCTTCGTAAACTCGCATGGGCAGTTCCCTGTTAAGCTCTATAACTTTTAATTGAATATAGATGGTTCATACCCTTGAGCTTGAAATGTGTAGGGCTGCACAACATTCTGAAATGCCTCTTTCCCATACGGCTATTATAAATCACTTGGCTTCTACTAAGGAACCCAAATCTCTTCAGCAGCTACCATTGTCTTGGCCATAATTTTTCATGAGCTTCATTAATTGGAAGGACATATTTCGAAACTTTTTCACTCTGAATTTTATTCACAGGCTATTATAAGTTTTACAAAACCCAAATAACTTTAACTATTCTGTACTCTCAGGGGTGGATTATAATAAAATTAAGGTGGATTATAATAAAATTAACTTGACTGTCAAATCTGCTTCCTACAGTGCCTTAGGACTGGATACAATGAGCACAGTGTAACCTGAATAGCCTGGTCCACTTCCATGTAGAATATTTATTCTCATTTGAAACCCCGTGAATATTATTTATTGTCTACATTTTGTATTATTTTCTAAATCCCCTGGAATCACTCATTAAGCATTGTCTATAATTTTCTATATTTTATCTTAACTTTCAACCAAAAAAGCGTCCAAAGTTCTCACATATTTTCAAAGGCTTTTGAACAGCACAGCCGGATAGTCACAGGAAAAATTGTACTTCAAAACCACCTCCCCAAATTAGTCAACGTTGGAAATGTTATGAAAATAAAGTTCTACAACAAAATACAAAGTTACTTGATCGTTCTAGAGTTTTCAGTTACGTTGGCAGGGGTTAGGGGAGCTGAGGTTTCAACTCCTGGTAACCCAAGCAATTCTTTCCTTTCAAAGACTCATATAGTTAACAACTCTCTAAGCAATCTTCACCTTTTGTTTTCTTCAGCTTCTGCATAAGTTGTCTAAAGTCTGTCACTGGGAGGAGCCATCAATCCATTATGGCCATGCTCTTGTGATCTACTTGCTTCAGCAAACACCCAACAGACACACCTCACCCTCACGTGCAACTCATGAAACTTCCAGACACTTCTCCAACCAATGAAGTTGAAAATCACCAGTAAATATTACAAGACTTTTTGTCTAGATGACCCCGACACATCCCTAAGATCCTTCCTCCTAACATAGTCACCTTGGCAGTCAGAAACTAAATATGTGAATTTTAGAGAAAATACACCAGAGCATAGCATGGCCTACCTATCAATTTCAGGTCACTTGTCATTTTCATGTAACTCAACATATAAGCAAATTTTACATAAAATAACAAAGTACTTTACTTCAGAAGTACTTTATCTCATTAAGGAAATTATATAAAAGAGTTTACTAAATAATATCAAAGGGTGAGAATTATTTAGTGGTATTGTAGTAGAAGAGAGGAGCTACAGAAAAGCTAATCATACTATTCCTCTTTTGGAAATCTTTCCAAATAGGTGACCATACTTTAGATATTGATAGCTAATTGTATTTGACTACAGTTCAATGACTAAGGAAAGAAAGGAGAGATCAGAATTAATGTATAATAGACTGGATATCTTAAATAATTTTAATTAGTTTTAATTAGTTAACCAAGAGAAGTACTATTTCAATTTCTTCCTCCCTTCACCTCTTCCCCCCCTCTCTCTGTCTCTGTCTCTCTCTCTCTCTCTCTCTCTCTCTCTCTCTCTCTCTCTCTGTGTGTGTGTGTGTGTGTGTGTGTGTGTGTGTGTGTGAGAGAGAGAGAGAGAGAGAGAGAGAGAGAGAGAGAGAGAGAGAGAGAAAGAGAGGGGGGAGAGAGTCTGTGCATGTGTGCATGCATTAATCTAAAATATCAGAAACTGTTGAGTAATATCTCTAAAATACATTGTTAATTTTAGGCTCTGTTTCCTTTCAAACCACAAGAATAGTTTATATTTATTTTTTAAAAAATTAGGCATATGACAAATATGCCAAGCTGTGCAGGTGCCATCAACATTGGCATAATTCTTTAATTACTCCAGAAAGTAACATTGTCACAAATAAAAAATGAATAGGTTAATCAAAGTGGCACATTTGCATACAATAAACAGATAAAGATGATCTCGCATGAGAACACAGCTGAAAACTGTGGCCAAGCCTGCAAACACCTGCTCAGAAGTAAGTATACGGTTATCCATTTTGGTTGGGTGGGTTTGGAAAGCAAATGGAAGAAAGGTAGATAACCCTGATGAACAATGTGGTGTGTTAGCAAACTAAGACAGAAATGATCCACTGTGTGCAGCTGTTCTTTCCAGAGGTCTTATATAAGCATAATGATACAGGAATGCATAGATCAGTTTATAAGTCTCAATTAAATAATTCTCCATTAATAAATAGGAATGCAAAGGAGATAAAGGAGCAAGGAATAAGATCACAAAACTACTACAATGAATTTTAAACATACTTTATATATTCTATTTTGATTGATTAGCACATTACTGAGCAATTCTTGGGGTGGGGGCAAAGGTGAGTATAAAGAATTTAGGTGTTAGACAATAAAGTATTTATAAATCAGTGTTTTGAGGGTGTGGTGAGCATTAATAAAAAACAAAAAAAATATGGTTGGTTTATTGCTCTAAGAACATGCCATAGAGATCTATTCAAAAACAAACCAAATCAACCAAAGCCACTACAGGAGATGAGAGGGCTTTTCGTGAAACCATTAAGAATTATTCAAAGTCTGCTGGTGAAATTTGGAAACAGTAGATGTGGTGGGGTGAATTGAAAACTGGTAGAAAATGTCCAGAAGCAGGTCACAGAAAAAATATTCTTCTTTTACCATGTGGTGCTTCTCTCTAAGGCAAAGAAAAGTGTAGTGTTTTTCCATTAAACAATTGAGCAAACATTCTGAACTGGTTGGCTTAAGTTATTCACATGACATAGCCCAGCAGAGGGAACTGCCCATACCAGATCAGCCTACAAACATTTGTACAAAAAACTGCTTTAATTATTAATTGATATAGGAAAGCCAAACCTTCTGTGTGTGGCTCAATTCCTAGACATGTTTTGCCTTGTTTAAGAAAGCTAGCTAAGCAACAGTTCCTGAGTGAGTCAGAAGGTGCCATTCATTCATGGTTTCTGATCAAGCTACTGTTTGAATAACATCCCTGACTTCCCTCAGGATGGTCTGTCACCAGCAAGTGTAAGACAACCAAATCCCCTCTCCCTCTTAGTTCAAAACAACAAAAGCAGCCACTACATAAAACCAAGTATATGTAACATAAATTACAGACTGGATTTTGTAGCGGGGTGGGGGTTATTTGTTTTTTGTTTTTATAATTTTTAGCAGGAAGATTTCAAGGTTCTAGAAGGAACATGCTGATATTGTCCTTGAGATTCATTCTGGTACCAGATTAAATCAAAGATGTCAGTTTAATGCCCATACCCCTCCCCATAGCTGTACCAGAAATTAAACTATAGTGAGAGGAAAACATGAAAGGAAACCACAGGAGCAAGTCTAGAGACCCGTGGCATTCATGGATGAGGTTATGCAAATATTTCTTTAACTTAATTTCTCCACATTAAATTGAAGAGAGCACAGTGCTTCCGGGCTGTAACAGTTTGGGAGAGTGAGGTTACAGAGTTTTTATTTGAAGCTCTGGTTTCTAAAGCATATAAAGGCACTTTCCACAGCATACGGAACAAGCCAGAGCCTGCTATCATCCTGGAATTATATCGGAGAGTAAATACAATCCTGTTGAGGTGCAAGCAGTCACTGTTTGCTATTTAACTATGAGACCCTAACAGAAACAGGAAAAAATATAAAGGAATATTAATGCTATTCTAGGAACAGCTAACATACGGATGTGCTATGAACATAAAATTTATGTGAGATGTAATATGAGGAGGTACAAATGTTCTCTGACATAGAGTCTTGTTGTTTAATTAAAACTTCCTTATTGCCAATTTACTGTGTTTTCCACAATGAAAAAATTTGGGAATTGTTTCAGAAAAGTGACGGGGCTCCACGCACAAACTAATATCTATAACTGCATTGGAGAAAGGTACTTATTCTCCAGACTTATCAGACATATCGCTAACTGCTCCTCCCTCTTCATTTCTACTCATCTGAAAAAAGTCTCATGTATGCCTTATTACAAATGAGTGAAGTTGTCAGACTCCGTTGTATTCATCTTTTACCTTCTGAGTCCTGATTACACTTTTAAATGTGTATAGGCTGTAAGTCAATAATTGTCCACATATTATGTGTAACTGCAAACTACAGGGCATTATATATATATATATAATGCATTATAATATATATTATATATATTATAATATATATAATATATTGATATATAATATAATATATATTATATATATAATGCATATATAATATATATGCATTAAATATTTTGAACATTTTTTCCATTATTTTCTAGAGAAATTAGCACTTCCCTTCCTCTTTACTGCAACTATCCATACTAGAATGCACACACTTATTTATTACTAAGATTAAACAGCCATCAAAGTCAAATCCTGCAAACATGTCTTGAGAGGGGAAAAAATAGATATATTTTAGGATATTTCTTTGAAAAAGCATAAAGATTTTGAGTTAAATGAAGTCGTCAAAATGACGTGCTGAAAACCGGGAATAGTTATTATGTTTAAACTATAATTTTGCATTAAGAATATCTTGTTCTCTACTGGCATGGAGCTACATGGAACACCATGAATGTGAGGCTAATCTCAGCACATTTCAAGAGGCTGTCAAAGGAGGGGAGATATGAGAGCGATGTAGAAAGAGAGGAAAGCAAGAATGTTGTTATTTGTATCAATGTTCCAATAAGTATAAATTTGAACTACTCGGAATAGGATATATACATGGTTTTTAATTGATAAAAATATGAATAAAGCTTTTAGAAATAGAAATTCAGGTATAGATTATTTTTTCTTTGCAACAAAATTTAAGTTCGGTCAGCAGGAACATTTGCAGATTATCTTAGAAGTAGCATTATTCAATCAGTAAATTTATGCCACTATTCCCAATAGCCACTTTCAGAATATCCAAATAGTGCCAAAATTTTTTAAAAAGCAAAAAAGTAAAAAAGAATAAATAAAATGTAACATTATGTGGCTCAATTGTTTAAATGCAATAAGAACTATACTCTAAGGAAGAGCCTAAAATGTCTACTTAAGAAGAGATTAAATTGAATGAACTTTTAACCAGGAGACAATAACCCAATCAGATTTCACATGCTAGTAAATAAAATCTTCAGTACCAGAAACGAGTTACCTCTTTTTGAACAGTTTGGCAGTAGAATCCCACAGAATCAGGCATTACAGGCTATTGTCAAAGCTATTGGTATGCCTCCAGGCCTTAACATGTAGACCCTATGTGAAGACATCACAAATACCTGACATCAAACAAAAAGAAATCTGAATGTGGTACATATTTAGAATTTCCTTCCCTGCTGGCTAGTTCTTATGGTGCTGGAAGGTTCTGTGTACATTACTAAAGGGGGGAGTGGGTATTAATAATCAGTTTTACCAAAAAAAAATCAGTTTTACCTAGCAGCAAAACCTGTGAATAATAATGATTGCCTTGGCAATATATACTTATTGATGCAATAATAGCACATATATTTGGACAGTAACTCTGGGAACTTAACAAGCAGCATTCTTTCATTGTCTCTGTTTTCGTATCTACTATCAATGATTTACCTTGATTTCCTGGCTTAGCTTCTCTTATGCTGGACTGTGTTTGGGACATTAAAAAAAAAAATCAATAAACCCTTTTTGTCTCCAAATTGCCTTTGGGGTTTATCACAACAATAGAAACCTAAACATAGTACTTTCTAGATGAAAGGCCCATTCCATAAAATAGAACGGCCCAGACAGGTCATAGCCCTGGTATAGCTGCTGATCCCTGTATGGTTCTGTCAGCCCCTGAATAATATAGAAGCAGATTCTCACAACCAACCACCAGAATGAACCCTGGGAAACCAATGGAAGAACTAGGGATAGGCCTGGAGGAACTGAAGGGAGTAGCAACCCAGTAGGAAGAACAATCAGACATCCCTAGTGCTCCCAGAGATTAAACCACCAACCGAAGAGTACACATGGAGAGATCCTTTGTTCAAGATACATAAGTAGCAGAGGTTGGTTTTATCTGAAATCAATGGGAGAGCCCTTGGTCCTGTGGAGGTCTAGTGCCCCAATGTAGGGGGAAGCTAGAGAGGTTAGGCAGGAGTTGGTGAGTGGGTGATGGAGCACCCTCATAGAGGCAAAGGGGAAGGGGGAGAGGGAAGGTAGGATGGGGGGGGTTGTGGAGGGGAAACCAGGAAAGGGGATGTTATTTGAAATGTAAAGAAATAAAACGATTAATAAATAAAAAGAGCATTTCTGAAGAAATAATAATTTAAGTCAACTCTTTGTTTTAGGAAAACAAAACAAGCAAACAAAATATCGAAAACCAGGCTCAGCTGAGCAATTCAAGCCTCTCGTAAGGCTCCAGAGTCTCTGGTATTATGCTTCTGCAAGGACGCCGAGTGCCAGCCTCAGGGTGTCTATAGCAGCATTGCCATTGTTTATTTTTTGACACATGGTGGTTCTTAAAATCAAAACATAATACAACCAAATACAATGAGGAATGAATTATGACAGTCCTCCAACGAATATCTGCCTGAACTGGAGGACCTCTAAGTTTTTCTTCTTGGTTGTTCCTTAGCTCTGGAAACCTCTAGTCTAAAAACCTAGACCTGGTTGCAGCCATTGCCAGGGAGACAGAAGTGTATTCTGTTTTGCAGTTCAACTTGTGGAAGCATACAGCCGCCTGCCTACTGGGGAACACTTCCAACCCTTAGAGTAATGTGAGGGGAGTGGACAAAGGGTAATGCTGAGGGATACCAAAGAATTGCTACTTCTAGATGGGAATGGAAAATTTGATCATTAGGTATTGATAGCGACCTTCAAAGTTCATCAAAACAAACACTGGATCTTGGGGCTCCAGTCAGAGGCTTCCTGCATAAGTAGTGAAAAATGGGGCAGAAAAAATTTACTGAAATATACTATCATCAGAAAATATCATGCTGATACATAATAACTCAATTAACTAGATTAAAAATAAAAATTTAAAGGTGATACTGCAGCGGAGAGTCAGAAGTCCACATAGAACTCCTCTTGATTTTTGCCTTAATCATTTATTTTTTAATCAAGACGTTCTTTTACAGTGAAATAAATTCCCAATGTTTTTTCAGTTTCTACCTCTTCCAACACATTCCCAGAGTCTGCCAATTATGCTCCTTGTTTACCTCTTAGCTTCTATTTATATCCTTTTTAGGGTTATTCTCTCTACTATCCAGAAATAGTGTTTTCAAAAGCAAAAGAATGAATGTCACTACAATGTCCCAAGCACTGAACTTTGTATCCCTAGAAAAGATGAGCAAATTCGATGCACTGCTTCATTTTTGAAAGTTGTTTGTCTTTGTGCCTGGATGTTCATATCTGTTTTTCACTATGGTCCTCTTGATCTTCTGGCATAGTGCCCTTTGCTTTAAAGAAGTTTTATGAAATTGTTTTATCAATATGTAATCATATCATTACTAATAAGGTAAGTCTGAGATTTTTATTTTAGCAATAATAGATTCTGGTCATCTAAAGAAGTATTTGATCTTACAGCATAAGCCATTAGTGTTCTGTTCAGGAAAATTTCCCCCTGTGTCTATGTCTTCTAAGCTCTTCCCCACTTTCTGCTCTATTAGTTTCAGTGTACTTGGTTTTATGTGGAGGTCATTGATCCACTTGGACTTGAACTTGGTACAAGGAGATAAGAAGGGATAAATTTGTACTCTCCTGCATGTTGACAGCCAGTTGAACCATCACCATTTGTTGAAGAGGCTGTCTTGGTATAGAGGTACAGAGAGACTACTCAACAAAGGAATATCAAATGGCTGAGAAGCACCTAAAGAAATACTCAACATCCCTAGTCATCTGGGAAATGCAAATCAAAACAGCCCTAAGATTCTATCTCACACCAGTCAGAATGGCTAAAATCAAAAATTCAGGTGACAGCAGATGCTGGCAGTGATATGGAGAAAGAGGAACACTACTCCACTATTGGTGGGATAGCAAGCTGGCACAACCACTCTGGAAATCAGTCTAGCAGTTCCTCAGAAAACTGGACATAATACTCCCTGAGGAGCCAGCTAAAACACTCCTGGGCATATACCCAAAAGTAGCTCTAATATCTAACAAGGACACATGCTCTCTACAACATTCATAGGAGCCTTATTTATAATAACCAAAGGCTGGAAAAATACCCAAAAGTAGCTCTAATATCTAACAAGGACACATGCTCTCTACAACATTCATAGGAGCCTTATTTATAATAGCCAAAGGCTGGAAAAAACACAGATGTTCTTCAAAAAAGAAATTGATACAGAAATTGTGGTACATATACACAATGAAGTACTACTCAGCTATTAAAAACAACAAGTTCATGAAATTCCTAGGCAAATGGATGGAACTTGAAGCTATCATCCTGAGTGAGGTAACCCAGTCACAAAAGAACACTCAGAACACTCATGCTATGCACTCACTTAGAAGCCAATACTACCCCCCCCCAAAAAAAGCTTGGGATACCCAAGAAACCATCCACAGAACTTACTAAGCTCAAAAAGAAGGAAGACCAGAATTTGGATGCCTCAGTCTTTCTTAGAAAGGAGAACAAAACATGGGAGGGAATACAAGGTCAAATAGAGGAGCAGGCATTGAAGAAAAGATCTACAGAGACTGCATCACCTGGAGAACCACCACATATGGAGCCACAAAACCCAAGCACTATGGCTGATGCCAAGAAGTGCTTACTGGCAAGAACCAGATATGGATGTCTCCTCAGAGGCTCACCCAGAGTCATACAAATATAGATGAGGATGCTCACAGCTAACCATCAGACTGAACACGGGGATCACAATGAAAGAGCTAGAGAAAGGTCTGAAAGAGCTGAAAGGTTTGCACTCTCATGGGAAGAACAACATCACCAACAGCCAAGGCACTGAGGTGGAGAGGGTGATTGGGAGAAGGAGCACCTTCATGGAAGCAAGTTGAGGGGGAGAAAGGAGGGGAGTGGTTGGGAAGGGTATAATATTTGAAATGTAATTACAGAGAACATCCAATAAAATAGAAAAAAGAAAAAAAGTATTTGATTTCAATAATCAAATTCACTTCTCATTCACTTCATAACTTCTTGTGAATCATTACAGAAGTAATCTAGCCCACTGCCATGCACATAGCATCATATAGTGTTCAATTTCGACATGTATATACCTTTATTTTGTAACTTAAAGATATTTGCCATCTGCATTTGTGTTTGGCTCCATGCACATAGTGTGACAAACATCGAACTAGAACATTTTACCTTATCATAATTTCAAACAATAAGTATTCCAGAAATCATTGTTTTTCTTTGGAATTAAGTCATCCAAACAGGTTGAAGTATCCACATTTGTAGTGCAGAACTTTGATGTCATCTCAATTGTCTATTAACACTAGTATTGTTTGAGAATCTCTAGCAAAAAGCTTGTGCTGAGAATTTGATTGTCATTATTAATATGTTGGGAGGTGAAGCCTTAAGAAGTGATTAGGCCACAAATGTGCTGACTTCATGCTGACAGATGTTATCATTTCAGAAGCATACCCCTTCTCCTGGGAAGAGTGTGAATAAATGGATATCTTCAATTCTCTCTTGATCTCACATTCTCTGGACCCTCTACCAAGGGACAGGGCATCAAAATGGCTCTTGTCAGGTGGCAACACCTTGCCATATGGCTTCTAACATCTTAGAACTGTGAGATCTCTCTCTCTCTCTCTCTCTCTCTCTCTCTCTCTCTCTCTCTCTCTCTCTCTCTCTCTCTCTCTCTCTCTATCCCTCTCTGCTCTCTGTGTGTGATATGTTTCTATGTTGCATCAGCATAAAACAGAGAAGCCCAGCATTGGCACATTAACAGCTTTTCAGTTTCTAAAGCCTTATCCTTCCTCATCTGTATTCTAAACAAAAAATGACTTGCGGGTTACAACATAGATTTTCAAATAAGCATGTTAACTTCTGTGAAAAATTAAAGCAATCTATATAATAAGAGAAAAAATCTCCATAAAGTTTTAATCAAAATTGCAATCACTTTACAAATTAAATTTAAAGCACATGATTTTTGAATATATAAATAAGCTTCCTCTATAAATACTATTTTTAGCTCCTTTTATGAGTACACTTCATTGGCTTTTGATATATTTTGTGACAGTATATCATTTGGTTGTGATATGACCATTCCTGTTTGGAAATGAGAATAATTATATTTGAGCATGGGGGGCCATCTCAAGATGGATTCAACTATCATTGCTTTTGGAAGAATCTGGCAACTGCTAAGTCTCTTGAGGAAACTTCCCCATCTCCAGACATAAGTTAGACATTTTCTGGAGGGAGGGAGGTGTTACTCAGATATTTAGATTAAGGTAAATTTCTATAATTAGGCCTAATTAAACTGGCTCACCAAGCTACTTTTAGGTGGAATCATTTTGATGGTCGGTTACTGTGCTCAATATTGGGTAAATTAGCAGTTAGATTCCACTGAAATGTGATACAATCTAATCATACAGCCCCATAATTGGATCAATTTTGCTGTTACATTAAAAATATTCTTGAATACATGTGCAGTTTTTTATTATAATTTAAAGAAACTGGCATTTATCATTAATTCCTAAGGAACAAAAAAATCATCTTTCTAAGACAAATATCCCTGAGTCTGAGAAGTTTAGAAAGCATTATTTGGGATCCAACCTGTTAAGAGCTATCATCTTGAGATTGTTCTTCATGAGCACATTGCTCTCAAAATTTCAAAATCTTGAAAAACATAAACAACAACCCCCCCCCACCACAAAAAAATAGTGTGTATATTTTATATATGTTTGTGTGGGTGTGTTTGAGTCTCTCACTCTCCCTCTTCCTCTTCCTCCCTCCCTCCCTTCTTCTCTCCCCCCACCCTGTGTGTATGTGTGTGTCTGTGTGTGTGTATGTGTGTGTATGTGTGTGTGTGTATGTGTGTGTGTGTTTGTGTGTGTGTATGTGTGTGTATGTGTGAGTGTGTTTGTGTGTGTGTGTGTATGTGTGTGTGTGTGTGTGTGTGTGTATACAATGCTTACACAGCATGCCTGTGATGTACAGAGGATAACTTCTGTTTCCACTCTGTTGATTTTGTGGATTGTGTACAGGTCCTCAGACATGGCAGAAGGTACTTACAGGCTAAACCAAGTCAGTGGCCCATGTGTTGTTCATTGCTGTTTGCTTGTTTGATTTTTTGCTTACTATTTGAGTTTGCTATGATATCCAAATAGAAGTACAAATACTTCTCAGCTATCTTAATAGAAATCAATTCTGGATAATACTTTTCAGGATAATGTGTAATATAATTTTATTATCTTTGTAGTTTTCATATTGCCACACATAAATCTGTACCCACTCTATAGAACAGTTCTTGTATAAGATTTATTCACTTCACTATGACTGGCATAATTCTTAGTTGTGTATGCTCTTTCTATCAAAACTGCAATGTTCGCCCAAGGCCCTTTCTGCCTTCAATCTCACTTTCTCTGTTCATGGTCAATACCATAAATTTTAACTGATGTCTCTCCCTCCCATTTCTTATATTTGGTCTTTGTAGTACTCCTTTTTACTCAAATAGTAATTCCAAGGGAATTTTCTTTTAATTTATTTGTGCCTTGGATCCTGTTTTATCCCTTACTTTCAACTTTACTTCTTTGTTTGTTTGCTTGTTTGTTTATGTGTGTGTGTGTGTCAATAAGCAAAACATGTATTAGGATTTAATATTGATGTTAGTTCTACAATTCTCAATGATAACCATCTTTCATTAAAGTGGCATTTTCAGTGCTCTCTCTCTCTCTCTCTCTCTCTCTCTCTCTCTCTCTCTCTCTCTCTCTCTCTCTCTCTCTCTCTCTCCCTCCCTCCCTCCCTCCCTCCCTCCCCCCCCTCCCTCCCTCCCTCCCTCCCTCCCTCCCTCCCTCTCTCTCTCTCTCTCTCTCTCTCTCTCTCTCTCTCTCTCTCTCTCTCTCTCTGTTATTCATATTAAGGAGCTGATGCTCCTTTTCTCCACTCAGAATCTCTTGCCATGGATAGGATGTCACCATGATGACCCTGTGTGATCAAGCCTCTGCATTAAAAGCTAGATTTTATGCTGCTCCGACTCCCTTTGACAACAGTGAGTTGGGATACTCTGAAGCCACTAGACTGTTACACAAACCAGAGCATCCAAGGATCAGCAACAAGAGCAGAGGGCACATAAGAAAAGAAGGCCAGAGAAAAAGTGAATGGATAAAAGAACAGAGGCAGAGAAATCCAGCCAGGCCTCAGATACGTGTAGGCATGGCTGCATAGAAGAACATTACTATGTAAGATCATATATACCTGTTTTTTGACTTGATATGAACATTTTCTATTTCCAATATGCCTTTTCTTTATGAGGATTTTTTATTTTTTTCGTAAGAAATTGACTCAAAGTATCCTGATTAGTTTCTTAATTAATTATATAGTATTTTATTCTAATCAAATATAATACAATTTTATCATATAAAATTCCAATCATGTGTCATATAATTTCATCACTTAATTTTATGAAACTGTGGTTAAATATTGTTTTTCTTTAATTACAACATAGTTTTGAATATATAAGAAAATCTTATCTTTTGGTTTTAGGATCTGATAACAAACAGTAAAAGTAGAAATGAAATTCTTTAATTTAGGTAAGTCTTTCTGATCACTAACTTATTATCACTGAATTGCTTAAAGATTTCTTTCTTTTTTCTTCCTTCCTTCATTCCTTCCTTCCTTCCTTCCTTCCTTTCTTTCTTTATTTTTTTATTTGTTGTATGTATATGAGCACACAGTCACTGTAAGCAGATACACCAGAAAAGGGCATAGAATCCCATTGCAGCTACCATGTGGTTGCTCGGAATTGAACTCATGTCTCTGGAAGAGCAGTCAGTGTTCTTATCCACAGAGTAATCCCTCCAGCTCCTATCTTTAGCTTTCATAGCTGTTGTTTTTCCACTTCTTATTTATCAACCACACTCCCTCTTCTTTACCTGCACCATCCTGTAAAGAATTACTAGTCATCAAGTTTTGTTTGCTTTTTTCACACTCCTTTTTAATAATTCTTTAAATCCCGCTCCTCTCATTGTATATTCTTTGCTCTCTATTTGGTGTTCTCTTCAGACTGATTTTCAGTTTTTTTAAGAAACCATGACTATGACTCTCATGGTTTGCAGTGAACCAGCAGGATTTTCAGTATGCTGCAGCATTGGGAATTCTACAAGTATTAAGTGGGATAATGTCACATTTGACAAACACTGAGCCCAGGAGCCACCCAAGTAAACTTCTGACATTACATGTTTTCTTAAAATATGAACAGACAACAGATTCACTCAGGGAAAGGAGGAAGAAGTTTTTGTTTTACTTCTCAGATATCATGTGGGAGTACATTGTTTCATATTTATATTACTCTGGATGCAGATTAATCTAAGTGAATTGGTTGTTAATATCTAGAAATGAAGAAATGTGAGAGATTTATGAAAAATTGTCTTTTAGTATAGCTAACATATGTCTGTTGGGGCTAGAGAACTTCAACATAAACTACACAAATGGGAAATTGGAAAATGAGATTTTATACCCAACATGCTGCACAAATATTGGGCTCATCACTAGGCACTTGTATCCAATTGGGAAGCCAAAATCACTCCAGGAAGATATATCCTTGGTTGTTTTCTTTATGTTAATAGCATAATTGGGAGTTGGAGAGAATCAAGTGGGAATCCAAACAACACAGCTGATTACTGCTGTAAACCTAAACAGTATGAAAAATGAGTTCAAAGGAAAGGTGAAAATACCCACTCCTCCATCAGTTTTTTTCAGCTCTCCTTTTATGTTTTTTGTTTGTTTTGTTTTTTGTTGTTGTTTTATTTTGTTTTTCCAGCTACCTGGATATAAATTAAGGTGATAACCCCATCCTTGGACATCTAAATAAATCCCACATATATTCCCAGACATTGGATATGTTACTGGTATTTCTTTCTGGTTCTAATTCATACCTATTTTTTGCCATTTCTTTTAGAAAAATAGAAATAATCCCCAGTAATTGGGTTACCATGGAGAATGAAAGCTTCCTTTTCAAGCACAGAGTGCAGACTCGTTACAGCAAGTTGAACATTTATTTTTATTACCTTTATAAACTAGGGAAAATGGTCAAGCATAGTTTTCGAACACACACACACACACACACACACACACACACACACACACACACATATATATATATATATATTTATATATATATACATATATAGTGAGGTATTTGCTTAATCTTAGGAGGTGGACATAAAAATATTTTCAATATACCAGCAAAAAATTTAAAATTTAAACCGAGTGCATACATATTAATATGAAACTTATTTTAACCCTTAAGATGTTTATTGACAACATATAATCAAAGTATTCTGTCCTTCAAGAATATCTAGATCATCTATCTCATTGTGTCTCTCAAATTTCAATGAAAAGTTTCATGTGAATATGTTTTAACACTGTATTGGATATCTTCTTTATTAGTATTATAATCTATAATTTTAAAGGAAAGGAAAAATGAGACTAGTAAAATCCATTGCATAGTCTGAGATGTAGTTAAATTGGTAGAATGTTTGGTGACATACCCCAATAATCTCAACACTGTGGGTGGAAGTTCTATTCTACATTAGAAATCCAAGGCCTGCCAATACTATATAAGACTCGTCTCAAATAAATTACCCACCTCTTTTTATTTTGTTATTTCCCATTCTTTATGTTTTCTTACCACCTTGGATATTTCATAAATTGTTTTATTTTTGTTGCTTTGTTTGCTTGGCTTGTTTCCACAGGGAGCTTTACCCATTTTATTTTTGAGACAGGGTTTCATTATAATTGCCAAGGCTGATCTTAGACTCATTATGTAGTTCAACTAGAACACAAGCTCATTGATCCTCAGCATAGCACCTTAAGTAAGAGGATGCAAGCACAACTGTCTCTGAGTCCACATGCTGCTTTTACATTTAACCTTCTGCTTTTCTGAATGATTTTAAATTTACTTTTATAAATAAAATTATAATTTTTCTGTACCTGGTTTTTGTGTCCCTGGCTTAATCTATGTTCTTTCACAGTACATACTTTTCCATTGTTATTCAATGTTTTTAGTAAAACACAACCAATTGCTGCCTGAAAAATAAGTTCTCAAAAATAATCCCATATAATTTCATGCTTAATTTCATTTGTGATCCCCAGCCCTTTTCACATACAAAAAAAAAAAAAAAAAAAAAAAAAAAAAACAGACAAACAAACAAACAAACAAAAAAAAAACCCACACATCATTGAAATTTCATAGCCTAATTTTATTCTTTCATCTAAATTGTTTGCTTTGCCTCCTTCAGTCGTTAGTCAAGGGAAAAGGAAATGAGATCAAGTCTGCAGCTAATTTCTAGTCAGGTTTAAAAAAAAATTAGAAAAGAAGACAAAGAAGCCTGAGGTTACCAATAAGCACTTCAGAGAACAAACAACTACCTCAGCATCTGCAACTGATTTTGTTCCAATAAATTCCTCCCTGCTGAATTTAACAATTACTTAAAAATTGGCATAGTCACTAAACAAAATAAGATGAATGGAATGGATTAAATATTCAACTAATGATGCTTATCAACCTCTCAGGCAAGAACACAGTTTAATTGTTTTAACCCCCAGAGATCTTTCCTGAAATGTATGCTGTGTGTGAAACTTGGAACGTATTTTACAATTCAAGTTTTTGGTTGATTTTTTTTTAAGTGAGACAAAGAATGAGAACAAAATGCTTACTGTGTTATGGATTTATGGGATGTCAACCAACAAAAAATAAATACAAGTTGAAAAAATGTGATGCAGAAATAAATGATGGTTTTTAAATCAAGAATGGCAAGTATATATACTGAAAGACCATGTGATGCTGGAAGAAAATTTAGAGGAAGTTGGGTAGGGAATCTTGACAAGTATTTATATTTCACGGTAAACTTGGGGGGGGGGGCGCTGAGTGCACCTAGGTCAATGCTCATGTTTGCCATTTCTTAGGTGATAAATATTATATTACTTAAATAGCAACAGATAATGCATGGGGCCCAGTGGTGATGGAGTATTGATAGAGCTTCAAATTTTACTTTGAAAGTGCTATAGACAGTGATTTTTGTCATCAAAGTTGTGTACTTAGTGCTGCATAGCCAATGGGGAGGATCTTTCCTGGTGACCATGGGGACCATTTTTCCTCCTCTCAGCATTCCCTAGCAGTCCTTCTTTCTCTGTCTAGGGTTAAAACCAGGAGTATCTTCCCTTTCATGTTAACTCAGCCATCTGTGTCCTCATTGTTCAGGGTGAAGATGAGCAAAAGAAAGGGGAAAAGAAATTTTTGTGATTATGATTTCAAAAATATGCAATTGACTCCAATTAACTTTATTAGTGCACACAGAAGCAAACCATGCTTTTAAAAGGTATGTGCCACAAGGTAATTTTCAAATTGTCTTATAAAAATCAATAGGTAAATAAAATAAGATGTTAATATTTAGAGTTCAAAAATCATACCTCTTTTATATTTATTAGATAACTTGCAGAACATTCTTAGCACTTGCTAGATATCTGCTCACATTTACCCTGGAATCTAACCAAAGTTTGAGTAAACTATGTATGTTAGGGTATATACATACAATACACATTCTTAAGGAAACATCTTTATTGTTTATATCAAATGACTATAATCTACAAGATCCATAAATTGATTGAACCATCTTCACTTCCTACAGGATCATTAGCATTTTCCCTTTTTTTCCATTTTCCATTATTTATTTGTTTACTTTTTATTAGATATTTTCTTTATTTACATTCCAAATGTTATGCCCTTTCTTGGTTTCCCCTCTGGAATCCCACTATCTCTTCCCCTATCCCCCTGTGTCTATGAGTGTGTTCCCTCACCCAACCACCCATTGCTTCTCATCTCCCTGCCCTGGCATTCCCCTATACTGGGACATTGAGTCTTTACAGGGCCAAGATCCTCTCTCTCTCTCCTTGATGCCCAATAAGGTCATCCTTTGCTACATATGTGGCTCAATCCATGTATCCCTCCATGTGAATTCTTTAGTTGGAGTTATAGTCCTGGGAGCTCTGGGGGTCTGCTTGGTTGATATTGTTGTTCTTCCTATGGGGTTACAAACCCCTTCAGCTCCTTAAGTCCAATGGTTGGCAGCAAGCATCCTCATCTACCTTAGGACCCAGCTATACCACTCCTGGGCATATAATCAAAAGATGTTCTAATATATAATAAGAACGCATGCCCCACTATGCTCATATCAGCCTTATTTATAACAGCCAGATACCTCCCAACAGAGTAATGGATACAGAAAATATGGTTCATTTACACAATGGAAAACAGTGACTTCATGAAATTATCAGCCAAACGGATGGAACTAGAAAATATCATCCTAAGTGAGGTAACCCAATCACAAAAGAATGCACTTGGTATACACTCACTGATAAGTAGATAGTAGGCAAGAAGCTCAGAATATCCACGATACAATTCATGAACCATACGAAGCTCAACAAAGAAAGACCAAGGTGTGGATGCTTCAGGCCTATTTAGAAGGGTTAACCAAATGATCATAGGAGGTAAAGGGAAATGTCTGGGAGGGTGAGAGGAGGAGGAGAAAAAAAGCAGGGAAGGATCATGTATAGCAGGAGACTGGGGAGATGTACAGAGGGTCAGAAATTTGAAGGAAGTGTGTAGTAGTAGGGGATGAGGAACCTAGGGTAGCCACCAGAAAGTTCCAGTTGTCAGGAAAGCAGGAGGCTGCCAGGACCCAACAAGGATGACCTTACCTGAAATACCCAGCAAAGGGGAAAACCTGTAGCTACTATATTGACAGGTTAGGCAAGGACCCTATTTGAGGGATGTCTCTTCCCCCATCTCAAAAATATTAACCCAGAATCGCTTCTGCCTAAAGGAAATGCAGGCAGAAAGAGTGGAGTAGAGACTGAAGGAAAGGCTATCCAGAGACTGCCCTACCTGGGGATTCATTCCATCTGCAAATACCAAACTCAGAAGCTATTGCTGATGCCAAGAAGTACTTGCTGACAAGAGCTTTTTCCTTGAGAATCACGTTTTGCCAAGGAGCAGTGTAGGCTTGGAGCGTGGTTCTGAGAGAAGGGGTGTGTGGGAGTTGTGAAAATGAATGATTGGAAGTCAGATCGTTGGTCCAAGTTGTTGGCCTGTGTTCTAGGAGAGACAGCTTTCCAACCTGTTTTCTCTCTGTTCTCTCTCTCTCTCTCTCTCTCTCTCTCTCTCTCTCTCTCTCTCTCTCTCTTCTTTCTGATGTGCTTGCTCTAGAGATCTCTAAACAGCTCTCTGTAAGTTCTGCCTTAGACAGTTGTGCAAGCAGGCCTCTCTTGCTATTCGAAAAAATTCTTTGGATAGCTCAACTCCTGCAAATCATAAGCCCAGTCTTCTATTTTTCCACATCTATCCAGTCATTGACTCCAGGTTTCCCTTTGATTATCCAATGAGTCAGCATTCTATGAGCCCAGCCTCTTAATTTTTAGGAGACAGTGAGCACACCTTTTCTTTTAACATTGCAAAAGAATTCATAGAATTGCTGGCCACTGTTAAGCACAGTCCTTAAAAGAGTTTGGTGGGACCCAGTCCTGAAATTATCATTAGGCCCCTTATCATGGGCCTAATCTTCCTCTGTCCCAGGCTGACAGTGTATCAGAAATCTGCATGCATTTTTACTTGCCTGTCTTTGTATGTTTTTGGCAAGCAGGCTCATAGTGTAGCTGCCTTTGCTCTGTTAGATTTGTGAAGCTTCTCATAATCCATATTGCATCTTTATTTTTTGCATAGTTGAGGAACTATATATTTTCAAAGTCATGGTTTTAGACTTCTTTTCCACAGCCTTAATGGCTGACCTAAGGGTTCCAGCACTTACCATTTTGCTAAGACATTAGCCACACCTTTGCCTCCTGGACTTGTGCTGTTCACGATTATCATGAAATCATTAACATTAACAGAGAGGACATTCCATAAAGGAGGAATGTATATATGTGCATTATCATCCAAACAAGCTTTGTGCACTTGGCAGCCATCAACATGCTTGGAGCCCCATATACATGGCGCTGTCCCAGGGGCAGGAACTATCCCCACCAAAGTCAAGATGGACTAAGCAATGTTTATTGATAATAAAACCGAAAAGGATTTCTGATCAGTTAAAAATGCTTAATGGGGAGGAAAAGAAAGACAAGTGTTTTGCATGATGATAATTTTGCATATAATAAAAATAACTGGACAATTTTGAAGAAAAGAGAAGCTTACAAAAGGATATGGGAAAAAACACAGTCCAATGTTTTATGAGAAAGATATCTGACAATGTAGCTCAACATTAACATTAAAAATGAGAAATGAATAGTTTGATTTTGAATTATTTAACTGATTAAAATGTTTTTCAAAATCAGTTCCTTTCTTTTATAGGCATCTTTTACATGTTTCTGTTTGTTTGTTTGTTTGTTTTTCTGGCTGGAAAATGAAGACTGTGACTATGGTCTCTTTGCTTTAACATGTGATTGTGTTTCCATTTGATCCTCTTATGTCATAACTGCTCTGAAGAGTCTTGTCAGCTTTCAGTATTTTGCCTATTGACCTGTAAGCATTCATTGTTCATTTATTTTTAATTTATAATGCCATAGGAGTTTTTCTAGCAATATATAATTCCTCTTGCTCAAGTAACAGAAATATTTAATGTACTTTACTGTGTTTAATATAAAATAACAAATTTGTGCTACTTTGAATCAATATTTAACAGACTCCCTTTAGTTTACACAGTCCTAGAACATTAAAAAAATATTAAAAAGAAAAATCATGCTAGAAAAGAAATCAACCAATAATACAACTCATGAACAAATTGTAGTTTGTATATATATATATATATATATATATATATATATATATATATTATTTACATTATATATATAATTAAAGCAGCATCAAGTGCTACAGACTCTGAGAAAAGTGGTGTATATGTTCATTGATACATGCCTGAACTTTTAATAACTGAGAACATGTGAACATCATCATTAAATTTTGATTTACATAGGTAAAGTATGAATAAATCGATGTGATTGTTTCTTTTAAAAATACAAAAATCAAGACCCAAAGTTAAGGCAATGTAAGAATAAAAATCTCATCTACTTATATACATGTTATTAAAAAAAAAAAAACACGAAAGGTTGAAAAACTAGTGAGTAGGAGATCTAGGCAGCCAGGGAGCAGAGAGATCTCTGTGGAGTGTGCACAGAAAGCTCAACCCCCGCCCTGCCCTGCCTGATCCAGGGACCAGGAACACAACTTTGGAACTTCTGTTCCCACCCGGTGACTCTGAGGCATAGAACCGGGTTCCGCCCATCTGCCACCTGGACCATTGGATATCCAGGGACACAGACCAGATACAAGGGAAAGGTAAGAACATATCACTGAAAACAAAATGGCAAGAGGAAAGCGAAAGAGTATATCCCAAGGAAACCAAGACAACCTGGCAACACCAGAACCCAGTACTCCCATAAAAGCAAACATTGGAATGCCAAACACTCCCGAAAAAGAAGACCCAGATCTGAAATCATACCTCAAGATGCTGATAGAGATACTTAAACAAGAACGGGAGGAAAAGCAAAAAGATTTAGAAGCTTCTAGGGAGGAAACAAGAAAAACACTCAAAAAACTAGAGGAAAACAGAACCAAAGAGATGAAGGAATGGAAGAGGGAATTTAAAACGGAAATTGACACAATAAAGAAAACACGAAAATAGATAACCCTAGAGGTAGAACACCTAAAAAAGAAATCAGGAGTCACAGAAGCAAGCATTTCCAATAGATTACAAGAGATGGAAGAGAGAATCTCGGGGGCGGAAGAAAACATGGTAAACATAGACGAAATAGCCAGAGAAGTTGCAAAAAACAAAAAGCCCCTAACCCAAAATGTCCAGGAAATCCAGGACACAATGAGAAGACAGAACCTAAGGATAATAAGAATAGAAGAGGGAGAAGAGTATCAACTAAGAGGCACAGTAAATATCTTCAACAAAATCATCTAAGAAAACTTCCCTACCCTCAAGAATCGGATGACCATGAGCATAAAAGAAGCCTTCAGAACTCTAAATAGGATGGATCAGAAAAGAAATACCTCCCGACACATAGTGCCCAAAACACTAAGAGCCCAAAGCAAAGAAAGAATACTAAAAGCAGTAAGAAAAAAAGGTCAGGTAACATATAAAGGCAGGCCAATCAGAATCACACCCGATTTCTCAACAGAGACTATGAAACCTAGAAGAGCTTGGACAGACATCATGCACACCCTAAGAGAGCACAAGTGCCAGCCCAAGCAGCTATACCCAGCAAAACTATCAATCACCATAGATGGAGAGATGAAGATATTTCAAGACAAATCAAAATTTACACAATATCTGACCACAAACCCAGCACTACAAAGAATTATAGGTGGAAAACCCAATACAATAAGGGAAAATACAGCCTAGTAAAAACAAGAAAAATCCTAAACAAGAAAACTAAAAGAAGAAAAAGACACAGACACAACTCAACCCACAAAAGCAATAATAGCAGGAAACAGAAACAACTATTCCTTGATATCTGTTAACATAAATGGACTCAAATCCCCAATAAAGAGACATAGGTATCACACTGGATACATAAACAAAATCCAGCCTTTTGCTGCATACAGAAAACTCATCTCAGAGACAAAGATAGACACTATCTCAGCGTAAAAGGGTGGGAAAAAATCTTCCAAGCAAACAGCCCCAAGAAGCAAGTTGGAGTGGCTATTCTAATATCGAATAAAGTAAATTTCCAACCAAAAGTTATCAAAAAAGATAAGGAAGGGCACTTTTTACTCATTACTGGGGAAATCTGTCAGGAGGAATTATCAATCCTTAACATATATGCTCCAAATAAAAAAGCACCCACATTCATAAAAGAAACCCTACTAAAGCTCAAAAAAACACAATTCACCCCACACAATAATAGTGAGAGACTTTAATACCCCACTCTCACAAATGGACAGATCATGGAAACAGAAACTGAATAAGGACACTGCAAAACTAGCAGAGACTTTGAACCAACTAGAATTAATAGATATCTACAGAACATATTATCCTAAAGTAAAAGAATACACCTTCTTCTCATCACCCCATGGCACCTTCTCGAAAACTGACCACATAATTGGACACAGAATGAGCTTCAATTGATATAAGAAGATTGAAATACTCCCATTCATCCTCTCAGATCACCATGGTCTACAGCTGGTCTTTAACAACAACAAAGACAACAAAAAGCTCACATACACATGGAAATTAAACAACGCTCTGTTAAATGATAGCAGGGTCAAAGAAGAAATAAAGAAAGAAATTAAGGATTTTCTAGAATTCAATGAAAATGAAAACACAACATACCCAAACCTATGGGATGCAATAAAAGCAGTACGGAGAGGAAAACTCATAGCCCTAAGTGCTTCCAAAAAGAAACTGGAGAGAGCTTACATCACCAACCTGACAGAACACCTAAAAGCCCTAGAACAAAAGGAAGGAGATATACCCAAGAAGAGCAGATGGCAAGAAATAATCAAAATTACAGCAGAAATAGACCAAATAGAAACAAAAAATAACCATTGAAAAATCAACAAAACCAAGAGTTGGATCTTTGAGAAAATCAACAATATTGATAAACCCCTAGCCAGACTAACTAGAGGGCAAAGAGAAAGTATACAAATTAACAAAATCAGAAAGGTAAGTGGAGACATAACAACTGAAACTGAGGAAATTCAAGAAATCATCAGATCCTACTACAAAAACTTATACTCCACAAAATTGGAAAATCTGGAGAAAATGGATGAATTCCTAGAAAGATACAAGATACTAAAGTTAAACCAGGACCATGTAAACCATCTAAATAACCCTATAACGCCTAAAGAAATAGAAGAAGTCATCAAAAACCTCCTAACCAAAAAAGCCAGGTCCAGATGGATTCAGTGCAGAATTTTATCAGATATTTATTGTGGATATAACACCAATACTCTCCAAACTATTCCAAAAGATAGAATCAGATGGAATACTACCTAACTCATTTTTTGAGGCCACAATAACCCTCGTACCTTAACCACACAAAGACCCTACAAGGAAAGAGGACTTCAGACCCATCTCACTTATGAACATTGATGCAAAAATACCCAACAAAATCCTTGCAAACCAGTTCCAAGAACACATCAAAACGATCATAAATCATGACCAAGTACGCTTCATCCCTGGGATGTAGGGATGGTTGAATATTAGGAAATCCATCAATGTAATCCACCGTATAAACAAACTCAAAGATCATAATGGTCATCTCACTAGATGCTGAGAAAGCATTTGACAAAATTCAACAACCCTTCATGTTAAAAGTCCTGGAAAGAACAGAAATCCAAGGTCCATACTTACACATAATAAAAGCAATATACAGCAAACCAACAGCCAACATCAAACTTAATGGTAGGAAACTTAAAGCAATCCCACTAAAATCAGGGACTCGACAAAGCTGCCCACTCTCCCCCTACCTATTCAACATAGTACTGGAAGACCTGGCTGGAGCAATTAGAACAGCAAAAGGAGATCAAGGGGATACAAATCGGAAAAGAAGAGATACAAACATCACTCTTTGCAGATGACATGATAGTGTACTTATGTGACCCCAAAAATTCCACCAGAAAACTCCTACAGCTGATAAACAAGTTCGGCAAAGTGGCTGGATACAAAATTAACTCAAGCAAATCAGTTGCCTTCCTATACTCCAAGGACAAACATGTGGAGAAAGAAATTAGGGAAAAGGTACCCTTCACAATCGTCACAAAAACTATGAAATATCTTGGTGTGACTTTTACTAAGCAAGTGAAGGACCTGTATGACAAGAACTTCAAACCTCTAAAGAAGAAAATTGAGAAGTATCTCAGAAAATGGAAAGATCTCACATGCTCATGGATTGGAAAGATCAACATTTTAAAAATGGCCATCCTACCAAATGCCATCTACAGATTCAATGCAATGCCCATCAAAATGCCAACCCAGTTCTTCATGGAATTGGAAAGATCAATGTGCAGTTTCATATGGAATAACGAAAGACCTAGAATAGGGAAATCCATCCTCAACAACAGGAAAACATCTGCAGGCATCACTATCCCTGACCTCAAGCTATATTACAAGGCAATTGTGCTGAAAACTGCATGGTACTGGTACAGAAATAGGCATGTGGATCAATGGAATAGAATAGAAGATCCAGAAATGAGCCCTCATGTATATGGTCACCTGATTTTTGACAAAGGAGCCTCAAACATTCAATGGAAAAAGGACAGCCTATTCAACAATGGTCCTGGTCTAACTGGCACTCAGCATGCAAAAGAATGAAAATAGACCCTTTCTTATCTCCTTGTACAAAGCTCAAGTGTAAGTGGATCAAAGATCTCCACATTAAACCAGATACACTGAAACTATTAGATGAGAAAGTAGGGAAAACCTTAGAACACAGAGGCACAGGAGAAAATTTTTTGAAAAAAAAAAACACCAATTGCTCAAGCTGTAAGGTCAAAGATTAACAAATGGGACTTAATGAGATTGCAAAGTTTCTGTAAGGCTAAGAAAGCAAAACGGCAAGCAACAGAATGGGAAAAGATCTATACCAACTCCACATCAGATAGAGGCCTAATATCCAAGGTATATAAAGAACACAAAAAGCTAGACACCAGAGAATCAAATAACCTTATTAAATAATGGGGTACAGAGCTAAACAAAACCTTCTCAGCTGAGGAATATTGAATGGCTGAGAAATATCTGAGGAAGTGCTTGACATCCTTAGCCATCAGGGAAATGCAAATCAAAATAACCCTGAGATTCCACCTCACACCAGTCAGATTGGCCAAAATCCAAAACTCAGATGACAACAGATGCTGGCGATGTTGTGGAGAAGGAGTAACACTTCTCCACTGTTGGTGGGGTTGCAAACTAATACAAGCACTCTGGAAATCAGTCTGGCGATACCTCAGAAAATTGGACATAATACTACCTGAAGTCCCAGCTATTTCACTTCTGGGCATATACCCCAGAGACACCTTAGTACACAACAAAGATATATGCACCACAATGTTCATAGCAGCTCTATTTATGACAGCCAGAAGCTGGAAAGAACCCAGATGTCCTTCAGAAGATGAATGGATACAAAAATTGTGGTACATATACACAATGGAATACTACTCAGTCACCAGAAACAATGATTTAACCAAATTCTTAAGAAAATGGCTGCATCTAGAGAATATCATCCTGAGTGAGATAACCCAGTCACAAAAGAACAGACATAATATGCAGTCACTGATAGTGGTTTGCTAACCCCAGAGGGTCGCATGGCCCCAGAAACAACTCACAGACTGTATGAAGTCCAAGAAATAATGAAAACAAAACAAAACAAAAAAAAATAGTTATGCTCATTCCTTACCCACCAAGAACACATTGACAAATTCCGGATTGCACCCTGTATTACATGTACTGTCTGGTTATTGTTAAAAAAAAAAAATCTTTACACATCAAGAAAAATTTGACTATTTCCAGGTTGCATCTTGTTTTGCATTTACTTTATTCTCATTGTTACTGGTGGGATCTTTATTACACTATCAAACCTCAAAAAAAACAAAAGTACTGATAAAAATGTATTGTATAATTTTATGCAAGAAATGCTTAAAATCTGTACATTTGTCTTTGTTTTGTAAAATAAGGTTGTTAAAAAAATATTTCTATGTTACATTTTGTTTTACTTTAGCTCATTGTAACTATTAAATTTTCAAGGCATACAATCAAACCTTGAAAAAAATCAAGTACTGACTAAAAAATATATTCATATAGTTTTATGTAAAAATTATGTTAAAATCTGAAAAAAGTAGTGACAAAAATGTATAATTTTAAGCAAAAAATGTTTAAAATCTGTACATTTATCTTAGTTTTGTAAAATAAAGTTGTTTTTAAAAAAAAAACCCACAAGTTTATTTCTGTAAATGGTTCATTGTGTATTCTCAAGGAAACAAATTTCAGGTTGAAAAGTTATAGATAACAGATCTATATATTCAATTGGGACCTGCCAACAAATCAAATTAACCTAAAATTGACATTATTCTGGGATGTTTACATATATTTATGAATATGCTAATATTATCCATTCCATATTGTAATGTTCTCTGTGAAATTTGTTTATCAGCTAAATAGTATAGTAAATTTCCTAAATTTTATTATTCTCTATAAGTAATCCATTTCTTTCAAAAGATTTGCAAGACTAAGTAAATATTGATACAAATTGTTTTAATAGACACTAGTTTAGCTTAAACATTTTTGTTCATCATAATACATTAACATATTTTATTTTCAAAAATAGTACTAATGTGCTACATATTGAATATGATAAAAATATAAGTGCAACAGAATATATATATATATATATAATTTTTAAAGCAGAAGTCTTGGAAAAATTACAATGAAGTTTATGTTTCATAGTAGATATTTTAAAAGTAATTGTATGCTACAAAATTATTTCATAGTCATGAATAGGTTATTTTTAACAAAGTTCTATTAAGAAATTATGAGGGCAAGTCACTTTTAAGCAGTGTCACATTTGTATTTAAATGTTGAACACTGTTATTAATTCACTTTAAACCTAATTTGTCTGGGGCTGACCTAAAAATGAATCTATTGTATATATCTGCAGTCTGTTCTTCCCTATGGTCATTCTAAAACAGTCACTCTAACCTGTAGTCAGCCTGTCTCTTCTACAATGCCATGAAAGTGAAAAACCTTCACATGGTTTTAAGAACAAAGACTCACTGGCAAATGTGTGCAGAAGTTATGCAGTATTAAAAGATCCTCAAATTTTAAAATTCACTACAAATAGTAGGGAATTTTGTGAGATTAAAGAACAATTAAAATCAAGCATTACACTACAGCCAATAAAACCATTTCAACCACAGAACATTCTGGAGAAGCTGAGAAATCTAGCTTCAGAAAATATAATATGATTAAGTGATATAACACAATAACCACAGTAGTCTATGTGATACCTGATTCACTTTAAAAGAGTGTGAGTCATAAATTGTGTGTGAGTGTGTGTGTGTGTGTGTGTGTGTGTTAGTCTTGCATAGAAAGCTTGAATTAAAAGCCCAAACAAAAGCAGAATAACAAAACATCTACCAGACAATGGCTGCAGGGTTTTCTTAGCTATCTACAAAGAACTGTTATTGAAGGGTCAAATTCAACAACAGAACTGGGAGCACTAGAACTCTGTGTATACTGTGATGGTAAACATTTATATCCTTGGAAACAAAGAAAAATATCAGTCACTGATCAATTTTAAAGTCACCTCCTCCCAGATTTTATGACAATTAGGATTGTCTGTTCAGAGGATAAGAAACTAAGAAACTGGGCAGGACACTCAAGGTTGGGACCCCCAAATTAACAATTCTGAAATTCCAGAAAGGTGTTGAAGTTTATTAGCCTCTCAAAAGTGCACACCCCCGGCTAGAGGGCATACATTAGGATAGAGACTGTACCCTTATGTCCTACATATTTATATTTACTTCTTGAGAACAGCTTTGACACTGGATCTCTACATTTTCATGAGCACCAGAGGTTATATCACCTCCAAAATGGCTTTAGTATTACCTTTTTAGAGGAAGGAGTTTTAGATAAAGACCCATTAAGGTGAACACATGTTCAAGAGAATATAATCGCTGGTGAGTGTAGACCTACTTAGATTGAGTTGGTAAATCACCTGGCTAAGAGTCCATGCCTAAGAAGAAGGGGTAACTGCTAGGAACAACCCATGCTAAAGATATAGGTTGAATCAATATTCCTTTCATGAACTACTGTACTTTTCCCTTCTAGAACTCTGAACAACTAGCCCAATCTGAGCATGCCAAAATGTGGTGGATATGAGGGTCCCCAAATCTGTCCAACTTTGAGAGGTACAACTTTTCTTCTCTCTCCCTTTCTTTAGATCACTGGTTCTCAACCGTCTTAGGGTTTTATTGCTGTGAGGAGGCACCATGACTACAGCAACTCTTATGAAGGGAAAATGGCTAGGGCTGACATAGAGTTTCAGAGGATTAGTCTGTTATCATCATGGTGTTAAACAATGAAGCATCCAGGCAGACATGTCCTGAAGAAGCATCTGATAATTCTACATTTGACCCACAGGAAGCCAGAGAGGACTAGCTTGAGCATCTATGACTTCAAAGCCCACCTTCACAGTGACAGACTTACTCCCAAAAGGCCACACCTACTTTAATAAGTGCCACTTCTAATAATGTCACTCCCTATGGGCCAGGCATTTAAAAGCATGAGTCTCTGGGGGTCATTCCTATTCAAACAACTTTATCAATCTTCCTAATGCTGTCACTCTTTAATAAAGTCCCTGTTGTGGTGACTCCAAGCCATAAAATTACATCATTTCCAATTCATAACTGCAATTTTTTCACCACTATGAATCTCAATGTAAAATATCTGATACATAGGATGCGCAACCCCCAAAGGGGTCAGTATCAACAGGTTGAGAACCCCTGTTTTGTGAGATAGCCATAACTTAAGTATGCTTTGCTGTTGTTGTGTGACATGGTGAGGATTCTTGTTTTTCCTCTGTATCTCCACTCCCCTCCACATGGCTGTCAACTGCCATTTAACTGAAGAGTTTTTCTTCTCTCCTGAGTTTTCCTGTTCAGCCCAGCTGCTGAGATTTCAGTCTGCCTGCCTTGGATTGTTACCTTTTAAATGTTAATAAAAATTTCCTCTGGTGCAGATAAAAAAAATATTTGATAGAACTGCAGAAATCCCTCAGTCAGGCAAAGTTCTTATTGTGAAAGCATTAGGACCTTTATTCAAATATCTATCACCCACAGAAACAGCATAAGTATAGTCACATAAGTTTACATCCTTAACACTGAGGAATCCCAGAATCTCTGTGGCCACATTTTTAGAGTCAGAGAGGGAGTTGGATAGCAGTATGTCCCTTTGACACAAGTTGGAATCATTTGCAAAGATGAACTGATATTGGGAAAAATGTTCACACTGAGTTAGCATATGGGCAAGATCATGGTGGTCTTTCTAGATTGATGGTAGATGTGGCAAGTGTCAGATCACCATAGTCTGTCAACCAGTCACTCTCAGCCTAGTCAATTGTTACTGGTTTAAAAGGCAAGCAAGTAAGCAGGGTCCTTACATTGCCTCACAGTGACTCTTGCCTTGAGGTTTCTTCTCTGGTTGAATCACTGCCATGAATTTTCCTTCTGACAGTTACCATGGAACAGGAAGCAGAAATGAACTGGCTCAAGGTGTTTTATCACAATAGAAACCATAACTAAAACAGCAATACGCCACATTACAGGGGAATAATGAAGACAGCAATTTTTTAAACTATCCAATTTCCTCTTTTGTTCTCTGCACAATGGCAGGCACACACACACACTTGTGCTCACACCCATACACAGCATTCACTTTTTTTCTTTTCCTCTTTCACTCTTTCTCCCTCATGCCTTCATCCTCTCTCTCCCTGCCTCTCACGAACACCATTTCTTCTTCACCATTTGACAAGTAGCCTTAAGGGATGGCTATTCCTGACTTCTGTCTTCAATATTTCTTATGAAGAACAGATCCTTTTATAGGATCTCAACTCATACATCACAATAACTAATGTAACATAAGTAACACTTTGTATTCTTATTCTGATTGCTATTATATACCTAGCACTTCCCAGGAGCTGTTTTAGTAAAATTAATAACTTCAATCAGGGGGTAGACCTAGTTTCCTATTTCTTGTAGCATTTTTAAGGTTGTGATGGTATTTTGTGGACTTGGGAAGCAGAATAAACATATCCTAACTGTATGTCAGCATCTGCCTAAGTTCCCCTGTGATCTTTCCTCCTACTGAAGATTTTCTCTAGACACATAGCATCAAATCAACAGGCAGAGCATTCTAACTTCTGTATTTCACCACTGTAATTTCTTTGTTTGCTCAGTTAAGATTGTCATATTGGTAAGAGCATATGTTTCATGTGCAGGTAAAACACATTAGCTTGAGAGTATATAAGCATTCATTTCTTGGAAATTCATAATCATAAGTTAGTTAACAAAATAGAACTTTGTGAAGAAAGCATTGCCTGTATTTTTCAGTGGGTTCTAGTTTATCATCAGTATTAGTTATTTTGATTTTCAAATCCTATGTATCTGCTTTATAGTACTTAAGTTACTCTTGCTCTATAAATGCCATCTTTCTCTATGGTACATGACCAGTCTAAATTTGTATTATATACAGCTGGCCCCTTTTATGGTATTGTCATTTTAAAAGGTGTCTGAATCTCTTTGGTCAAAAAAGGTACTTAGAAGAAAAAGTCAGAGAATTTAAGCCTATCAATTTTTACAAAAACTTTATGTGTCTGAGCAATGAAGAAAAAAATTCTATATGCATACAATTTATACATAGAAATGGCTGGTTTTGTGTCAACTTGACACAAGCTCCAGTTATCACAGAGAAAGGAGCATCCCTTGAGAAAATGTCTTCATCGGATCCAGATGTAAGGCATTTTCTCAATTAGTGATCAAGGCTGGGAGAGCCCATTGTGGGTGGTGCCTTCCCTGGGCTGGTAGAAAGCAAGCTGAGCAAGCCATGGGAAACAATCCAGAAAGCAGCACCCCTCCATCTACTCTGCATAAGCTCCTGCATCCAGGTTTCTGCCCCGTGTTTCATTGCAGCAATAGAAACATTAAGGCATACATATAATATTTTAAAATTGGTGTAATACATGTAAAAATCTCACACCAATATCCCCTGTTGCTATGCAACACCATAAACAGATTTATAGTTTTCCTTCTTATATGTGTATAAGAGAAAAATAAATTTGATAACATTGTTTACACATGTACTTATTTGTTCAATTTTTCTATTGGTAAATAAGTTTCCTATCTTCCAGAACATCTGTTCTCACATGATGACATTTTATGACTGAGGCTCTCATAACCAGGCCTGCTGTTCACCACACCATATTAACCTTACTTACCACCAACCCTCACAGTGGACCACTGTGCACACAGCATGGATGTTCACTTCTTTACAGTATATCTGACTGCATCTGTACAAGGACTTTCCACCCCTTACTCCACCTCTGAAATTCTGAACAAAGTTGCATTTGTTAAAGATGCTTCTTTTCCCAAATTTTGGTTCAAATGTTCTTTGGTAATAGAAGCATTCTTTTCTAAATCTTCAACGTGAGAGTCTAATTTAATCTATCTTTAACAAATTAGGAATTGAAGTATTTGTAAAAGTGAATAGGACGGTTAGGTAGCAGCTGGAAACAAGCTATTGCTCAAACCTAACAAATATAATTTGATAAAGTAGTTGGTGAATCCTCAACCTTTCCCAGCCCCTCCCCAAAAGAAACAGAAAAAAAGGAAAAGCTAAAACTGAGAACAAGTTACTATTATTGATGCAATTTTTGTCTATTTTTATTTTGTTGAGGCAAAAGCAAGAAAAGAGAGGATATTGTTAAATCATTCCATTTCTGTTTTAGTCATTAAAATCCAGTAATATTTCAGTATTTTAGGGGTTCATTTTTCAGAATCCAGATTCACACTAAAATAGAAAGGTTGTAGCATTAGTTAAAAGACAGGGAAATAATGGAAAGGTGGAGGAATGCTAGGAGGCAGCAAAGGCAACAGCAGTATCACCTCACTGCCTTATATGAGTGCTTTACTTACTTGAATCCAATCTGACATCAACTATATGGGCAATGAACATTTTACTAAGCTGTGACTATTTAGTTGTTTTCCAAACTAACAAAACAACTTTTTATACATTTGTAAACATACTGGAAGATCTATTTCTGTTTTTGAAAATTTGTATTAAAATATTTCATTAAAATATTTTCATGAAAAACATTATACTATAGAAAAACTATATTCTCAGAGTCAAGGTGGAAAAGCTGAAATTCTTAATTTATAATGGCTAAGTCAGGAGGAATTAGAAACAAATCACAGACAAGAATAACCTACTGGTACTGAGCTAAGATTTGTAGAAGCTGCCAAAAGGCACCAAGCATGAAAGGATTATATATGCATGTGCACAAAGTCACATGGCCCTGAAAATTAATTCTTTTCCTGCAACACAAACAAAAGTGACTAAGGAAAAGCCATTTATCATAACCACATATATAATTTCAGTGTTAACACCAGATGAAACTGCCTGACTCATATAGAACTGAGTAAGCTAGAAAAGGTTTAGAGCAAATCTTAGCTATAGGCTACACAAAGAGATACAAAGATTTTAGGCAATTGCATTGAGCTACTATGTTAATCCGAGCATTCTTAGTCATCAAATGTGAGCAAATATATAGTGTTTTAAAGCTTCACTATATGTGTTTTAGATGAATTAGAAGACACTGACAAATATGTAATAGGGGATTGAAAATCAGATGCCCTAATACCACAGGCAGTGGTGTTAGTTGACCTTGCAGTTACTTCAGAAACTTAAGTTAAGCAAATATAATTGACCCATAATTGAAATTTTATGCATTTTAGAAGTATTGTATGAGGTTGCTAAAAAAAAAAAAAAAAAAGGACCTAAGGAGCTGAAAGAGATTGCAACCTTATGGGAAGAACAACATTATATTAACCAACCAAAGCCCTCCAAAACTCCCATGGAGAAAAACACTAACCTTTGTGCACACTTTAAGAGACCCATTAATCCAGTTGCATATGTAGCTGAACCTAGCAGTGTCTGGCATCAATGTGAGAAGAGGCTTTTGTTCCAGAGAGGGTATGTTTTCACAATGTAGGGGAATGCCAAGGCAATGGGGTAGAGAGGGGGATCAGGAGGGAGTGCACCTTTGTGAAGGCAAATAGAGGGGGAGGGAAGATGGGAGCTGGGCAGGGTAAAGGGATAACATCTCAAATGTAAATACAGAGTATCTAATTAAAAAGAAAAGTATTGTACACTTAAAGGCCCAAATGAACATGAACAGAAATTGAAAGTAAACAAAATGTGATAAACTACCACAAGTTAAGAAATTTCCACAGTAAACAGAAAGTAACAAGGACACAAAGTAGTGCTACATTTCCCCACATCTGATATGCGATAAACAGCCATATACAAAAGTACAAGGGCTGGAGAGATAGCTCAGTGGTTAAGAGAACTGACTGCTCTTCCAAAGGTCCTGAGTTCAAATCCCAGCAACCACATGGTGGCTCCTAACCATCTGTAATGAGATTGTGTGTCTGATGACAGCAACAGTGTACTTATATATAATAAATCAATTAATCTTTAAAAGAATAATGTACAAGATCTCTGTGCATCCATATCTGTGAAAGGATACTGATTTTATTCAGAGTAAGCAGAAAGATTTTGCCTGGGAGAGGTAGAATGCCTGGACATTGTAGTAGGCTAATTTCTGTGTTGTAAGGTTGTGTCATACAGGAAGATAAGAGTAAAGGACAATTCCTAGGTCAAAATCCATTTAAGCATTTGTAAATGTGCTCAATGCAAAAATCCTTAAAACTGTTTCTAAAAAAGATTTTTAGCTGACTTTCAAGCAAGAAAAGAGCATCCTCCTTCCTATGACTCTCTATCCCCTGTCTTCATTTTTATGTGTTTGTTGTAGGATAGTAGAATGACAAGGCATTTCAAACATCACTGCAACCAAATACCTGTTTTAATCATAACCAAACTAAAAATTAGACAATTTTCACATAATTATTTAACATTATCTCAAGTGCAAATAATCCAATGGATGTCTCGAACTTCTACGTGAAAAACTACCTTTATAAGTATTGCTGTAAATTTGTATTCTTGCATTTAGTTTTTATTACAAAAACGATGCTCATGGATTTTAAGGTAAATTTATTATAAAATAATAAAAAGATAAACTCAAAAACAGGGAGAAATGTTAATATAGCAAGACTATTACTTCCATAGAGAAATATTGAGCCCAGAGAGCATAAAATCTCAACTCATATGAAAATAAAAGTATTCACAATGAAGGAAATTTAAGCAAGCAGCCCAATTAAAAACCAAAAAAATAAATAAAATAAAATAAAATAAAATAACCTGCAGTAGGTGTGTCTTCAACAACTACAAACAAGTAACAAGAAAAACCACACAGATCATATTTAAGCATTTAGAAAATATAAATTAAACCAAGGGGTGTCTCATTTCTCTCACTTCATATTGGACAAGGAGATAAGTCAGACAGCAAAGTTCTTGCAAGTTGAGAAGCACCAGGGGCAGATACACGCCTGCAATTCCAGCACCAGGAGACAGAGACAGGGAGTTCAGCATAAAAACCAGTGCAGATGTACTGAGAGACCATGTCTCAAAAGTATGATGGATAGCAAATGAGGAAGAACTGAATTTTGCCCTTTACATCCACAGGTGCACCACTGCACACACATATGCATGCAGACATGATCGTGATAACAGTACAAATAGGCACATATTCACAACACACACTCAACTAAGAACTAAAATCAGTGCTCTTAACTAATAGAAAAACAAAAGAAAAACAAAAATAATCACATGTGTTGGGGAGAACATGGTAAAATTGAAACTCTTCCATTTGTCCACGGATCCTGGGAACACAGAATGTTGTAAAAAAGTAAAGAATGCAATGGAGCTTGCTAGCTCATGAGAGGTCCAGGTGACTGCCATCAGGACTCAGGACTTGCACATAGAGTGCTAAGCTCCCAGAACAGCTTCATAAGCATTCTCCCACCTGAGCCCATGGTGAGTCGGCCAAACCCCCCACTGACTATCTCCAGAGGGAACACTAGGTACTTTCAGATTGCAGATAGCATTGGTGCTTTCTAAAAATGGGTCCTTTCTGGCCCAGAGAGAGGGCCAGGTGACCAAAATCAGAACTCATGATCTGTACACAGACAGCTGAGCACCCAGAACAGCCTCACAAGGGCTCTTCTACCCTATTCCATGGAGACAGAACAGAGTAACTGCCATCAGAACTCACCATTTGACCCCAAAGAGCCAAACACCCAGGAGTAATCTCCTTCCTGAGGACACGGGCCATCAGACCCACAGAAGAGACAAGCTCCAGTCAGAGACAACAAGGCCACCTGTAATCACAGATATCAAGATGGCAAGATGAAAGTGCAGGAACCTAAGCAATGGAAACCAAGACAACCTGGCAACATCAGAACCCAGCTCTCCCACCACAGCAAGTAGTGGATTTCACAACACAACAGAAAAAAAAAAAAAAAAACAAACAAACAAACAAAAAAAAACAAAAAAAAAAAACAAAAACAAGATTTAGATATAAAATAATACTCCATGATGATGATGGAGATCTTTGAGAATTGCATGAATAACTCCCTTAAACAATTACAGGAGAACCAGGAGAACACAAGTTAAGAAGTAGAAGCCCTTAACGAGGAAACACAAAAATCACTTAAAGAACTATTGGATAACAAAAGCAAACAGGTGAAGGAATTGAAAACTAAAAGAGAAGCAATAAGAAATAACAAAGAGACAACCCTTGAGATAGAAAACCTAAGAAAGAAATCAACATACTTTCTTCTCAGCAATTCACAGTACCTTCTCCAAAATTGAACAGAAAGTCAGTCACAAAACAAGCCTCAAGACTTATAAGAAGCTCAAAATACTCCCATGCACCCTCTCACATCACCATAGAATAAGGCTTGGTTTTAGTAAGAACAAACACAACAAAACACCCACATAAACATGGAAGGTGAACAATGAGCTACTCAATGATAACATGGTCAAGAAAAAAATAAAGAAATTACAGAATTTTAGAATTTAACGAAATGAAAGCACAACATACCTAAACTTTTGGGATACAATGAAAGCAGTACTAAGAAAGAACTCATAGCTTTTAGTGCCTCTAAAAAAAAAAAAAAAAAAAAAAAAAAAAAACTGGAGAGAGCATACACTACCAATGTGACAGCACAGCTGAAAGCTCTAGAACAAAAGAAAAGCAGACACACCCAAGAGGAGTAGAGGGCAGGAAATAATCAAACCAAGCTGTACCACTCCTGGGCATATACCCCAAAGATGCTCCAACATATAACAAGAACACATGCTCTACCATGTTCATAACAGCCTTATTTATAATAGCCAGAAGCTGGAAAGAACCCAGATGTTCTTCAACAGAGGAATGGATACAGAAAGTGTGGTACAGTTTTACACAAAGAGTACTCCTCAGCTATTAGAAATAATGGCTTTATGAAATTCCTTGGCAAATGGATGGAACTAAAGTTCCATGTTGAGTGAAGTAACCAAGTCCCAAAAGAACACAAATGGTATGCACTCACTGTTAAGCTGATACTAGCCCCCAAAAGCTCTGAATAGCCAAAGAACACTTCACAGACCATATGAAGCTCAAAAAGAAAAGGCCAAAATGTCAGTACCTCAGTCATTCTTAGAAGGGAGAACAAAACACTCACGTGAGAAAACACAAGGTTAAGTAGAAGAACAGATATTGAGGAAAAGATCATTCAGAGGCTGCCTCACCTAGAGATCTACCCCATATGCCGCCTCCAAACCCAAGCACTATTGCTGATGCCAAGAAGTACTTTCTGGCAGGAACCAGATATAGATGCCTCCTCCAGGCCTCTGCCAGAGTCACACAGATACAGCTAAGCATGCTTGCAGCTATCCATTGGACTGAACACAAGGACCTAAATTAAGGTGCTTAAGAAAGGACCAAAGGACTTAAGGACTTGAAAGGGTCTGCAACCTCATGGGAAGAACAACATTATCAATCAAGCAAACCCTCCACAACTCCCATGGACTAAATCAGCAACCATTGAGCACACATGCAGAGACCCATGGCTCCAGTTGCATATGTAGCTGAAGATAGCAGTTTCTGGCATCAATGTAAGAAGAGGCCTTTGTTCCTGGGAGAGCATGTTTTCCCAGTGTAGGGGAATTTCAAGGCACTGGAGTGAAGAGGGTAATTAAGAGTGAGTACACCCACCTGGACCTTAAGTCATTAATAATCCAAGAGCTAAGAATATAGCCTTGTGGTAATTTTTGGTATTCAAAGATCATTATGCTTAATCTATACTCACCAAGAAAACTGACTGTTTCCATGTTACATTCTGTCCTACATGTACTTTATTCTTATGGTAACTAGTGGAATTTCAATGCATGCTATCAAACCTCTAAAAGAATTAAGTACTGAAAAAATATATTCACACAGTGTTATGCCAAGATGCCTTTCAAAACCTGTACATGTATCCCTCTTTTTTAAAAAAATAAAGTTGTAAGAGGAAAAAAAAAAAAAAAAAGAGTGAGTGCAACTTTATGAAGACAATGGAGGGGGAGAGGGGAGGGGAGTGGAGTGGGGGAAAGGAATAACACTTCAAATGTAAATACAGAGAGTATCTAATAAAAAATAAAATAAAATCATGAATAATAATAATAAAGAATGCAATGCATATAGAAAGAGCTGGATATAGAAATTCCACATACTGAAGTAATCACACTTAACTACCATTAAACACTGAAAGCACAGGCATGTGCAAATTTTCATTAAAAAAAGAAAAAAGGACTAACCTCAAACTTGCTGTTGGTAAGAAAAACTACAAAACCAGAAACTTCTGCACATATATAACAACCCAGTTTTTTTTCTTGCAGGACAGAAGATTGCTTTAAGTCCTTGGAATCCTCATAAGAATGGTGCTGGTTCAACTGGAGGTTGGCACTTAGAAGCATGCAATTCAACCCATACTTATTACCTTGTTCAAAGCTCAAGTACAAGTGAATCAAGGACTGCCACAGAAAACCTGATACACTGAAACAAATAGAAGAGAAAGTGTAGAAGACCCTCTAACATATAGGCACAGGGGAAATTTTCCTGAATGCAATACGAATGGCTTATGATCTAAGGTCAAAAATTGACAAATGGGACTTCAAAATATTCACAGGAGGAAATAGAGAGACAAAGTGTAGAGCAGAGACAGAAGGAAAGATCATCAAGAGACAGCCCCACCTGGGGATCCATCTCATATACTGTCACCTAACACAGACAACAATTATGGATGACTAGAAGTGCATACTGACAGGTTCCTGATATAGCTGTCTCCTGAGAGGTTCTGACAGCACGTGGAAAAAAAAAAAGAGTCAAATGCTCTCAGACAAAGATTGAAATGAGAATGGGGTCTCCAGTGGAGCAGTTAGAAAAAGGTCTCAAGGAGGTGAAGGGATTTTCAACCTCATAGGGAGAACAACAATATCAACCAACCTGACCTCCTCCCCCCCTCCCAAGAGCTTCAAGAGATTAAAACACCAACCAAAGTTCCCCCATAGAGGGACCCATAGCTCCAGCCACATATGTATCATAGGATGGCCTTATTTGGCATGAAAGAAATGAGAGGTTCTTGACACCCTAAAGGCTCAATGCCCCAGTGTAGCAGAATGCCAAGGTGATGAAGTGGGATGGAGTGGGTAGGTGTGTAGGGCAACACTCTTATATAGGCAGGGAGATGAGAGACAGGGCAGGTGTATTCAAGGGAGGGAACCAAAAAGGGGATAACATTTGATATGTATGTAAATAAAATATCCAATAACAACAAAAAAAATGACCTCTGAATCTGAGCCCTCCTTCACCAGGGGCTGTGTCTCACAGGGGACCTGCCTGGAGAGAACGAAAGATGTGGAAGTGTGGAGACCACTCCAATTCCATTACACAGATGACAATTCTGATGTCATGTTTGAGCTGTGGGGCATCAGAAAGTGACTAAGGCTGTGTGTAATGTACCGATTCCCAACTCCATTGTCTTCTCATATATACCTCTTGATCCAAAATCTTTGTTCCAAAACAATTCCCAACAATACTCTAAAAAGCTGCATTGTGAAAACCAAATACAACTGCATGATATTTGACCACATTAAGGAGTTGTGAAATTTCTGTTAATCCAGTCTCTAAATTTAAATATACCTCTAAAAAATGGGGTGGCTCACTTTATTAACTTATGTGAGGACTTAAAAGGCTGAAATAAATCTGTTGCCACGAGTTAACGTCTATACATATCTACACTTTAAGTTTCAGCCATGTAGTGTGGCACCTTGACATTAAAAAAAAAAAAAAAAAAACAGTAATGAATATATTGAAAATATTTATGGGAGTTTAATTATTCCCATTTTAATGCAATCAATATTCATTGGTAAAAATATTCATAAATGTTTCTACTCATAATTGTGTTTTTTTTATTAATAATTTGAAATCAAATAATTTTTATATTTTCTACAAGAATTTCTGAAATTGTTCACATTGTGATCATGTGCAATGAGAGTAGACACAAAACAGACTCTTGAGAGGAAAGCCAACACTCTATGACCCAATGTAATAAGACTTGTATCTGAGGTCTTGTTCTGAAATTTAATCTAAAGGGGAATAAGTGTGTGTTTTAGTGAATTCCTTCATTCATTATAGGCTGTATATTATTCAAAATGGATAATGGAATTCATAATCAATAGAATTCAAATAGAAATGCTTGACAGAGTAAAACAGCACCCTCTTTATTGTGAATTATGAATTCCTTAATAGCATGAAAGTCAGTAGGAAGCTTTAACTGACACAAGAAAGTAAAGTATTCACTGTTTAAATGCTTCAGTGAATCTTCACAGTCAGTTTGATGATGAACACTGAAGACCATAGAGATAAAGGAATTAGTTTTAAGGAGTTGAGGGTAAAAAAAATGAACTGCAGGATGTCAGAAATAATAGGAACAGCTTCAATTAAACTAAGAAGAGATTGATTAATGCTAAAAGCCACAGGGATCAACAGTAAGAAAAGCCTTGGAGTAAGGAGTAACTGAGGAGTTATGTGACAAGAAAATAAATTAATTTAACTCAGAAGCCAGGAAAGCATCATTATCCAGTTCTGAGTCAAGGTCAATATATGAACAATGAAATAACTCAGAAGAAATTCCAATTTGGCCTAAAGATCTCCTGTGAATTACATGAATAGAAGGACAGAAGCAAGGAGAGAAGTGGAAGAAATTCTTCCAGCCTCTGTAATGTGTCACACATAGTCCCCAATTCATCCTGCTGACTTCTAAATGCCATGTGAAACAGAGTGCACATTGTCTTATGGCTCAAGTTAGTCTTTGGTAGAAGATCTGATATATAGTGTTCTCCAACTTTTTTGGTATCAATGCTCTGCCACACTCAACTTGAAACTACCCCAAGGCATCTGCTGGTGTAGAAAAAAATAATAGTTTCTTTATAAATAGGCATGAGTTGGCAGTAGCATAGTGCTATTTTTATTATACAAAAGGAGGCACTAAATCCACAAAGGCATATTCAAATTTATGTAAAAATTTTCTGGCTCAAAAAATCCATATGTGAGCTGGGTGTCATGTTATATGCCTGAAATCTTAGCACCAGAGAAACTGTCAGAGAGTTCAAGGCCAGCTGGGCAAGCTAGGGAAATAGTCTATCAGAGAAGGTATGGAAAGAGAGAATTTTCAAAAATTAAAGTTAAAATCCATATCTTTTTTTAAAAATCAGTCTTCAGAAACTAGATAACCGCAGTAATAGCAAAATATGTCCAATGGGAGAAGGTATGGAAAAGCCAAAATTATCTTGGATATCATAACTGGACAAGAATTCAGAGTTAAATGAGTGGACTGAGAAACCAATAGGATAGAAGTAGAAAAGTGGATTAAATCATTCCTTCGGTAGTAATTCTTTGGGTAGCATGAAATAAGAGTAAAAAGAATGAGTATTTTCTTATAACTACCAAAGATAGAACTCTACCAATATCTAAGCATCCAATTTCTGTCTCTATTACCAAGAAATAAATCCAGTACCCTGAAAAGACTCTGGAACCCTCATTCTAACGGACTTATTGCTTAGAAAAACCTAGACACCCACAGCTGAAGAATTAATGAGAAAAGTGATAAACACATGCAATGTTATTAATTCAGCTACAGAAAAAAACAAAATCTTGGCATTCACAATTAAATGGGTGGAATGAAAGAATGTTCTGCTAAATAAATTAAACCGGACACATAAAGACAAATATTAGACATTCTCTTTCCTCTGTGAAAATTAGCAAAGCTGATCTGAATGGAGAATAACGATAAAGGTTTTAGTGTTTAGGGACTTACATGAAAATAGTTGCCTGTGATTACTACAAACTGTACGCTTTGTAAAATTATTCACTTAGGCTTGTTCATATGTCCAGCTAAAATGTATTAATCCAAATAAAAATACTATGTAAAAGTAAAAAGATAATATATGCAAGCAAGTCTACTTCAACTTTCTCAGAACAGGAGAAAGAATTTGAGAAATAAAGCACAAGAAATACCTCAGTCTAAAAAAGCGTCTAAACCCCAAGGCCATGTTCATGCTGTGAATATTTAATGATCAGGGAGAAAGGAAAAGAAGAAAGTAGATACAGAGCTGAAAATTGTAGAAAAGGCTGGTGGAGTTCAATTTGACAAAATAAAGTTAACCTTTGAACAGTATTATTTTGAACACTAAAGGCTCACCTAAATGGGCATTTATTTTCTTTTAGAGGTTTATACTATTTAAAAAAGAAAGGAAGAGTTGAAAAAAATAAACATGTGTCCCACAAAAGATAAGGAAAAAAAATAAGACCTAGGTACTTCACACAGTCTACTTATCTGTGAAATGTGCATAGAATGTAGTCTGTTCTATTGCTTTCTACATTAATGGCTACATACTGTCTTAGTCATGGTTTCGATTCCTGCACAAACATCATGACCACAAAGCAAATTGTGGAGGAAAGGGTTTATTCAGCTTACACTTCCATATGGCTGTTCATCACCAGAGGAAGTCAGGACTGGAACCCAAGCAGGTCAAAAAGCAGGGGCTGATGCAGAGGCCATGAAGGGATGTTACTTACTGGCTTCCTTCCCATGGCTTGCTCAGCTTTCTTTCTTATAGAACCCAGGTCTACCAGCCCAGGGATGGCACTACCCACGATGGACTGGGCCCTTCCCTTGATCACTAGTTGAGAAAATGCCTTACAGCTGGATCTCATGAAGGCATTTCCCCAACTGAGGCTCCTTTCTCTGTGATTAACTCCAGCTTGTGCCAAGTTGACACAAAACCAGCCAGTACACATGCATTATAAAAAGTTATAGGTCTGGGCTGGAGAAATAGCTGAGTTATTAAGAATTCATACTGGTTTTGCAACGTATCTGATTTGAGTATCCAGCACCCATGCTGGGTGGCTGACAACCATGTACAATGCTAACTCTAGGGGAGTCTGATCTGGAAACATTCTGTAGTCTCCATGGGCATCTGTACTGATGGACACATAATCCCACAGAAGCATAAACACGCATGTTTAAAATAAACACAATTAAAATTTTTCTAAGTGGGTATATATAAACACAAACCCCACATTGGGCCATTTGTAATGGAGAACATAAAAGAATATAAAGGCATAGTAATGACTCATCATTGACAAGAGTAACTGCAGTTCCAGGGGCATTGCTGACATAACTATGGAGCTGTGGTCTAGCTAGGTCGGCTATGTACTGTGCTTACTGTTGGGTTTATGATCTCAAGACCAAGACACTAGTGGGTTTGTATCAAGTTCAGGTCATTCCTTATATAAGTTGTAACATGAGATAAAAGTGATTTCTCCTGCAGTTTGCATAGGGTTTACATTTATTAGTTGGACCAGACTATGAGTAAAATTTCCCACTTACAGCAAGCTAAATTTGGGGAGAATCAAGGCTTCAAATTGTATGTCTGACTGTGTACATTGATGAATTTAGTTTCCAAATTATATAACTTAATTTATTAACTTATGCAATTACGCCACCATAATTAATATTTTGTGTCAATAAAGAAAAATCTAAAGCAATATTGCTTCATTGCTCCGCTCAGTAGAAATAGCAGAGCTTCACTTAAAACTTAAATAACATGAACTGAAAATAAAACTACATTTGCAAGAAACTGTATATAGAGATTGAAGGACTACAGGAATTCTACAAATTGAGAAGTTTTAATGCAATGTCCATTTTTCAGATGGCCACAAAGACATAAAAGTCAACATGGATAAAAATGGATCTCACTTAAAACTCATTCAAAACGTTAAAAAAAAAAAAAAAACAAAAAACAAAAAAAAAAAAAAAACTTCCATACACTTCTTCACAAATGATTCAAGTGAATGGACTTATTTTATTCAATTATCAAAAAATATGTAGCTCAAAATCTGAAAAACTTACAAAAATATATAAACAGGAGAAACAATAAAGAAAACATTCTATATGCTATCTATATACATATATAACATATACGCATTATATGCGTACAAGCACATTTTTATGTATCATCTTTAGGGACAAACACAAGATACTGCAGTAGTAGTAGACCTGCTATGTATCAGCTTTGAAATCTCCTCTAAGGAGATTTCTATACTGTGATGCAGCAGCTCAACAGTATAGAAAAATACAGACAAGGAAGGAAAGCAGACAAGTACATTTCCGGGAACAAAGTCAGCATTAAAACAACATCAAGAATAAAAAACAGTAAGCATTGCTGTAACTTAAAAATATAGAAGGCCAAAGAAATCAGTGAAAGGAAAAGGAAGAAGGAATCACAACTCTGCTGAGACAGAATGAAGAACGTCGCCTTCAGCAAAAGAATGAGGAGCTATAAATGAGAGGAGATAAAATTGAGAGAATGAGAATGAACAACTAATTTCTCTAGAACAATACAAACATATATTTAAGAAGCAATATGCATGGAAGTCAAACGAGCTCTGAGCTCATAGTGAAGTTATATTGTAATGAGTAAAAAAACTTCATAAATGTTCTAACATTTTCAGAAATACTAGAGAAATTATATCAAATATATATATATATATACATATATATATACAGACAATATCTGAACAATAGATTCATAATATATATAACTTTAAAATACGTATATATATATATAAATAAATATGTATAACATATTTACCTTTGAAATATATATGTGTGTATGTGTGTGTGTGTGTGTGTGTGTGTGTGTGTGTCTGTGTGTGTGTGTGCGTGTGTGTGAAATAGAGAGTGGGAAGGAAGAGAGACTGCAAATGTGATGGAGAGAATATTAAAAGAAAGAAACCTTTAAAAGTGAGCCATAACAAACCTATTAGTAGGAAACGGAAAACAGTGAGAGAGCCATCCAGTCACAGCTCCTTCTCTCAGACAAGGCGAGCTTGTCCTAGGGTTCAGTTTTGTGCCACCCCTCAGGCAAGTAAACACACAAATAAAAACCAAGGATGTCAATCATGTGCAAAGATTAAATAATAACAAAATGCCAAAAGACAGGCTTTTGCACTTAAGTCACTTCCATACTAGCCAGGGGGTTGGTATCTGAATCCCTGAGATCCACACAACTAGCTAGTGGGCATGGCCAGTAATGTTGTCTACTGCTTTGTATTCCAATCTCAGAAAGTGTGGACAGTTTAGTGAGATTAGCACTGTGAGTAAGCTCTTGGTTTAAGTAATGCATGAGCACACACACACACACACACACACACACACACACACACACACACACACACAAGGAGAGAGGAAAATATGGAAATGGGATGGATAAAGATCCCCAGTATCAATGTCAGCTGGTTCCATATGCCCATGCTCAAATATCGATGCACCCCATAACAACACACATTCAAATAAAAGAAAAAACAAAAGAGTTACTTGTTTTATACTACTGGAGTGAAAAAAAATCACCTTTTTAAGGATGCTTGAGATATTAAAAAAATAATAATAATGGTTTTAAAAAGACAGTAACAACAAACACCTGATGTCTTCATGTCTGCAGTATGGCAGCCAGCCTTAGAGTATATTTAAATGTGTGAGTGGTCTAGATACCAGAGATCCCCAACTTATCATGAAGAGCAATCAAACTGCAGCAAAAGAAATACAACATCTTCAATTTCAAGGGCAAATCATTATATTGAGAGATGCAATCTGTTGGGTTCAGAAGCCATCCTAGAGAACCTGACTTAGGCAGAACTCAAGTTAACTAACAAGCTGGTGCCAAGGGCCAGTTTCCAGGCTATCCCTCAACAAAATCTGTGTCTAATACCAGTTTCTAGTTTATTCCCCAACAAATCTGCACCCCCAGGTTACAAGACCTTCCCTGACACTTCACTTCCTAACAACCACCAATTAGGACGAAAGCAGAAAGCAAGCTGGGTTTGGCTCCCAGCACCAGCCAATTATGTTAAAGACCATAATGCCACCCCTGGGCCAGAATCAAACATGGATCATGGTAGATACCACTTCCTTATGTATATAAATACATGCCTCAACCAAGGCTCAGGGGTCCATGTTCCTGCTGAGTCAGGGTTGGAGGGAAGCCTAACCTTGAGCTTTAATAAGGAGACCCTAATGTGATTACATGAGATTTGGTTCCTTGGTGATATTTTGGTGTTTATGAACATTTCCTGCCACAACAATGCAATTTCTTAAAAATAATAATCCATTGACAGTGGAGAAAACAAAGGCGAATGATAGTTGATAGTGAGATTCAAAAAACATCAATAAAGAAAATGTAAGTAGATGTGAAGATGAGCAAGCAGAACACTGGGGGTGTCAGAGCTTTAGTCTGATGGGGAAAGAAAAGCAGGAATACTCTCTGTTGTTTCCACTAGATAATATTACACATAGCAACTTCATTGTGATGAGTGGTGTAGCTCATAATGTGATTCTTAGGATAAACCATAAGAAATAAGGATGTACCATCTAAAACTGTAATATCCCAATTGAATTCATAAATGTTTAGCTGGGAAAGCCAGATGATAAAAACTTCAATTTAAGAGAGAATTAAAGTGTTTGAATCCTGTTTCATTGGGTAATCTCCATTGACTTTTAAAGCTGCTTTTGTTTCTGTGGCATCCCATCAATCAATGATTACATCTCCTCTGCCTTTCATTACACATACTGTAGCTTCCAAACATAGAGATTAACTGAATACCTAACAGGTATTCAGGAATTCTACTAATATTATTTTTCATGACAAAAGACAATGCTGTTTTCATACACTCTGCTGATGTTCCCATGTTTTGAGTGGATTTCCACAGACTGATTTATCTTTTTATTACAGGTTCCTTTTGCCATTGTACATGATTCACACATTTATGTGGTTAGATGAATACACTGTATATATTTTGGTCTCTGTCTAATTTTACATAATCATGGATACCATGAGGATTTATTCTAATACTACTTCACTTTTTATGTTATTTAACAATTAATTCTTCATAAAGAATCAGAGAAATAGCTGTTGCATAATTTGTCTCTTTCACTGAGTCATAGTATTCATATGAAAGTAATGACCCAAAAGTCCAATATTTATTTTCCTTGCATATATGACCACTACTGCTCCTTTGGAAACATGGGGTACTATTTCCTTTGAGACTGAAGATGGCTTCCTTCCCATCCTTCTGTTTATTCTACATAGGATCAACTGCCATGAACAGACTGTGAAAGGGTGCATAATTTCTCTGTATATAGCTCTTAGGTCTTTGGCTCCTGAGATTCGTTATTAATATATAATAACATAGACAATATCATGTTTCAGAATGTTCACAATTTACCATTAGCTCTAGTGTCTCAAGACAGAACATGGATTAAAACAAAAATTTTAATGTGGATTGCTTCCTCATTCATGAAAACAGTGACCATATTCCCCAAAATGGAAGAAATGGAAAATAATTGGATTTTACTTGTTGGTAGACATGATAAAATATAAGGCAAAGTTAGAAAAACAAAACAAACAAATCAATTTTAGGTTAAGAATATGGAAGTGAAGTCTTATTTTTGGAACCATTCATTAATAAAATGTCATTATTACAGTTAATTTATGTAACACCAGTCACTCAAGTACATTGAAATTTTTGATTAACACAGAATACAAGCTAGACTGTGTAAAACACTCCTATGGTCACTTAATCTCTAACAAAGGAACTAAAAACGTTAGATGGAAAAAGGACAGCATCTTAAACAAATAGTGCTGATTCAAGTGGCAGTCAGCATGCAGAAGAATGCAAATAGATCCATTCTTATCTTTTTGTACAAAACTCAAGTCCAAGTGGATCAAAGACTTCCACATAAAAGCAGGAATACTGAATCAAATAGAACATAAAATGGGGAAAAGTTAAGAACACATAGGCACAGGGAAATTTTTCTAAATAGATCACTAATGGTTTATGCTCTAAGACCTAGACATGACAAATGAGACCTCATGAAATTTCAATGCTGTCAAGTGGACAAAACAGCAACCAACAGATTGGGAAGAATTTTACCATTACTACAACTGATAGAGTGCTAATATCCAAGATACACTAAGAACTCAAGAAGTTAGACTCCAGAGAACCAAATAACCCTATTAAAAATGCAGTATTCAGAGCTACACAAAAAATTCTCATTTGAGGAATACTAAAGTCCTGAAAAGTACCCAATGAAATGTCCAACATCCTTAGTTATCAAGGAAATACAAATCAAAATAATCCTGACACCAGTCAGAATGGCTAAAATTAAAAACTCAGATGACATCAGATGCTGGGAAGGATGTGTAGAAAGAGGAACACTCCTCCATTGATGGTTGGATTGCAAGCTGGCACAACCACTCTGAAATTCAGTCTGGTGGTTCCTCAGAAAATTGGATATAGTACTACCTGAAGACCCAGCTATTCCACTCCCGGCTATATACTCAAGTGTCGCTCCAACATATAACAAGAACATATGTTCCAACATATTCATAGCAGCCTTATTTATAATAGCCAGAAGCTAGAAAGAACCCAGATGTACTTCAACAGAGAAATGGATACAGAAAGTATGATACATTTACACAATAGAGTACTACTCGGCTATTAGAAATTATGATTTTATAAAATTCATAGGCAAATGGATGGAACTAGAAACTATCACTTTGAGTGAGGTAACACAGTCACAAAAGAACACACATGGTATGCACTCACTGATAAGTGGATACTAGCTCCAAAAGCTCTGAATAACCAAGAAACAGTTCACAGATCTTATGAAGCTCAAAAAGAAGGAAGGCCAGAATGTGGATGCCTCAGCTCTTCTTAGAATGTAGAACAAATCAATTACAGGAAGAAATACAGGGCAAATAGAAGAGCAGGGATTGAAGAAAAGATCATTGAGAGACGGCCTCACCTGGGGATCCACTGCATATGCAGCCATCAAACCCAAACACTACTGCGGAGGTCAAAAAGTATTTACTGGCAGGAACCAGAAATGGATGCCTCATTAGAGGCTCTGCCAATGTCATACAGATACAGCTGAGGATCCTTGCAGCTAACCATCATACTAAACAGGGGGTTATCAATGAAGGACCTGGAGAAATAATGGCAGGAGCAGAAGGGGTCTGCATTCTTATGGGAAGAACAACTTTATAAATCAACCAAACCCTCCAGAGCTAACAGGGACTAAAACACCAACAACTGAGAACACATGGAGAGACCCATGGCTCTAAGTGCATGTGTAACAAAGGACAGAATTGTATTGGTTCCACAGGAGAAGAGGATTTTGGTCCAGTGAAGGCGAGTTTTCCCAGTGTAAGGGAATGCCAAGGCTCTGAGGTGGAGAGGGTAGTTGGGAGAGGGAGCACCTTCTTGGAGACTACTGGAAGGGTTGGGGAATGGGAGTAGGGGAAAGAAGATAACATCCAAAATATAAATACAGAGAATATCCAATAAAAACATACAAAAGAAATAATAATTGTTCAAAAATTGGGGAAACTGCCATGTCTCAAAGGAACCCAATGATAGAGGTTAGATAAATCTAGTGTGATGTATAATATGGCAGGATCATAGAATAGTTAAATGAGAAGGAAAGAAAGTAAGCATGCATAGCAATTAGCAGTAATTAGTAGATATACAAATACATGCTAGTGTAGGACCAGTGATACTTGCACTAAGTTATTAATGATCATTAAAGGGGAAAAGTGTGGAATGCAGAGTATTTTAGATATGATGATTACAACACACAGACACACACACACACACACACACACACACACACCGAGAGAGAGAGAGAGAGAGAGAGAGAGAGAGAGAGAGAGAGAGAGAGAGAGAGAGAGAGATGACCTTAGTAAAATAAAATACTTCTTGTTTAAATGTTTATTTGAGATCCTGTGTTCTTTTATTTAAAAATGAAATTTTATAATTGTCAAAAACATAATCTGGAAAACCAACAAGGGAACACGGAATTTAAGGATCCTCCCATCTATAAAAGAGATTCAAGATATGACATATTCCCACTATGACATTGTGGTGCCATAGGGTGTCTTTGTGAATTCTGCCAAACACTGGTCAAACAAATAATGCCTTTCCACACACAGTATTAATCAGGATAAAAAGGTGGTAATAGACATAAATCTTTGCAACTAGTCTAAACTGGTATCGAAATAAAATAAAAACGTTGAGAAAGTATATTGTGTTAGGTGATAACTTGTGTAAAAAAAATTAATGACCATTAAATCACATTTTAAAGCAGGAAAGAATTCAAAATTAAAGAAGATATGATATCATTCTGAATGTTCGTATCTTAATAAGATATTGAATGAGAACTATTATTTAATGGAATCTCAAGTTAATTCAAAAAATCAATCAGAAACATCTCCATAGATGTATAAAATGCATTAAGAAATAAAAGTTGTTTATGAGCAAATGAGCAATGCATACTAGAATTAAAAGTAATTCCCTTCTCTAATAAAATAGGCCTTAAAGCAGTGTTTAAAATTTTATAGTTATCTAGTGTGGTAGTGATGCCTTTATTCACAAAACGGAGTTTAACAGGGGGGTCTTTAACTGGTGAGTTCCAGGAAAGCCAGGGTTATTATATAGAGAGATCCTGTCTCAATATAGGTAGGTAGATAGGAAGGTTGGTGGGTGCATTGGGTGGGTCAGGAAAATATGGATGGATGGATGGATGGATAGATAGATAGATAGATAGATAGATAGATAGATAGATAGTGGATGGATGGATGGATGGATGGATGGATGGATGGATAGGTAGGTAGGTAGATAGACAGACATATAGAAGACAAAGGAACTACATAATTAGTAGTAGAGCAGTAAATATTTTCTCTAATATAAAGAAAAAGTGAGAATTGCATTTATCATCTATTCTATTCTTTGCTGCACTGCAATCTTCTCAGAAGAAAGAAAGAAAAAAAGAAAAAACATAGTGTCTTCTTTGGCGGTTCCAGCCAGGCTTTTTGGCAGAGGTTCTCAGCTGCCTTTGTTTATGCATCACCAGAAAAACAAAGCAAACCAAAACAAAACCCAAACAAGAAAAGCTCTTAAGTCGATCTATCTGCTTTCCTCTTAGTACAATCTGTTTGAAGTTCACTTTAGTCAGAACTGCCTATACCCCATGTTTTCGCTATTAGAGCCACAAAGACTGTGTTTGTTGTACTTGTCTTAGTATCAGTGTTTGACACATCTCTACACTGCACAGTTTCTATATCTGTCTTCTAAAATACCCTAGAGATCATGTGGTAGCGCAGACTTGTAATGCCAGTACTCCAGAGGCACGCAAGTGGGTGGTGGCTGGAATTCAAGGTTATCTCTGGACAGCATACCCACTTTAATACGATTATCATCATGTAGACAAAAAATAGAATGACTGACTTTCGATCTTCCTTTAGCTAAATGGATATCGATTCATATTTGTATGATTTCCTCACATCCTTCATACCATCCTTGAAAACATGCTCAAGTATACACAAGTATGTACACACACACACACACACACACACACACACACACAGTAATATGTGTACGAGCTTGAAAGCAGACATAATTTCTCTCTTATTACATTTACTGTTAGCGTGTCCTGTGTTTTGGATATACAAACACAAGCTGACCTCTGTGGTCTCAGACAAGCTGATTGGATATAGATACATATAGTTGCTGTCTTATGTAATGGAACAAAATAACAATGATATTCTAAGACTGTCCATAATAATTGTCCTTGATGAAACTTTCCATGTACTAAAACAGTCTTTGTATTTATTTTTTTCATCATAAGTCAAGGGAAACGTTTTAAAGGAGAAATAATATAGTCTAGCCTTCCATTTGTAATTCTTATACTGTTTTTGTATTTAACAAAAGGGAAAAAGAAATCAGAATTGGCCCAAAAAATCTATATATAAATTAACTGTTATGATATAAAATTATTACAATCAATGAGCTGAAGTGATACAAATTCAATTTATTTGCTTAGGTTAGATGTGCAAAATTAAACATTGGTAGGAAATATCATATGAAACCATTTCCTGTGAGTTACAGTGCTGTGCATATCTTGACTTGTGTCTGCTTTGTCTAATTTCAAAGTATATCATTACAACCTCTGGTTCTATAATTATGTCTCTTTTTTCTAAGGTTGACACCCCAGAGTCTTTCCTATAAGGATCTGTGTAATTATATGAGAATTTACTATTTAATCCAGGTTAATCGCTTCACATCAATAGTTTTAATTTAATCACATCTTCATAATCTCTTTAAGACATTTAAGCAGTATATTCACATTTTGGCATGTAGAACAGGGTATCCTTGGGAACATTTACTATCCATTGACTGATAACAGGACCTGTCCCATAGGACCTGGACTCCACTCTCATTTCATCTTTGATTTGTGATACTTGCCCTGTTCACTTCCAGTTCTTTGTTCTGGTTGCACTCAAGCCTTGAGTTCTGCCAGTGCTTACTAGACACTCTCAGTTTTAACTTTGTTCATATTTTTCTTCATGCAAAGAATTTCACAATGATAATGGTATAATAACTCCATTTCTTCCTCTAAATTCTTTGATCAAATATCCTTTGAAATAGGAATAATGACTACCAGGGTTTTATTCTCATCTAACCCAATGTTTATTATGATATATAATATTTTCTAATATTATTTATTAGTAATATATCATAAGAATAATAATTGAGTATATTTGAAATCCATTACTTTCTCCTTTAACAATATGAGTTTCAGGACACCTAATGATAATCTTAAGAAAGGTTTTGAAATTGATGAGCTCTTCAAACCAGCTATAGATTAAAAAGTGAAGAGATATGAAAAAAAAAAAAGACCAGCTGTTCTAGAGAAGCAACTGGTAAAATGATTGTCAAATTTCTAGGAAGATGAAATTATTACAAAAGAAACACCAATAAAATATGATAGGACAAAAAGTGTTTAAAATTAAGAATAGTGGTTACAGATCTAGACTCAGGGGACATTATATAAACATGAGAGGAAAACACTTTGCTTAAAATCTAGAAAGGTGACTGGCAATGTGTAGAGAGATTAGATCCAAGCACAGAATGCAGGTCAATTTGGTGCTCCAGGATACACTTTAAAGATACCTGACATACATCCTTATTAGAAAATATTCATAAAACCATTCTTGGTAACAGTCAAAGCCAGGATAGGGAGAACATTACATTTGTTTCCTTGAGAGTATGAATAAGTGAATACAAACATTTATGTGAAGAAATGCTCTATAAAGAGATATTAGAAAATGAAAAATAACTGCGGAATGATGATTATACAAAAAAATTAAAGGATAAAGGATAAAATTCTAAGATCTTCTGTTTAGAATAAAGGTTACTAGAAAATGAAGTTAGATAAAAATTAAAGGATAAAGGATAAAATTCTAAGATCTTATGTCTTAGAATAAAGGTTACTAGAAAATGAAGTTAGATGAAACATAGCAAAGGGAAACACTGGGGCATGATAGAGGATGGATGACCACAAATCCTTTCAAATATCTCTTCATTAATAGAAAGGCAGGTGTGTGGCCCTTGCCTGTAATCTAATTTTATGAGTAGTTAGTACAGGACGATTCCCATAAGTTCTATACAGAGTCTATGGTATAGTGAATTCAAGCCCCACCTCACATGTATTAACCTATATAGTGAGGCTAAATTGCTCGGTCTGTCTGTCCTGGTCTTTAATGAAATCACAAATTTGTATAATTGTAATTTTGTTATATATGCTCTTTTGGAAACTTCCATTACTCAATACATTTGAGAATGGAAAGCAAATAATAAATGAATAAATTGACAAGGTGGATTTTTGAGTTAAAAGAAAAAAAAAAAAACATCCCTATCAATAAAAAATAAATTAGCAAGGGATATAAGCATACATAAAAACAAAACAGTCCATAACCACAGTTAGTTGCTTATGCTTAGTAATAGAGAAAGAACAGCAAGTATTCCACATAGAAATATTCACTTGGGAGGCAGTTTTCAAATGTCAATGCCCTGATTTCTTAGAGTTATGGAGAAGCTTTAACACTGAATGGTTGTTCATGGCCTCACTCAAGGGAGCCCTGACAAGGCTGAAGACTTCTAGTCATCTCCGCTGAGTGTAAAGTAACACAGTGTAAAGAACATCTATCAAAGGGCTAATATTCTGAAGGTCTAAAAGAAAAAAATAACTTAGTGTCCTTCAAAAGGGAAGGACAACCCAAATCATAGAGCTGCTAAAAAGATTATCCACAGAGTATTTATTAAGAAGCATGCAGAGACTAGTTTTGTGTATCAAAATAGAACAATTCTTCCACTTACGCTTCATGAATAAAAATAAATTATATAGTGTTTCTCAGAAACATCAAATCAAATACAATGTCCACTTTCAAAATTGCCCTGAGTGAGCAGAGGTCCAACTGCAGAGTGCTAAACCCTGCTATCCACTATAATTTAGGTAACTCTGCCCAGACTCTGATAGTCTAAGTACTCAACCCACACAAAATTTATGATTAACAGACAAACAACATGCAGACATAACAAGGTCACATATAAGACAGGCTTTAAAATAAACATGATGCAAATTATGAAGAAGATTCATGGGGGTGCATAGAGAATGAACCACCAACTAAAGAGCATCCATGGGCTGGACCTAGTTCCCTAAACAGATATAGAAAATTTGAAGCTTGGTCTTCACAAGGGTCTCCTGACTATTGCAGTAGGGGCTGTCTCTAACTCTGTTGCCTGCCTTTGGATCCCTTTGCATTGGCTGGACAACCTTGATGGGCTCAATGGAAAGAATGCACTTAATACTGCTGTGACTTTCTTCACTATGGTAGGCTAATATGCATAGGGGTCTCTCTTTCTCCAAGGGAAAGAGGACAGGGGGATAGAAAAATGGGGGTAAGGATGGGGCTGAGAGGAGTGGAAGGAGGGAGGGACTGGGATGGGCTAGTAAAGTTAAATAAATGCATTAAGAGGAAGGACAAACAAGTGGCCAAGGGAATGAGAACCAGATAAGCTGTGGGTGTCTGGATTATCCAGCTAACTAGATAAAGAAGGAAGAGTCATTCAAAACACTCTATGAACTTAATACGTTTGTGACAGCAGACATGAGCGCTGCAGATCAAACACCATTCCATTTTCAAATATACTACAGCTGACGTATTTTATATGGGACATATTTACTGAATCGCCCACTTGTAGAAGTTTGTTGCTTTGGTTGGGCTTGACTAGGTTTTCTTCCTGCAATGTGCTACCATCAACAGAGAGGAGTCATTACTTCTGTGTTTATTTTATACATATATATGTGTGTGTGTGTGTGTGTGTGTGTGTGTGTGTATGTGTGTGTATGTGTTGTGTGTGTGTTTTTATGTGTGTGGGTATGTTTTGTCTGTGTGTATGTATTTACATATCTCTCTATTTACCCACCTACCATCGACTGATCCATCCATCCACCCACCCACCCACTTTTCTATCTACCTACTTACCTACCTACCTGCCTACCTATCTCCTTTACCAGTCTAATTGTTATAATCAGAATTTCCAAGACACATGAAGCAGTTGTCAATTTGTATCCATATCTTGTTTGTAACCTTGAGAATTTTTTTATGTTTTGCCATTTAGAATGTTATTTTGAGACATATATATATATATATATATATATATATATATATATATATATATATATACACATATATATATACTATAGTTTATTGTGATATACTGCTTCTTTGATTATTTAATTTATCTTTGATCATAAAATATAGTGGGTATCCATGACAGCTATACTTCTGTTCCATGACTTTTATCTTAATTAATATACAACCTCACATTTATTGATTTATGTACATTGACCTATTCTTACATTCCTAGGTATAAATCTCTACATCATGAATGGATGTATTTTGGAATTCGGTTAGCTAGCATTAAATTAGTGGCTTTTCATGTAAATAAATGGCAATAACAGTCTACAGCTTGTTTTAGCATCTGTCCATATTTGATATCAAAATAATTCTAATATTTTAAGGGACTTTACAAGTTTTTACTTTAATATCTTAGAACCCTTGGGAAATGCCTATTTGCTTTCTTCTACATGGTTTTAGAAATTCAGAGCAGCATGAATGGAGTACTGTACACCATGGGGTTTTTAGTACATTTTCTTTGCACATTATTAGTCTGCTAGGGTTTGTTCATGATTCTGGGAGGCAGGCTGGATGTCTCTGGGAAGGCATACATTTCTTTGAGTTCATGCCTTTTACTATGGTTTAAATCCACTCTGGGACTCATCTCGATATTTTCTATTTCTGTATCATTTCTTGTAACATCTATTTTTAATATTACATTTCATATATTTGCATAATACTATCTCTTTTTTGTTTTTAGGTAAAAGGTGTTGTGTTCATTTTTCTCCCATGAGATGCAGCTCCATGCCTTTATTGGTGTATTCTACTTCCTATCTTTGTGGTTTCATTTATTTCTTCTCTTAACTTTATATTTTCTTCCTCTTTTACTGGGCTTAGTCTATTTTTTTTCCTTTTAATGTCTTGACTTGCACATCCTCAGAGGTTCTTCTCTCTGGGATGTGAGTTTACTTTATAAGTGTGATGCTTTGACCTATATTTGCTCCAAGACCCTTAGTATGCTGGGCTTGCATTTTCATTATCTCAGTACACACTACCACTTCCTTCAAATTTCTTTGTTAATTCATAACCAACCATGTTAGATTTTGATGGATTTCTTGGTTTTATAAAATTCTTTCTTTTGTTAATTTCTGCATTTACTACATTGTACTAAGTAGGTGCTAAATGTAAATGTTCACCATTACATTTGCTGACACTTGTCCATTCTCATGGAGAGTACTACATGGATGGTATGTAGAAGATTTTCTATACAGAATTTAGTTCATTTCATCTAAAGTGTTATTATAAGCATACCATTTACCTAATGATTGGTATTTTTTATATCAAAAAACTTTGTATCTGGTATTTTACTTAAAAATGGTGAAAGTTTATCTTTGATTATATTCCAATGGGAAATGTAAAACACTATAACTATAAATAAAATTTAAAATTATCATATAATTATAACTAAAAGTTGTTAGGTAGATGCAAAATTATTTGCGCATATAAAAAGAGTTAAATCACTATGAGAGCTCTAAAATTTTAAGAAAACTAACATGCCTTTTCTAGCTGTAATTTTATATGTATACTCTTTTAGGGCTCATCTAATTTTAAAATTAATTATGTAATTTTTCAAATCTACTTCGGTCTCTTGGATCTTATTAAAGTCTTTGCACAAAATACTCTGTTAGAATGTGTCTTAGTCAGCGTTTAGTTTATACTCCTTTACAAAAAAAATCATGACCAATAAGCAAATTTATTCAGGTCACACTTCCATGTTGCTGTTCATCACCAAAAGAAGTCAGATCAAAAACTCACACAGGGCAGGAACTTGGAGGCCGAAGTGAATACAGGGGCCATAGAGGGATGTTATTACTGGCTTGCTTCCCCAGGCTTTCTCAGCCTGCTTTCTTACAGAACCCAGGACTACCAGCCTAGGAATGGAACCACCTATAATGGGCCCTTCCAGCCTTGATTACTAATTTAGAAAATGCATTACAGCTGAATCTCATGGAGAAATTTCCTAAAAGGTGGCTCCTTTCTCTGTGACAACTCCAGCTTATGTCAAGTCGACACACAAAACCACCTAGTACAAAATAGTACAGCAATACTTGAGATGTAAGTATGTTTTTCACAAGTAATTCCTCGACTACAGAGTATCCTTTCCGAATTATAGGCTTTGTATGATATTAGGGAATTACAATCCACTGTGTGATTCATTTGGAAACGATTATCAAGCTTTGCTAGCACATGCTTTCATTTCTCTTATTTTATTTTATTGTGAACGGTATTTGTGTCTACACTTTATTGCCTTTAGACTGTCCTCTTTTTTTTGTAATATCTTCTCTTTTATTTTCCAATCTATTTTTTGAGATTATAATTACAACTTTTCTCCACCCCTTTTTTTCCTACAAACACCTCCTTATACCCCTTCTTTATTTTGTTTGAAATTCATGGCCTCTTGTTCATCATTGTTCCATACCCAGATGTGTCAGTGTGTGTTATTTTTGTTTGATGTTTGAGAGCTTCATATATGAAGTACCATATGAACATCATTCTTTTTATTACTCTCCAGCTCCTCCCATGTTCTCTCCTCTTTAAATATTATTGTAACATGCATCATGAATACACACAATGTCCAATGCCTACAGCTTAAATCGCTTTTATTATCACCTGCCTGTCAATTAATATGATAGTCACTGAGTATGCCAAGTAAGGTCACTTTTTTGTTGGATAACAATGTATCCAGAAAAAGCTATCTCATTCATCTAAATCCCCCTTCACCTGGGGGATATTAGAAATCACTTAACTCAAACAATTTCCTTCTGATATCTGTTAAATCGTCCTCATTTATTTCACTTTGAGAACTTTTTTCCTTTAAAGTAAAAGTACCTCTTGCCTTTGCCATCTTTCTTGGTTCCATCCGTTGTGTGGCTAACAGCTCATAGGTTAGAATAGAAGTGACTAACTTTAGTGCTTGTCCTGTTTCCCATTCATCTCATCAGGATAAAGACTATATTTAGTATACAGCAGAGAGGGTTTATTAATAGGTCTTTCTAGGCATGCATAACCAAAGCTATCTGGAAGTTTAACTCAGAAAGAAGTCTCACTTCAGTAATTAAGCATTTTCTTCTCTTCAACTGCTTGTGTAATCTAAGGGTTTTTTACCATTTCCAGATGGACTTTCTAGAAAAAAAATTGAGTTTCTTATCTCCATCTTACTTCTCACCACTCATTTCAGAACTGTTGCCAGGAGCCTGTATTCAGCCAATTTAAGCTTACAAATTCAGTCAAAAGTAATAAGAAGAGTAGTAGTATGAGTCCTTATAGTATTTACATGGGATTCATCTTTCTCAGATGAACTTTAAGAGTCTCAGAGAGGCCATTCCTCTGGAATGCCTCATGCTCACTTGTTCTGAAGCATTTCCCATTGAAACAATATCCAAAACTAAAAATAGAGAATGCAAAAATAAAGGAAGTATTTGTGGGACATTTAATGAAATTTCATCACAGATAGAAAAAAATATTTTATTTTTTCTTCCATGAGCTGAAGAAGATGAACATAAGACATTTGGTGTGCATTGTTCTGTACTTGGTTTTGGGGTATATGTTGTACGTGATGCAAATATACTTTCATAGCTTATTATACTTAAATATATCATCTACTTCATCTCTTGAAGATAGACACTTCTGTACAAGAAAGTTAATAGATTTACCACTGTACACATAATATCAAAGTACTAAATAGAAGTTGCTCCACATATTTATTAAAAGAATCAATATCTATTTTATTTGTCCTGGTGTGTCGACCATATAAATCTAGAGAGGAGAATGACTGCATGCTTAAAATGAAACAAACCAGATCTTGCAAACATCCATATTGGATGAAAGAAAAAAATAAATAAAAACACCAATGGTTAATTAAAAGTATATATTGACATTTAGGAATGGGGTACAGAGCTAAACAAATCATTTTCAGTTGAGAAACACCGAATGGCCGAGAAACATCTGAGGAAGTGCTTGACATCCTTAGCCATCAGGGAAATGCAAATCAAAACAACCATAAGATTCCACCTCACACCAGTCAGATTGGCCAAGATCCAAAACTCAGATGACAGCAGATGCTGGCGAGGCTGTGGAGAAAGAGGAAAACTTCTCCACTGTTGGTGGGGTTGCAAGCTAATACAGCCACTCTGGAAATCTGTCTGGCGATACCTCAGAAAATTGGATATAGTACTACCTGAAGACCCAGCTATTCCACTTCTGGGCATATACCCCAGAGACACTTTAATACATAACAAAGATATATGCACCACAATGTTCATAGCGGCTCTATTTATAATAGCCAGAAGCTGGAAGGATCCCAGATGTCCTTCAGAAGACGAATGGATACAAAAATTTGGTACATATACACAATGGAATACTACTCAGCCACCAGAAACAATGACTTAACCAAATTCTTAAGAAAATGGCTGCATCTAGAGAAGATCATCCTGAGTGAGATAACCCAGTCACAAAAGAACAGACATAATATGCAGTCACTGATAGTGGGATGCTAACCCCAGAGGCTTGCACTCCCCCAGAAACAACTCACAGACTGTATGAAGTCCAAGAAATAAAGAAAACAAAAAATATACATATATTCACAAAACAAGAAGACTTTGACTATTTCCATGTTGCGTTTTGTTTTACATGTACTTTACGCTTATTGTAACTAGTACGTTTTCAATGCATACTGTCAAGCCCTTGAAAAAAATCAAGTACTGACTAAAAAATATATTCACATGGTTTTATGTAAAATTTATTTTAATGTCTGAAAAAACAGTACTGACAAAAATGTATAATTTTAAGCAAAAAATGTTTAAAATCTATACATTTATCTTTGTTTTGCAAAATAAAGTCGTTAAAAAAAAGGAATGTTTTAGTTGTAAGAATTTGTAAAAAATAAATTGATTTATTTAGGATTGTATAAACACATTTATTAAACTAAGTTCTGGTAAATCATTTTCAGTCTTCACACTATTCATACCAGAGCCAAATATATTTGAAAGGTTTCTGTTCCATGCATTGAAGAATGTTTAGAGGGATCACTCTTCAATGATACTAAGAAAAAGAAGACCACACTTTTTTTTAAAAAGCCTCTAGGCACAGATAATTTCCTGAGGATGGAGAAATAACTGCTAGGCAGAATAACTGATACAGAGATTTTTGCCCTCCTCCCATTCTATCTGGGGATATTGAAAAAGAAGTAGTCTGCCACACAGTGATGACTGACAAAATGATTAACTTCTTCCACCATCTTCAGTCACAGGTCAGTTCATCTTCATTCACTGCTAATTAAAACTTTGTAGTTAGTGTCAAATGCTCAACAAAATATTTAGATAAGCAATGGGGCCATTTCCAAACAGAAAAAAATGTTGGGAGTCAGGGTTTTCACAGACTATTCAGGTAGAAGATGTATGTTCACTATAGATGACATACTATATACCTAAGAAATAAACAAGGACAAGCTACAAGGATCAACATCCCACAGAACCAAGAGGAATTACCACACCAACTAGTGTACTAAAATAGAAACCAACTTTTCCTGTGACTCTCAGAAGGCACCACTATTTCAGGGAAACAAAGATATGGGTTTGATAAATGGATGAAGGCCCTTTCTTTTTCTCAAGAATGCTAAAGAGTGGGTAGTTCCAGGAGAAATATAAACAGCTTAAGAGCATTTCGATCAATATTACAAAGGGCAGGGAAGCCTGGACACAAGGGACACCCAGTGGATTCAAGTGAATGGTTTTGATACACCAAGAAGATAGGCAGAGCTGCTCTAACTTTCTATATACTTCTATAAAATCATGGTTTTTGTTCCTGGCATGCATTGTTTGACGATAAAGACTTGGGATCAAATATTTGGATGCCTACTTAGTGAAGGACCCTTCCCCAGTACAAGTATGGCAAATGTGGCTTCAGCAGGCCTTGGACGTCTCCCCCATTCCATCTACCTTTATAAAAATTTGTAAGATTATATTTAGATGATATTCCTAAAGCTATCCACCAAAATCTTTTCCCTTATGGGGTCACTTAATCTTCGTCAGACTGAATACCAACGTTCAGCCATCAAAAGTATTAAACTTCAGCAATTAAACACCACCTTTTTGCACACCTAATTAACATGCCCAATAAAACTTCAACACCCCATCTTGACATTCACCTGCTGGTCATGTCTGCCTATTCTCTATCCTCTCTCTTCTCTATCTATCTTTTATGCCTCTGGAACAAATAACTGTTCTTCCTCCAACCTGTTCAGTTCCCCCTTCTCTCCTTTTCCATCTCTTGGCTTTCTTATTCCCTACCCTTTGTCCCTCTGGGAGAAATAGGTGTCTTTTGTGCTGAGAACTTGGTGTTGTAGTGTCTTGTGCTAATACTAGTCTCTTAACATATGATATTACTTAAACTGTATTTGGGGATTATTCTCAGGAAATGACTAGATTAAAATCTACTTAAGGGTTTTTATGTGATTGTAGAGGGATTATTGCACAATGCATAGATTGTGTAATAAATATCATCACTAATGTTCTTGAAACTCTGTATGTGTAAGAACTAAAAGTAAGTGAGAGAACAGTTGGTTTATGTTGGATAGGGTAATAATACCAGCCAAGATTCCCTGTGTTTGAGAAAATGAGACAAGAAATGTTGTGTAACAACTTTTTCAGAAATTGAAATACTCCATTCTGAAGGGAAGCTCCATAAACAGGAAGAAAAATGATTAAAGATCGCTTCAGAAAATCCTTGAAACTGACCAGATTCATGAGACCCCCCCCCCCTTTTGATAGAGTAAGCAAAGAAGGCTGAGAGTGACTCTTAGTCAGGGAAGCTGAAAAGTAAAAAGGCAAAACTCAAGACATAAGGAAAAAAATAGCAGTGGCGACACTTAGACAAGCCTAACTGCCAAGACTCTAAGATGAGCCCAGCTGCCTTGATGAAACATAACTTGCCAAAGAAGAGAATTAGACCAACTGAGATGCCTGAAAGGGACATTCTCCAACTGGTGGTACTGTCAGTAGGATGTGCAGTGTGTGCCAGGTTCCCAACATTGTGTAGTGACACCTATCTAGGGAATTGAACTTGGGTGATACATCTGTTTTTGAGTCATTTCTACTTCTGTAAGTAACCTTTCACCCATACCCCTGTAAGCTAAACTTTATTGGTTCATCAACATGGAATTTGGTCCTCTCATTACTCTGGTATGTTGAGAGATCCTTATCTGGGGTGAATAGTTGTGTGCTGTGTCTTAACAGAAAAGTTTGGTCATACAATTAAAGAATTCTGTGTTTTAGACAAGGGCTATATTGTGAGGTCCTGTCTCAGAAAAAAAAATGTGTATGTATGTGTGTTCATGTATGTTTGTGTGTGTGTGTGTGTGTGTGTGTGTGTGATAATGTCATTGTTGATTTTAGTCTCAAAGATATGCAAGCTAAACACTCTTAAATTATATGTTGAAGGACAGTATTTTGGCAATACAATACAACACTAAAAAGTATATGTAAACAGTTATTTAGTGAGTATTGTAATAGAGTTGAGAATCATATTTTTCTGGACCTGTAAACATACTGTAAAAAGGAGAAAGTGTTAAAATTACAGTGGTTCAACTATTAAACATTTTCCATGAAATTGTTATGTCTGGACAACAACTGTCTACACAAACTGCTGAAATTGTCTGAGTTGAAGGAGTGACTAAGAGTTCAGCATTGGGAAAAACTCAGGGGAAAGGGAAATGACAGCTCCTTGCTGTGGATATTTAAGCTATGAACCACTCAGTTAATTGCATGACTTAGAGGAAAAATTCTTGACTCCTGAGACAGAATAAAACAAATGCACTGACTTCCCTGTTTGACTTCTTATGGAGTCATGTCAGTGAGCGTTTAGCCTATGGCCTGTCTCTCTCCTTTTTACAGAGGTTTTAAATACCCCTTACATTAATAATGTATCAGTATTTGTAAAAGTGCATTTATAATCCATTCACTGGCATAAACATTCTCTTTGTTTACACAGAAAAATGAAAGCTAATAAATGCAGTTACCCACAAAAAGGGAGCAAGTTGAAAGTAAGATGCTGCTTCAAGGTCTCTTTTGCTAACTGTATGCTTTCTAAAATAGCCTTCAACTTCAAAGTTATAAAAGAAAGAGAGTTTTCATTTGGAAAAATGTAACTGTCTTTTCAAAAAAAAAATCTTTCAAACTCTCTGTGTGCTTCATTCTCACGAACTCCTCCCACCAGAGTCGTTCTCTTTATTGCTTCCTATTCTCAGCCCCAAGACACTCCTCCTACAGTGGGATGTCTGTCACTATTTCTCCATATTTCTGTAATTAGAACACATTTTAAATCTACAGCAAAATCAACCTAGAGAGACTGAAACCACTAACATATTTAGCAATGTCTGTCTTACAGGAAGTAAAGACTAAAAGATAAGTTTCCTAAAGAAAAATGATTGTATAATAACTTTTCATATTTAATATTAAATAATATGTAGAAAATTTAATAAATTCTATATTTTATGGTGAAAACTATTACAACCAAACGGCATTTACTAAAGTTCATTAGATAGATAGATAGGTTAATAGATAGATGGAATTTTATCAGATTTGTCCTACATACCTAAAATAAGAAATGTTATTTCAATGTAACTAATACAATATAAGCTACTTATGCAGTATTAATCTGCAAGTAATAAGACAAAGAATTCAAACATCTATTTTATAAGCTGTTAAGTGAAAGAAAGCTACAGAAAATATACAATAGACCTGAAACATCGTGGTTTGAATGAGAATGGACTCTCTAGTCTGGTATGTTTGACTAATTTTTCCTCAGTTCATAGAACTATTTGAGAAAGATTATGGAATTTCACTTAGTTGGAAGAAATGAGTTACCTTTGCTGTCTGGCTTTCACATTTTAGCAGACAACAATCAGACCTGTGGTATCTCCCTTTGCATTATCTTTGGTGTCAAGATGTGAGCTCTCAGCTATTTCTGCTGCTGTGCCTGTGCTCTGCCATCTTGGACTCTAACCCTCTGAAACTGTCATCTCCATTAAACCATTTCTTTCCTGAGTTTCCTTGGTTATGTTCGTTTTTTGTCACAGTAATGTATAAGTAAGAAAGACAAAAGAGAAGCTAAAAATAGACACAGAGGAATTAAACACTCTTGCAAGTTGAAACATCTATGATAGATCTGTGGGAATAGTAGGTGATCATGTACTCTTAATATAGAAATTGTTGTATAAACATTATAAAATCCAGTAAAATTCCATGAAATCTTATAGGTTTTCATATATAACTAACTGGGAATATTTTAGTTATTATAGTTGGGTTCTATTTCATTATGCATATATTGTAAGTAGGTTCCAATTTTAGTTGTCCAGACTAATATTAAATTCTAGACTAGTTTTCTCTGCCAAATAGTCAAGTGGCACCAGATGGCTGAGGAAGTGTTATTCAATATGACTGGCAATCATTATATTAGCTAAATAGTTATTAAGGTCTAGACTAACAGAGACTTGATGTAGAGATTTGACTTCAAGCTATTGATATTCTGTTGATGGGGGATGAGAAGTAATTTGAGTATCATGAAAAAGCATGTACTATAAGAATAATTCAATGTAATAACATTTAGTAAATCCTAATTAAAGACTAGATGAAGAGAAATTGAAATTGAATAATTGCTATCCTGCAAAACAAGCAAATAAATCTGTTTGTAGTCTTTATAGCTTTAATTTCACTTCCTTTACTTTATATAGTAGGAAACCCAAAAGGTTTCCATTCCACCATACAAAAAATTCCCTTTTACATTGTCAGTCATTTAATTGCATCTGAAAATTCTGACACTTCTTGTCTTGTGCTAAAGTTGTAAAGTTTGTTGTTTATTTTTCTTTTCCTTCTAGTCAAAACATACTTCAAATGCCTTCCCTTTATTACATACTTAACAGGACTAAAATAATTGGAATATATAAAAATATAAGAAGCTTTTCAAACCAATGGAAATCAGAGTTTCTTTTGCCTCTGTCCATGTCATACTGCAGGATGTAACTTATTTATACTCACTTGTCTTATTTGCTTTTAAACATTTTGCCCACAACTGACTTAAAACTATAAGACAAAAAGTTAAAAAAAAAAAAACATGTTTTATTATAAATAAGCAATGTATCTGTCTTATTTGCTTTTAAACATTTTGCCCACAACTGACTTAAAACTATAAGACAAATAGTTAAAAAAAAAAACATGTTTTATTATAAATAAGCAATGTATCTGTCCTTGGGACATATTTTTATTGACTTATTTTTTTATTTTATAGAATATTAAATTAGATTTTTATTTGTGTTGGCTGAAGTAAATGCTAATGTTTACTTAAACATACATCGTCCTTTAAAAGACTTCTCTAACAGTTTCCATGGAAATCCTTTTTTGGTAGCTCCTTCATTAGTAAGATTGGCTCAGTAATACTTGTTAAGCGATCCGACAAGATCACCTCATGGTTTCTCCATGCACAATTTGTGTTACACAAATAAGATGGTAATGAGAACATAGAGAGATTCAAACTTAAAATTTTCTGGGATCATGAATAGCAATGTTCCTTGGTTAGACAGATAAATTAAGAATACAGATATTTACCTGTTCAACACAGACTTACCTTCCCTACATATTGATAATCAGATCCAGTATATTCTTCCAGTAAGAAAAATTGGTTCCACATCCAGCCACGTTTTTGCCGGTGAAGGATTTTACCATCACTTCTTGGAGCATGGGATTTGGCAGTCATTTGCTGAGGCCCAGAAGTCCTTCTGAACGTTAATTCTGGACAGCAGAAGTGGGGCAGGCATGCCCAGAGAATAAACAGTCTCAATAACTGATAGACTGTCATAGTTTACTTCGTGAAGAATTCCAGCGTAGATAATGGAAATGTAGTCCCGTTTACGGTATCAGATCTTGACTGGTTTCCAGTACTTCATTAGTGCTATGTACATATTTCCAAGAGCTTCAAAAAAAAAAAAAAACAAATTAAATAGTTAATGGAAAACATTATGATTTTTAAAGTATGATTTAAAAATAAAGATGATTAAGTAAAACCAGAAAGGAAAGTACTCTTTTTCTCTTTCTTAATCAGTTTTAGGCAGCGGGGATTTTTTGTTTGTTTGTTTGTTTGTTTTGCTTTTTTTGTCTGAAGGAATATCTACATGTCAAGAAAAGACAATGATGAATACTTTCTTTCAAATAAATTGTATAAAACACTATCATGACGCTTTCTCTTACTGCACTGTGTTAAAGATTTGTAACCCCTAAGTTTAGTAGAAAGATGACATTATGAATGTCATGTCTCCTAGAATTTAGCATAAAATTAAATTTTGATGATAAAATTTGATTCTAATGTACTATGATAACTATCAAATATGTCTGAAATGCAACATTATTTGACTAGTTTCTTAATAATACCATTTGTTCAAATTTAATCAAGGATTATAAAAATTAACAACAACAAGGAAAACCCCCAAAGAAGCAAACAAACAAACAAAAAAGGAAAAAGAAACACATGTACAATAGAAATTGGCCTATAAGTCTCCTGAGTTAGTCTATGGATCACCAATCTTTTCTTCAGTAGAAAGGGTAACAGGTAACAGTTTTATATAAGAATGTTAGTAGTAGTGAGTCAGAGGGCCTACTTGTAGTGTAATACATTTGTAACATATGAGCTCTTGCCACACTTCTGCCCGTAATATCCAACATCTCTTATGGAAATAGCCTACTCACTGCCCTCCAACCAGCTACCAGCGACTTGTTTTATATAGCATCACAAAATAGTCCCACCAAAAAATGAATTTTGAAGTGTCTTGTTACATGAATGGGCTCTGTTCAGTGAGTGAGCAGAATGCAAGATCTACCCAAATCTTGAGCGCTGGATTTCAAAATGACCTGTTGCTTCACACTGCTATTCCCTTTAGCCTTTTATGTCAACCCATAAACTGACTCCTCTAAAGCTAGTGTTCTCTTAGTATTACCTTGATGAAGGTACACTTGCTCCCTTCTGTTTGGGCTGCTTTTTCGCCAGAGCTATACGTAAATCCTCTCCTTAAATCCTATACTATCCACTCTAATATTTAAACTACTACAATATGTTACATATACTGTATTTGCTTAGCAAGTGTATCATTCTTTTAACCCATTAAAATCTTTTGCTAGAATGAGATATTTGTATTTATTTTTTACTATTTTATTCAGTATCTAGAGTAAAGTCTTGCACATTAGAAAAATTTTAGCATATGTTTATAATAAAGAAATAAAGTAGAAACATAATGATCCATCATCTATCATTTTCTCCTATGAGTATATGTCGAAAATCTATGCATGAAAACACTTATTACAATAACATTTACTTATCTTTTATTATTGTTTGGCGGCATTTTGTGTTACAAATTTGCTTAGGTTATTAAAATTGTCTAGTAGATATGCATTGTATGTCTTTAGATCACAATTGTTGTAAATGATTTGGAGACCAACAGGAATGACTATAATGTATGTTCGATGAGAAGCACTTTACGTACCCCTTGATTCACATTTGTGCTTTCAACTCACAAATATTTGTTAACAATCAGTTTTTCTTTTCCTTTATTATTAGAATGATTGAAAGGTTAATGCAAATTTTCTCTAGGAATAGGATTAATGGAGAACTAGTGTCTCCCCTGAGTATATTAAATGATAGTGAGCACATGAAGTTATACACAGGGATCGATGTGAACTCTATTATACTGTGCCACGTAATGCTCTACTGGAGCTCAGCAATGAGCTGCTCCAGAGAGTGATTTAACATCCCAGAGCCATGACTTCCAGACGTATATATTGATTGCATTCTAGGCAATAGAATGTCTAACAAAATGTTTGTAATTTTATAAATCAGGATGAGTGACAGGACATTGGCCAGAATCCCACACTATTTCTATGAGATAAAAAGCATATGAGTTAGGGTTTCTGCTTTATTCTGCTACAATATTAATATTTATTGAGGCAACAGCATATGCAACTCATCTCTTTTAATCCTTAACAAAATTGACAATAACGATATTCAATATAGCTTCTCACTCTGTGTCCACCTATACATGACCAATAAGTATAACAATGAACTGACATTTTAGAAGTTAATGAATGATTACTAAATATTTAAACACTGCTATTAAATAATCAAACTTCTACATAATAAACAGAATCACATTTTCATTGTTGCTGTATATTCAAGTATTCAGAGATTTAATACATTTGGAAATCTTCAATAAGATTTGTATTTTAGTAATAATACAATTAAGAGTATATTTTTTTATTTGGAGATAATGCCATTTATTTTATTTTATTTTTTGAACAACTTTATTTTAAAAACCAAAGATAAATGTACAAATTTTAAGCATTTTTGCATAAAAGTATATGAATACATTTTTGTCAGTGCTTGGCTTTTTTTTTTTCCCAATGATTTGATAGTGTGCATTAAGGTCTTACTAGTTACAATAAGCATAAAGTACATGAAAAACAGGATGTAGTATATTATAATATAGTTTACATCTGAACTATTTGACAAATATTTTCACTCATCATTAGATTCTCCCAAATCAGTGTTTACTAAATACCTGTTATGACATTATGAGCCAGTATGCAGACATTTGAGAATATGGCTTGCTTCTTATAAATACAACTAATAATCATCATTCTGGTAATAACTGTTACCAGTAGCTGGGAGTAATCTTTGAGTATCATCCATGATTAATAATCAAATTATGTTTGTAAACAGATTGAACCAGGAGCTTGTAGTGAAGCTAGGATAACTGACTAGGGCTCCCTAGGAAACTTTTTTTTACACCTTTCCCCATGTTAGGATTTTGGGCCAGAGCACCATTACTGCACTTTTTAAAGCATGCTGAGATCCAAATTCTCTTCTACATTCATAACAGAAATCAGTATATGCCCTGAGCCATCTTTACAGACCATCATACCATTCTAAGTCACCATTATTCATGGAAAAAGAACATACAATAACTTCTAGCAGGTTTTCTTCACCTCGCTATCTACTATGTAAAAAAAATCCTGCAAGGTATTACATAAATTAGTATTCAAACCACTGTATTAAGAATAAAGTCAATTAAAATATTTAACATGTTTGAAACTGAAAAATAATACTGCATCATTACTTTGACATTTGGAACTGGCTATTTTTAAAAAAAGAACCACTTTCACATTATTTTCAGCAATGTTTAAATTATAATATAAATCATGTAATTTCTATATTTTCATATGTAAATCTCAACACTGCTCCGGCAGTTACACCTTATTAAATTTGGTTCACTAAGAAAAATATAATATAACATCATATTGAGTAAATATGTCTTTTTAATTCTTAATGAATAAGTTTGACATTTTAAAATTCAAATTTAAAGCTGAACTTTAGAATATAAAAAGGAGGTGCCAGGCTCACTAGAATTTGAATATTATAATTAAAAACAAAGCAAGTGATATAGGTCAAAATTATAGTGAAATAAAGAAATTCTGTAATGTAATTTTTGGGTAATAATTTTTGAGAAAAATGCTTAGATTTTAAAGTAACTTAATATAACTTTAACATGTATCTGAGAAACAACAATTCATTTTGTAGTCATCGTTCATTATCATATATTCCCACATTTCCTTCATAACAGAGCCTTTTACATTTTAATGTAAATTCAGATTTCTGTTTAAATGTTTACCTGTCTATGTTCTTGGTGAACAGGGAAGAGTAAAATAACATTTCTCTGTTGATTTCTCCCTCTCTTTTTTTTATGTGTCTCATTTATTTTGTAATTACTTTGCCAAAAATGTCAGTCTAGTCTGTGTTTCCTATTTACAGTGGGATAGCCTCAGAATCACTGTGATCCCCTTGCTTCAGCATGTGTATGAGTTCATGCCAACATTCTGTTTTTAAAAGCCTGTTTATGGTTCTAATGCAGCTGGACCCATGGGCCTTCCTTGTATCTGAAATCATCTTCATAACATTTATGACATTCTGAGTGCAATGCTTCAGTGCCCAGATATGCATTTTACGGAACTTTATTGGGTGGTAAACCAAATACCAGAAACATATCGCTAAACATTTGGAGTCTTTCTCTTACTTATTTCCTCATCTGTTTGTTTTGTTTCATTAAAAGAAACTCTTTGTTTCACAATATACCACAAATGCCATCTTTTTTTAAATTTTAGTATGCAAGTAGTCAAGATCACAGACTATAATGTGTTAGCATGTTGATGAATGTCACTTAATAATTATCTCTCAACACATCACTGCTGATCACTGTCACCCATCATTGGCTAATAAAATTCCTCACTCAACTGCTTATATTCATTAGGATCTTAATGTAATATATCTTTAATCATTCACTGTCTACAACAATCAGAGAAGTGGCTAACAAGTATTAAGAACAAATTTTTGACAATTTAGGTGGACACTTTAAACACTTTTAGAATTTCATACAGTAAATACATTCTAACGAGACTTCAATATTGAAAAACAAAAGGACATATCCAGGTGTATTTTCACAATTCAAATGAGTCAGTACGTATTACTTTCTTTTATTTAATTAATGTCAATTTATGAATCTAGAATAAAGAATTATGAGAAAATTGAATTAAAGTATTACACTAAGGACTCAAATGAAATGAGGCCACATGTTTGATCATACTTCCCTAGAGTTTATTGCATATTACCTACTGTGCTTTAATGTCAGAAAGCATGCAGTTCTACACTGAATATTTATTATTTTAATTTAAGTATTCTGCACATACATTTCTGTTTAGATATAACTTAAGGCAAGGTTCTATATGCTCAACAAATTATTACTAATATTGGGAATTCACACGGTGTTAATTTCTTTTACTTAGTGAAAATATTACAATCACTTATGAAATATTTCAATGTAAAAAATATTGGTAATTTGATCTATAGACAAAACTTAATTATACTACATTTACAAAACTGTATTTGTATACTTAATGTGGCAGATTTAACATAAGCTGGTAAAACACACATGTGGTATCTTTTCAGTTGAGCATTGGGTACAAAAAGATTCACTAGGCTCACTGCCAGGATTGTAAAAATATTGAATAAAATACCAAAAGCTCTTATCTTTGCCATTTCTCTTTGTACTGGCTGATTTTGTGTGTCCACTTGACACAAGCTGGCGTTATCACAGAGAAAGGAGATTCAGTTGAGTAAATGCCTGCATGAGATCCAGCTGTAAGGCACTTTCTCAATTAGTGATCAAGGCTGGAAGGACCCATTGTAAGTGGTGCCATCCCTGGGATGATAGTCTTGGGTTTATAAGAAAGCAAGCTGAGCAAGCCAGGGGAAGCAAGCCAGTAAGCAGCTACTGTCACCAGGTTCCTGCTCTGTGTTAGTGTCCTGACTTCCTTTGGGGATGAACAGCGATGTGGAAGTAAAGCTAAATAAACCCTTTCATCCCCAACTTTCTTTCTTTCTTTTTTTTTTATTGGTAGTTTTATTTATTTACACTTTCAAATGTTATCCACATTCTCAGTTTCCCATCCACCAGTTCCCTATTCCCTGGGGTCTCCCTCTGCCTCTATGAGGTTGCCCTCCAGTACATATTCATTCCTACCTCAGGGCCCTGTATTACCCTATCCTGGCTCATCAAGCCTTCACAGGACCAAGGAATTTTCCCACTGCAGTAATGCCATATAAGGCAATTCTCTGCTGCATATCCAGCTGTAGCCATATACCACCCCCCCCCACCTTATGTGCTCTCTGGTTGATGATTTGGACCCTGGGAGCTTTGGGGGGTCTGGTTGGTTGATATTGTTGTTTTTACTATGGGGTTACAAATTTCTTCAACTCCTACAGTCATTGCCCTAACTTTTCCTTTAGGGTCCCCCCACTTAGTTCAATGTTTGACTGCATACATCCACATCTGAATTGGTCCAGCTCTGGCAGAGTCTCAGAGGACAGCAATACCAGGTTCCTGTGAGTAAGCACTTCTTGGCATCAGCAATAGTGTTTGGTGTGTATGGAATAGATCCCTAATTGTGTCAGTTGCTGGATGGCCTTCCCTTCAGTTTCCCTGCATTTCCTTTTGACAAGATAAATTCTGGATCAATATATTTGAGGTGGGTGGGTGGTATAGATCACACACTTCATGCAAAGCTGAACTGGAATTTATGATGTGTTTAACATAGTGTTGCAAAAGTGGAAAATTCTATAACACAATTCATGAAAATTAATCAAAAACAGTCATATGGAGATACACTATTGCACGCCACTTGATTTTGCCAATATTTCCATGAAGAGAAGCATGTAAAGCAGAGGTATGTGAGAGGCATTTGTGATGCAGGGAGGGTCAGGAAAAAGAAGCAGGAAAAACTTTATTAGTACTGAGCTTTCACTCATGTTCAGTCTTCTGAAGGGCCCACTGGGAGACAATAACTCACATTTATATGGAAGACTACACTATAAAAAAATTGTTAAATTATTCATCTGTAGTCAACATGTAATACTGGAATAATCCCATAGTAGTTAGATTTTATTTTCTCGAGGGCAGACAGGGTCCACTCTGTAGTGTATTTTTTATTTATTATAATAGTTGCTTGGCTCAGTGCTAAGCTGTACTTTTCATCATAATTTGGAACCAAAGAAAAAAGCAAGTCTCATTTATTTGTATTTAAATATTTATATATTTTAATTCTCAAAAGCATCAAACTTTTAGTGTTGATAGTAGACTCTGGAGTGTCATTTGTTATAAAAACATGAATTATTAATCTACGGTCTGGTTATCAACTCAATGATGCCATCACTGAACAAATTCTTAAGGTTTCTTTTGGCTATTCTGTTTCTAAATGATATGTATTTAGAATTTTTATTCTGTGGCTGGTCCACAGACTAAATTACTGTGAATGGAGGCTGTAGAGCCAAGTGTCTGCTGTCTTCAGCTGACTACACAGTCACTGTCAAATGACTTTCACCATCTAGGAGTTAAGGGTGAGAGTGTTAAAAGTGTGCCAAATTTAAACATGAAAGTTCTAAAGAGCCGTTTTGGTGGAAATTACAGTCAAGCTGAAGCAAATAAATGGCCACATGACAGTATGTTGTATGCCAGGCATATGTTCTTTTACATGCAGTTCAGGAATTATAACTAATTGGTGGCAACAGGGTACAGTAGTAATGCCTTGAAGTATGGGCCTTGAATATGCATAGCATAGGAGAAAGAATGTGTGAAAATCTTAAGTGTGTGCATTAACAAAACAATGAAAAACACCCTTTAAAGATGAATGCATAGGTGTAAATTCAGGTTCAGGTCTGTTTTAATATGGTAGCTCATTTTGATCAGGTTTTAGCCACAATTTTTCTATTATCCAGGGTAGTTTTGTAGTTTCCTTAAATCCTAAGACATTGTCTTCTTGTGATTTAATTTTATTCAAATAGTGGAACATATTTTTACAGCTAAATTCATAGTGATAATTGAGATAGTTATATAAATAATACATACATATGAAGGCCTTTGTTTCATTTATTTCTTATTTCATTTATTATTTACTTTTCCCTCTTACTCGAAACTTAATTAAATCAATTCCATGGGCTGTTAGATGTAATCTGAGCTCTCAGCTCTATGCCTATCATAACTAATGTGAGGTTGTCCCTTATTTTGGTGCCAAATATATCAGCAAAGATTAACGTCAAAATCATACAAGACACTTTTCATCTACTGAATCATCTGTCAGCTCTGGAAGGGTCTGACAGTAGTGCTGTCCCATGCTCTCATACTGTAATAAACAGAAATCTGAGACTAACCAAGTGATGCTTCCACTGTCCTAAATGCCTTGAATAATTTATATATGAAGTTTGTGTCATGATTAAACCTAAACTTTTGGGCTAGGATAATGGCTACATGGGTGAACTAGTTATCAATGAACACACTCACTTATGAAGTTGGATACAGCAGCTATCCACATGTATAAGTTCCTTTTTAGAAGAACAAATAAAGGATCCATAGGAATTGATAGCTAGTCAGTTTAGCCAATAGGTGAGCTTCGTATTTATTTAAGAGACATATCTCAAAAATGAAAAGTCATGAAGTGATTGAGGTAGACACTAACACCAATCTCTGGCTTCCACATGTACATATACAGACACATATGTGAACATGCAAACATGTACACATGCATGTGATACATGCTCAAAGGAAGAAAAATTAAAATACCAGAATTACAAATAAACTTAACACGAATAATTCTAATACTGTAAGTTCCAGGTTGATTCCACTACCTTAAGCACAAATATCAAGGGCTGGTTGTGAATTGGTACTAGTGAGAAGTCATTTAACAAAAGGCTTAGTCACATTACATAGTGAGTTTCTAGGTCCATGAAATCCCAACACAAAAGAAAAGCACAATCTCTGGAGAAAGTAAGAATGAAGGCAAGAAAGAAAAGAAAGAAAAGAAAGGAGGAAAGAGAAAGGAAGGAAGAAAAAGGAAGGAAGGAAGATGTTTACAGGCCCACCAGCAGTACAGATAAGGACAGCCTGAAGCTCAGGCCTTTTGCTGGGGCAGTCTCCCAGCTCACTCTTTGAATTTATACTGACCATCTAGCCTCTAACCAGTCGTGTGGCTAGCTCTGTCCCTCTGCTGAGCTCCGCACCTCTGCTCAGCTCCGATTCGGTTTGTTTTCTTCATGTCCACCCTGAATCTCCCCCATCTGTTTTCCTCTCCTGTGTCCTCTGTCTTCCCACCAGGTCTGCCCTATCACTTCCTGCCTAGTTATTGGCCCTAAGATCTTTATTACAATCAATATCAAGACAATCTCCAATGTAGTTCTAGATTGCCTTTAGGCAAGCAAGAAAGGATGTTTATGAAATAGAAAACCCAGACACAATTAACAATTGATAGCACAGAGACAAGGTTTACTCAAAAATTAGATAATAGATAGATAGATAGATAGATAGATAGATAGATAGATAGATAGATAGATAGATAGATAGATAGTGGAAAGGGAGGGAGGAAGGAAGGAAAGAAGAAACCTGCTCAACACTCTTTTCTTAATCCCCTAAAGTTAAAGGGTCATGTCTGCAGGCATTCCAGGAATGCTGGTCTCACCACCAGACTAATAGTTATCACAGACAAGGGTCCTGGAGACAGACATTCAGGATACCTTGGTTAAGAAAGGAAACCTTGACTAAAAAATATATTCATATAGTTTTATGTAAAAATTATTTTAAAATCTGAAAAAACAGTACTGACAAAAATGTATAATTTTAAGCAAAAAATGTTTAAAATCTGTACATTTATCTTTGTTTTGTAAAATAAAGTTGTTTAAAAAAAAGAAAGGAAAAAAAAAGAAAAGCACAATCTTAGGTACAAAAATTTTACACTTTATTTGATTTAAATATCATTAGTTTGACAGTTTTCAGTGATCATTAATTATCCAAGAATAAAGATTCATCTATTTTTAGAGTTTAGTTCCTAAGGAATTTTGTCAGAGGAAAAAAAGGTTGCATGAGTTAAAACTATGATTTACTTAATCAAAACAGATTTTTAAATTTTCCTTTAAATGTATGAGTACGTAAGTATTTTTCTTTTCCATCTCTGTCCTCATTAACTTCAAACTCTAGTCTCTAGTCTACAGTTATCAATTCCTAGAGCACATTTTTTTGAATTCCAAATGAAGGACAGCTTTTACTTTTTCAGTGAATGAGCTTTATGAGTACCCAATCTAATGATCTTTGATTTCTGTATGTGTCTGCCTAGATGTTATTGATAATGTTTCCAGTAGCACAAACACAAATTGGAAAGATCATCCATTATAATTTCATTTAACCAACTGAAAGTATTGGAGCTCATAATTCTAATTCAGCAAATTATTTGGCCCCAAAATTTCAGTATTACATTTTTCACTAAAACAAATATCTACTCTCATAAAAGGAAGTAAAATGGTTATGTTCTGTTAGAATTTAAAGAGGTTACAAACTGCCTCTTTCTCTATTTATATACTTGGCCTACCTCCTGTCTCAATTACTGTGGGAACCAAAAGGAGAAATTATTTCAGGAAGAATTATTAGGTAAGGCAGATGGCAGAATCAAAACAGTACATCTAAATTCTTGATCATCTAATATACAAAGCACTACTCATTCGTCTTCAAATTTACTCTTGTTAGAAGAAGGCTACTCAGCACATTATCTCTTGTGTAGTTGTCATAGTCTTTCTCCATGGTATTATTACTTGATATTATTTTTCTTCTCTCAAGTGGATACATAATATCTTGGGCAAAGGAGGAATAATCACATTGTATTTTATGTGAGCACACATGTATACACCTACCCATCCACACAACTTATTGATCTAAGTTAATCAAACATATTTCATTTTAAGGACACTATTATTTTGGCTTTTTGGTAACTGGGCAGATGCAGTAAGAAATGCATGGAGACAATGAGTTGAAAGAGGAGGCTGAAAAATCTCCAGGATTAGTGTATAACACATCTTATTTTCTTCATTCCTTAAAATACCAAGGAATTAAAATAGTCAAAACCAAATAATGTATCTCAAGAAATAATTGTCTATAATTTAGCTTTTTTTTCAATAGCATGTTAGTAATTCATTTTACTGTATTTCCAATTGCTACATTTGATTTCTTTCTATACTTTGGAATTTAATCCTCTGTACTGGCAACAAAGATTTATTCTGATTCTGCATCTCTCTCTTTGCTCAGTTAGTGAGAAGCTTCAGAATTTCCTACAATTCAATTCATCAGTTCTTAGTGTCATTTCTTAACCTGAATTTTTCTTCAGAACATCCTCTGCCTATATCATTATGTGTTCTTTCAAATAATTAAAGTAATTGTAACCATGTATAACTGCAACTGTGATGTACTCAAAGAACTCAAAGTCAACATATCTGAAACATGTTCACATCAATATCTCCCTGAAAACATGATTTCCATTATCCAAGTAACAGAATCCACATCAGTGGCTGAAAATAAATGAATAAAAAAAATATTGTGCATGTTTGTGTGCAATCTGTCTCTCTCTCTCTCTCTCTCTCTCTCTCTCTCTCTCTCTCTCTCTCTCCTCTGTCTGTCTGTCTCTCTGTGTGTATGTGTATGCAAGATACATGTGTTTTTGAATATATATATCACAAGATACATGTGTTTTTGAATATATATATCACAAGATGCATGTGTTTGTGAGTATATATGTAAATCTGAGTTCCTTGCAGCCATTAAGAAGTTATGTCATTGTCTAGAACATAAAACAATATGAAATTACTATATGTGGTGGTCTGAATATGCTTGACCCAAGGAGTGGTACTATTAAGATATGACATTGTTAAAAAATAAAAAAAGAAGTATGGCCTTTTTGGAGATAGTATGCAATTGTGTACTTGGGCTTTAAGAACCTCCTTCTAGCTGCCTGAGGAATAACGTTCTATTCTAGTTGTCTTTGGAACAAGAGGTGCATGTCCAGCACCATGTGTGCCTAGAGGCTGCCATGCTATTGCCTTGATAATAATGCACTAAACCTCAGAACAAGTAAACCAGCTCCAATTAAATTTCTCCTGTATAGGAGTTTCTTGGTTCCTCGTGTTTATTCACAACAGTAAAATTCTAAATAAGACACCATACTAAAGAAATACAAAATGATTCTCTTTTTCTTGGATCCTAACATCACATAGAGATACATATATGAACATGGAAAACAAGTAATGTAGTAGAAAGAAAATGTAGAAAGAGATGGTGGTGTATGTGATTATGTCCTCACTACAGGATATATATGTAAGGAACTGTATTTGCTAAAAAGACTATAATTGCAATAAATATATCAATATATTTTGACTCTCATCTTTTCCATTGTTAACAACATAGTCATCTTTAAATTCTCTTCATTCAACAGTTTTTAAAAGTTATCTTGGGTTATAGCGATCTTTGATGATAATAAAATTCTAAGATAGAGACTTCAATTTTCAATTTTAAAAATTTGATCTAATTGATTTATAATTGAATCATCTCCCCCTTTCTTCTCCCTTCCAGGACTTGATGGGTATAGTGTAGAATTCTATCAGAGCTTCATAAAAGTCAAATACCAATAATCTCCAAACTATTTCATAAAACAGAAACAGAGAGAATACTACTCAACTCATTCTTCAAAGCCACAATTATGCTCATTTGTAAACCACACAAAGACCCTAAAAAGAAAGAGAAATTTACACCAATTTCCCTTATGAACATTGAGGCAAAAACACTCAATACAATTCTTGCCAACCAAATTCTAGAACACATCAAAACAATCATTTACCATGAACAAGTAGGCTTCATCCCAGTGATGCAAGGATGATACAATATACAGAAATCTGTCAATGTAATCCACTATATGAACAAACTCAAAGAGGGAAAAAACATGAGCATCTCTCTAGATGCTGAGAAAGTATTTGAAAAAATTCAGCACTCCTTCATGTTAAAAGTCTTGGAAAGACCAGGAATTCAAGACTCATACTTAAACATAGTAAAAGCAATATACATCAAACCAGTAGCCAACTTCAAACTAAATTGTAAGAAACTAGAATCAATCCCACTAAAATCAGGGAATAAACAAGACTGCCTATTCTCTCCCTACCTATTCAATATAGTGCTGGAAGTACGTGCCAGACCAATCAGACAGCAAAAGTAGGTCAAATGTATACAAATTTTGAAAGGAAAAACTCAAAATATTAGTATTTGCAATGATATGATAGTATATTTTAGTGACCTCCAAAAATTCCACCACAGAACTTTCACAGCTGATAAACAACTTCAGCAAAATGGCTGGATATGAAATTAACTTGAACAAATCAGTAGCCTTTCTCTACTCAAAGGATAAACAGACCGAGGAAGAAATTAGGAAATCAACACCTATCACAATAGCTACAAAAATATAAAATATCTTGTTAGGACCTTTACCAAGCAAGTGAAGGATCTGGATGACAAGAACTTCATGTCTCTGAAGAAGGAAACTGAAGAAGACCTCAGAAGGTAGAAAGATCTCCCATGCTCATGGGTTGGAAGGATCAGCGTAGTTAAAATGGCCATCTTGCCTAATGCAGTCTACAAATTCAGTGCAATCCCCACCAAACTTTCAACTCAATTATTCATAGAGTTAGAAAAAGCAATTTGCAAATATATTTGGAATAATAAAAAATCCAGAAGAACAAAAATTGTTCTCACAACAATTAAAAAAAAAAAAAAAAAAAACACTTCCAGAGGAATTACTGTTCCTGACTTCAAGCTATATTACAGCTCAATTGTGAGGAAAACCGCACGGTATTGGTACAGAGACAGGCAGGTGGATCAATGGAATAGAATCAAAGACCCAGAAATGAACCCATACCCCTATGGTCTCGATCTTTGACAAAGGTGCTAAAATCTTTCAATGGATAAAGTACAGCCTCTTCAACAAATGGTACTGGTTCAGCTGGTAGTCAGCATGCAAATCAATCCTTTTTAATCTCCTTATACAAAGCTCAAGTGCAAGAGAATCAATGATCTAGACATAAAACCAGGTATGCTGAAACTAATAGAAAGGAGAAAAAGTTTGGAACACATAGGCAAGGGGAAAATTTACTGAACACCAGTGGACTATGCTCTAAGATAAAAGAATCAACAAATGGTACATCATGAAATTGCCAAATTCTGTTAGGCAAAGAACACTGTCAGAAAGACAAACTGGCAACCAATAGATTGGGAAAAGATCTTTACCAATCCTACTCTGATAGAGGGCTAGTATTCAATATATACAAAGAACTCAAAAAATTGGACTCCAGAGAATCAAATAATCATATTTAAAACCGAGGTACAGAATTAAACAAAGAATTCTCAACTGAGGAATATCGAAAGGCTGAGAAGCACCCAAGGAAATGCTCAACATCCCTAGTCATCAGGGAAATGCAAATCAAAACAACTCTAAGGTTCCACTTCACACCAGTCAGAATGGCTAAGATTAAAACCTCAGGTGAGAGCAGATGCCTGCAAGGATGAGGAGAAAGAGGAAAACTCCTCCACTGTTGGTGGAATTATAAACTGGTACAACTACTCTTGAAATCAGTCTGATGGTTCCTCAGAAAAATGGACATAGTACTACCTGAAGATCCAGCTATTACACTCTGGGGCATATACCAAAGAGAAGCTCAAACATCTGAGAAGGACACATACTCCACCATTTTCATAGCTGCCTTATTTATAATTTCCAGAAGCTGGAAAGAGCCCAAATGTTCTTCAACAGTGCAATGGATATAGAAATTGTGGTACATATACACAATGGAGTACTACTCAGCTATTAAAAATGACTTTATGAAATTCCTAGGCAAATGGATGGAACTTAAAACTACCATTCTGAGTGAAGTAACACAGTGACAAAGAGCACTGATTGTGCACATATTAGCCAATAATGCTCAGAATACTCAAGAAACCATCAAAGAACTTAAGAAGCTCAAAGAGAAGGAAGGCTAGAAGATGAATGCCTCAGTCCTTCTTAGAAGGAAGAACAAAACGTTTGTGTGAGGAAATGAAGGGACAAATAAAGTAGCAGGGATTGGAAAAAAGATCATCCAGAGACTGCCTCACCTGGGGATCCACCCCATATGCAACCACTAAACCCAAGCACTATTGCTGATGCCATGTAGTGCTTACTGGCAAGATCCTGATATGGATGCCTCCCCAGAGGTTCTGCTAGAGCCATAAAGTTGGAGAGGAGGATGCTTGCAGCTAATCATCAGACTGAAAAGGAAGAGCCCAATAAAGGAGATAGAGAAAGGACTGAAAGAGCAGAAATGGTCTGCAACCCCATGGGAATAGCAAAATGACCAGCTAACCAAACCCACCAGAGCTCCCAGGGACTGAAACACAAACCAATGAGTTGTTATGGAGAGACTTATGGCCCCAGGTGCATATGCAGCAGAGAACATCATTTTCTGACATTAAGGTGAGGGCAGGCCTTTGGTCCAGTGAAGGCTCATTTTCCCAGTGTAGCAGAATGCCAATGTGCTGAGGTGGGAGTGGGTGCTTGGGAGAGGGAGCACTCTTATGAAGACAATGGGAGGGGAAGGGGCAGATGGAATTTTGGGAAAGGCATAACATCTGAAATGTAAATGCAGAGAATATCCAATACAAATTATTTTCTCTTATTCTATATTCTTATTCTATATTATATTCTTCTAATCTATAACCGTATTAACATTGCTATATGTATATTCAAATCAATAAAAAATGAGAAGTAATGCATTTGTTTCAATTTTTTGTAAGTGTAAGTTAAGAGCTAACTGCTAGGATTGAATAGCCATGCAGAGCACTCCACTCTGGAGAAGGTAATTTCTAGTTCTTCAGCAGTTTCTTTTTAATTATAGCTCTTCATCCAACTGGGTGCACCTGTGTGATTTGTCCCAGCCACATTGTCATGTCACATGGTATTGTTACTGTTCTGGTCTGTATGCAGCCTTAGTACTGGGATTTCATGAGTATAACTTCCCTGCTGTATCACTAAAAGACACAGTCTGGTAGTGGACCTCCTGATAGAATTTGCTCTTTTGAAAGCTGCAGAAGATGAAAGAAATGGAACAGCTGCATTTTATATAAAGGAACAACAAAAGGGTCACTGAAATCTAACTCTTAAGGTTCTAGAAATATCGCAGGAAGAATATTTTGTCATTTACAATAGCAAAAAACTTTTTAGAGGTTATGAATCAGGACCCATGAAAAGAAAAAAACTAAAAACAATAACAATCAACAAAAATGACAAATGAATTTTATTAAAAGTTATATATAAAATCTTTTCCTAACAAATGAATAAAATGTACAATAGTAGTCCATAGGATAGGAACAGAGGTACAAAACTTTTTCTCTAATAAAGTACCTCTATGTGTACTCTTCTGAAATTTAGATGTATTAGCTGGAAATAAATCAATGGAGCATCATTATTATCTTAGAAAGACAGAAAGCAGGACTGCCCTGAGTTCAAGTCCAGGTGAAGCTATCATATGATAGATAGCCTGGGCTACCGAATGAGCCCCTGTCTCAACGACAATAACAAATAAAAATCAATATCTGAAAAGGAGTCTAGGATATAGCTTGATGTGTTAAAAAAAAATACCAACCAACCAAAAACACCCTACTATGTGCTAGGCTGATGTCGAACCATAGAACCCATGCACTACACATTTTTAACACCAAAACTGCACAGATGAGGGGCTGAGGCAGGAGATTGTCCATTTTTAAGTTCATGGGTAGGATGACTGGCTATATAGCACAGCTATAGAAATGAATGCTATCTCAACAAGGCAGAGGGTTAGAACTCACTCCTGAAAGTTGTTCCCTGGCCTTCACAGGCAGACATGGCGTGTATGTGCCAAGTCTTACACACACATGCAAACATATGCACACATAATACAAAATAATGAACATTGTCTTTGTCAAAGACCAAGTGACCATACAAACTCCAAGCACAGCTGAAAAGAGCACCTTGCTCAAAGTCATTCATCTTTGTGCACACATATGGAAATTGAAACTAATACATACATCTAGTCATGCAATTTAAATATTCAACTCTTTAAAGGCATCTTCTGAAGTACAAACAGGTAGACAACTGAAACAAGTATACCCTGCTGTGAGAATATAAGGTACCAGCCATTTCAAGAAATTCATTTTCTACTTCTTAAAAATTTTCATAGGAATTGATTTGATTAATTTGATGCAGTAGTCTCATCCTGAACTTTTTTAGTTTAAAAATGATTCAGATATAACTACATAGACATGATTTTTTTTGGTTTATTTATTAACATCCAGAACAGGGAAAAGAACCATAAAAATGTCTCAAATGGATGAAGGGACAAACAGTGATGTAACCACAACACAAGAAATGTCATAAACTGTTGACCATAAGGTAGAAACAAACACCGCTGATACTGAATAAACCATGTTCAGAAAAGCAGACCAGGCAAAACTCAAACCAAATGTCTGATTCCACCAAATATGATGTTGGTAAAGCAGCAAAGATGTGGGTATATGATACAGATTACGGATTAGTCACACCAAAATAACAGGGAGAAATTTTAGAAGGACAACAAAATGCATTCTGTCTTGGTTCCCATAGTAATCAGTGGACAATTTTGAAAAAACTCAGAAGTTTACACAGAAAAAGAACCCACATTGCTGTATGCTAACTTAACCCTATATGAATAAATAAAATGATGCTCACTATCAACCTAATAATGGTAATGCAAAGCTATGATGTAATAGCACCTTCAAAATTCAAATTATTAAACATATTAACTTCCTTGAATTTCATTTATCAAATATTACATATTTAAATAATATAAAGTACTATCTTATATATTATTTGTAAATTTTAAAAATGAATACAATGTGCGTTGAGCATATTCATCTGTCATTTTCTCCATCCAAATATGCCCCATGTCACAATCCTGTTTCTTTGACAATATGTCTCAACTTCTTTTATTTTTAGAAACTGTTCAAGACATTCGAAGCCTTAAAGAATGTGTACTTTTATAATTTACATAAAATTTAAAATTACTACATATTAATGAGATTTCTATTGAAGCTACTGTTTTATAGGTTTATTTCAATTGATTGTTTCTTTCTATTCTAGGACATTAAAACCCAGCCACCACCACAACAATAGTCATTCCATTGGGCACATTATTTTTCTATCTTGTTTTCAATATTTTTTATGATTCTAGCTATTTATGTCTTGTCAAAGCAACAGTACACATTTAACACATATGACATCATACTTTTTCTGACGAACACACACACACACACACACACACACACACACACACACACATACACACATATACACATCACTATCACAACCAACCACCACCAACAACAGCAGCTACTACATCTCTGTAACCTCATCAGAAGTTTATGTTTTCAGTTTGGCCTGGACACCTTCAGCTTCAGCAAACAGAAGGTGAGTGCAATAGTGCATAAAACATGAGGGCTATGAAAGCTCATGCCTGCTTATGGGAGTGTGTAATTTAATAAAGTGTTCACTGATGTCAGCACACTGGCTCATCAGACCTGTGAGGATGTCGGTGCCTGCAGCAGAGAGACTCTGACTCCTAATTAGATGAATGAAGGAGATTACATTTTTCCTTGGAGACAGACATAGGGGTGGGAGAGTTATTCTCCAAGAGATTTCGATTCACAAATATCTGATGGAACAGACCCCAAATAGGAAAAGACACACATTAGGTATAGTCACTAGAAAAATGAACTTGATGGGGCTGCATTATTGATAAGAAACTTATGAAAGCTAACACCAGGCTTCTGTTGTTCTGTATTCACATAAAAATTTATGCGATAAATTTTTAATAAGCAGCAATATTTTGTGACTTGCTGGCTGAGTCTTCTTACAATTCTGTAACTTTTAAAGAAATTTGTGTGTTATAACGTAGAATTCCTTATAGTATAGTTCACAAGTTATTGCTATGGAAGTCCACTCCACAGGGCCTTGTGAAATTGCAACTGAAAAGGCAAAATTAACTACACATTTATCCAAGAAAATTAAATTGTCTATTCCTTATAAAACTAGGATTAATTATTTAATATATTATACACAAACACACACACACATATGACTTTTAGTGACAAATTTAAAAGTATATGGTTTGAAAATTCCTGCACTAATTCTTATTTTCCCTAGTAAACTGATGTGCATATTGAGGATTATTTGATGAACAAATGTTTTAACTCAGCATGGTTACAGATATAGTTTCACATTTAATATATAACGTCTATTTCTCTATGGATACCATACACCAATACACTTTTAAGTACCTGAAAATATTTGAATTCTCAAAGTTTAAAACTGAATCACTTTTTACAAAAAGTTCAGTCCATAAAGAGCAGTAAATATTCATAAAATTTAGACCTACACTTAAGAAAGATTACAGACTACTAATAGATTCATCAAACTTTTATTCACTGCTAAGGTAAAGAATGCAGATGGTCTGGGAGGATGGATTAGACAGTCATTCTCAGTCTTCCTAATGCTGCTACCCTGTGCACAGGTTTTCATGTTGTGGTGGCTCAAACCATAAAATTATTCCCTTAATACTTCCTAACTGTATGTTTGCTGATGTTATAAAATATAGTGTAAATTACCTGACATGCAGGATATTTGAAATGTGACCCCAAAGGGCTCATTTCCCACATATTGGGAACCACTGGCTTAGAGTCTGCCTTGGAAACTCATGAATCTAAGTCATTATAGCCTATGTGTAATTCCATGGCTCACAAGCTGAGAACAAAGGTAACTATTGGGTATGCTGACCAGCCAGTCTTGCCCAATTCGAGATTTTTTTCAGAAAGTGAAGTCAACAGCTTCTGAGGAACAATGCAGAAGGTTGATTATCTCATCTTTACATGTATAAGCACAACTGTGTGTGTGTATGTGTGTGTGAACCTGTAACACACATAAGCATGCACACACAGAGAAAAAATGAGGGCATTTCTGAGGTCTGCTACCAGAGCCTGGCCTCTAGCACCTAAATATATGCCTAGATTCTTGTACATGTTCAGAAGGTATGTACACCTCCCCAAACACCAGCACAAACATGAACACACACACACACACACACACACACACACACACACACACACACACAAACATACACACACAAAGGCACACACACCAATCAAAGAAAAAAAATTCTGCTACTACTGGAGCAGGGTTTGTAACGTAAGTATTGAGTGATGGACTAACAACCAATTGGATAAACCAAAGCCCTGTAAAACAAACAGAATATCAAACTATAAAATAGTAGATAAAATAATAGAAAATTAAATTTAATTGTCTCCAACCATGAGACAACATGCTATCATGTCAACACGTAATTCATCTAATAACCATTTAGTATTTTATAGGAAACATTTATTATGCTGTACAATGAGGGAATAATGGCAAAGCTGTGCAACTGTAAATAGTCCTAAAGTGCAGTATAGTAGAAAAGATTAGTAATGCAAATTGAAAAAAGCATTAAACCTCTAATTTATTATTCTTCACATATACTGCATATACAGTGAGATTCACTGTGATATACTCAGCCTTCCAAAATAATATTCTGTAAGTTCACTATGGTTTTTTGATGGCTTTTGTCTCTTTACTCCATCGGGACAAAGATGGCTTGCATCTTCCATGTTCCCAGCAGTCTAAATTTTTTAAATCGACCTGATTTTTATTTTCTTATTTGTGAGTGTATGTGTGTGTGTGTACACGCATGTGTGCAACTATGGTTTAGTGTACATTTGGTGGTATTCATATTAAGGTGGAAATGACACAAAGGTGTATTTGCATGTGGAGACTGAAGTTGTTCCTCAGGATCTGTCTATCATGTACTGGAGACAAGGTCTCCACTATGACCTGGGACTCAGCAGCTACACTAGGCAGGCAAAAGAGCCTGGTGGAGTTCTTTCTACACAGTGCGAAGATTACTGTGACACCAAATAGATACAGCATACCTTGCAGGTTAAGACATTTAACACTCTTTGTCCTGTATTAAGTCCTTTGAGATGTAAGATTTCTAGTTGTAATTAAGATATTTCTGTTTATTAGATCTGATGAAAACTACTTTGGACACCATTCATCTGATGTATATATCCTTACCCATGTTCATTCTCATTTATCATCTCTGTCTCTGTCTCTCTGTCTCTGTCTCTTTCTCTCTCTCTATTAGATATTCTGTATTTACATTTGAGATGTTATCCCATTACCCTGCCCCACTCCCCTCCCCCTCCCCCTCTATTTGCCTTCACAAAGGTGCATTCCCTCCTCTCCACCCCATTGTGTTGGCATTCCCCTACATTGGGAAAACATGCCCTCTCTGGAACAAAAACCTCTTCTCACATTGATGCCAGACACATCTGGATCCATAGGTCTCTTAAAGTGCACACAAAGTTTGGTGATTTACTCCATGGGAATTTTGGAGGGTTTGGTTGGTTGATAATGTTGTTCTTCCCATGAGGTTGCAAACCCTTTCAGCTCCTTAGGTCCTTTCCTTAGCAAGCTCACTGGGATTCCTGAGTTCAGACTGATGGTTAGCTGCAAGCATGCTCAACTGTATCTATATGACTTTAGCATAGTCCCTGAGGGGACATGTTTCTAACTATGTATGGCAGTCTTGACCCTCTGAACACCTAATCTCTCCTTTAAAAAATCAAGGAATACTCTCTCAAATTCTGACTTAGGACAAGACAGCAAGCTGGCCAGACCCAAATGCACCCCAAGACAGAGTTTGCTTTATTTAGGTAGACAATCATAGATTTGGTCTTTTTAATTTTTTATCCTGGAAACCATCAGGTTTGACAATTACAGGCTTTCCACCTTATCTGGCTTCCTGTGTGAGGTCTCAGCTTCATGTTCAGATCTTCAACCCTAATATTTGTGTTTCTAGCACTTTCTCAGCTCAGCTCTCTCCCCACACCCCTGCTTGATCTTAGTGTTTGCTCCCACTAAGAGGAAGAATATAGATCATTTTATTTCAGTTCCAGCCTATTTCTCCAGACATGATAACCATCAGCCTATCTAGTTTGTGTAGAAGGTAGGATTTCTTTTCTTGTTGTGACTGAAAGCTCAATTGTATATACATCAATGTCTTCTTAATTACTTCACCAGTTTTCAGGTTCCTAGTGACACCTTATGTCTGAGTAATTGTGAATAGTATAGCAACCAACAGGGTAAGCAAACAGGGTAAGCAGTTTCTTCCTTTATAGGTCAAATTCACTGCTCTCAAATGTATAACCTTAGAGGGATAAATAGGTTATACAGTTTATGTATTTTTACTTAGGTGACAAATTCCTACAATATTATCTATATTTACATATTAAGGTATACTTATAGTATTGTGGATAGAAAGTCCTTTTTTTCTGAATGTTCCTCATTCTCATTTATTAAAATAAGCCACTTTAAATGACATGAAATAGCATCTCCACTTTAGCTTGCATTTACATTCCACTAATGGTTAAAGATAGCATGCTTTAGTCTGTGTATTGAGGGTTTTTTTTTTTTTTTTTTTTTTGAAGTGTCTATTCAAATAATCTGTGAACTTTTAGTTGGAACAGATTTTGTTACAGTTTTTTCTTGTCAGTTCTTTATATATTTTGGTTAGTGTAAGAAAAACAGCTGATAAATATTTTCTCTTGATTATGGTCTCCCTTCACTGGCTGATTGCAACTATTCTTAAAAAGCTTCTGATTTTGACATAATGTCACTTGACAATTGACCTTAGAGAATTCAGATTGACTATACTTATATCTCCAAGTATTTCTTTCCCTATTGTCTTAGCCAGGGTTTCTCTTCCTGCACAAACATCATGAGCAAGAAGCAACTTGGAGAGGAAAGTTTATTCACCTGACACTTCCACACTGCTGTTCATCACCAAAGGAAGTCAGAACTAGAAGTCAAGCAGGTCAAGAAGCAGGAGCTGACGCAGAGGCCATGGAGGGATGTTACATGCTAACTCGATTACCCTGGCTTGCTCAGCCTGCTTTCTTAGAGAACCCAGGTCTACCAGCCCAGGGATGGCTCCACCCACAATGGACTGGGTCCTCCCCCCTTGATCACTAATTGAGAAAATGCATTACAGCTCGATCTCATAGAGGCATTTTTTCAACTGAGACTTCTTTCTCTGTGATAACTCCAGCTTGTGTCAAGTTGACACACAAACCCAAACAGTACCCCTTTGTTGGCCTGTAGAAGTATACAGGTAACAGCAAAATCTCTCATGTATTTGAGTTTATTTTGTACAGTGTGAGAGATAGTGGTCAAATTTCACTTTGTAAAATGTAGAATCCAGGTTTCCTGGCTACCTTTATTGTACAAACCATCCCTTCTTCAATGTATGCGGTTAGCCCATTTACCAAGAAACATTTTCCTATAGATCTAAGGCTTGGCTCTCAAGTTCTCTAACATGTTCATTTTTCTCTCTTTCTGTTTTATGTGAGCATTGTTTTCACTACAATGGTCTCTTCTTCCTGTTACTGGAAAAGGGTTCTTACTATGTAGCCATAGCTGACTTAAAACTCTCTGTCTAGAGCAAGCTAGGCTAGAGCAGGTATTTTCTACAACTTCCCCCTGTAAAATGCTGAAATTGCAAGTGTGCAACAAGACATTCAATGTATAATATTTTTGTTTTAATTGAGCCCACATTTTACTTGTGTGTTGCTTAAATTAATGAGGAGTTTCTTCATGTTATTCTTCCACTTCATGAACGTGGGCTTTCTACCTCTTCAAGTCATCTTCTTTGATTTTTCTTTCTTCTTTTTGTAGTATTTTGTAATTTTCTTTGTAATTTTTTTACTTTCTTAGTTAAGTTAATAGATGAGGTTTGTCTTTTCGTTTTTTTTTTTTTTTTTTTTTTTTGTTTAGTATTATAGCTACAATGAATTGTCTTGCCTTCACATTTCTTTCTGAACAACATTGTTATTTACATAACGAAAATATATCTGTTCATGTTAATATTGTATTGTACTTATTGTACTCATTGATAAGTATTGAACTTATCAGTTATGGTAGTCAGTTGATGGAATCTCTATTTTTCCTATAATAGCATCACATTATATGGTCATTTGACTTCCTTCTTTCAATTTTGAGTGAATTTTCTTTCTTGTCTAATTACTCTTTGTGAAATTTCTAGTACTCTTCAACAGGAGGAGTGGAAGTCATTTCCTTCTTTCAAGTTTGAGTGCCTTTTCTTTCTTGTCTAATTACTTCTTGTGAAATTTCTAGTACTCTTCAACAGGGGCAGTGGAAGTAAGCTTTCTCATTGAATTCATAGGGGAAAAGCTTTGGGCTTTCCCTAATTATGATGATGGTAATGGTTGTGTCTTAGTAATTTGGTGTTCATTTTCCTGAGTTAGAATTGACTTATATCTGTATTTTATAACTTTTAAATTGAAATACGTTTTGGTAAATACATTTTTGTGACGTCTACTTAGATGATCACCGAATGTGTATCCCTTCTTCTCTTTTCATCTCCTTATATTAACCGGTTTTCATATTGTAAGCCATCATTACATTCCTTGTGTTTTAGGGTTTCTATAGCTGTGATCAAATGCTGTGACCAAAAATCAGCCTGGGGAGCAAACAGTTCTGTATACCACTTCATCATCAAAAGAAGTGAGGTTAGCAATGTAAGCAAGTCAGGAACCTGGAAGCTGGATCTGATGCAGAAGCTGTGGAAGGATGCTGTTGAGTGGTTTGCTCCTCATGGCTTGCACAACATGTTTTTCTGCTTTTCAGAAAGCACCTGGTTCTGATGAATGACCTTCCCATCCACAATGGTTTGGGCCCTTCCCAGTGAATCCCTAATTAAGCAAATTCCCTATAGATTTGACTATAGCAAGAGTTTCTAGAGACATATTCTTATTTGAATCTCCCTCTTCTCTGATAAATTAGCTTGGGTCGGGTTGATAAAAAAAATTACCCAGTACAGTTGGCATGAAATAATCTGGACAAGCAAATAATTAAGCCAAATTTTTGAAGATTTATTTTTTAAATTTCTGCCTCTTAATTGCTGTAACATACAATATGCATCTCAATTAGCCTAACATTGCACTTTGGACGTGAAGCTTTGAGTATGACACTACAAGTGTGTAAATGGAATATAGGAGCATTAATATTGCCCTCAACTTCTGGACTTTTATCAGTGTGTTGGAAGAATAAAAGATCTGGTGCTTAGTAACTTTTGATTCCGTTAACCCTTTACTCAATGCATCACTATGAACACGAAGTATGATATCAGCCAAGAAACATCTCCTATGTACCATGAAGGAAACTATTGGAGCTGTTTAGTACTGACTCTCAAGAAAGAGAAAAGAGAAGATCTAAGAGAGTCGGCCTGCTAGAGCATGGCTTTCCTTACCTCATATATCATTTAGTCAATATATCTGAGACCTGGCTGAGGGCTATGAAAAAAGAGTTAGAACACTGCACCATATGTTAGATAGGGAACAATTGATAGTATATAGGTGAAAAAGCAGCCAGGAGAGGCCCACCAAGTCCAAAATGTGATGAATAAGAAGTTCAGCAGTCACAGAACTGACAAGAGATACAAACAGAAGGCAAATACTCTAGACCACAGAGGCAAAGTAAGGGTTGTTAAAGCAATCACAGGATTTCACAGTCCATCACAGTCCACATACAACAAGTAGAATGTATCTGATAAAATGACCACTCCTGTTGTTAGTGCACATAGACAAAGGAAATAGTTACTCTATTGTAGGAAACAGCAGGGACTCAAGGGAGCATTGCTGCCCGTATAAAGGGATGTCAGTTCTCTACCAGTGCTTTGATTTCAGCTGTTCCCTATGAGCTCGCCCATGACTTATAATTTCATCTTCCAACTGGTTGCTACTCTCCTAATTCTCCCGTGCTGACTTTGCCTCCACAGACAGATCCTTTTTTAGAATTACTGACCATAGTGTATAGAGTGCCCATATACTCATATAGTTCTTCTCCTGTGGTAGTCAGAATTGAGGCTGCAACATATAAGGCAGGATACTACAAAAATAATATGTAAATAAATAAAACATAATAAAACACAAAAGGGAACTTGTTACAGCACCCAGCAGCATCAAATAAAGGGGCCCTAAGTATAGAAATGTCTTATGTTGTTACTTTCCACAGACTAGAGACCTCACTAACTGGTCCTTGTTTAAAGACTTAATTTTATACTGAGACAGTTCTGGAATATAAAAGGTCACATAAGAGCAATTATTATATGTCAGTCAATGAGACGGGCCTTTCACAAAGGCTGACTTAGTTTATAAAATAGTATTTAGTAGATCCCCCCACTTATATACTTGTAGAAAAATGCTAAGATTGCTAAAGATAAATGAATTAGACATATTATGAAGAACATAATATTACATAGCTTTGAAAATACAAATTGAACTTTAAAGTCTTAATTCCAATGAACAGTAGTTTGTAAGTCCATTTAAGACAGTATTGACTAGGATCATATATTTTTGCTTCCATTATACTAATTGTGTTTGATTAAATTTAGAGATAGATATTTAAATATTAATGCAGAGCATTTTCCATATTATAAATATGAATGTTTGGCCTCTATTTCAGAAAAACACATGAATAAAACATTAGGTTTTCTTTGAATGACAAAGTTAAACAGCTATACAAAATGGAATTACGATCCCTGAATATAGCGATTATATATTGATTTACTTCTCATGAAATCTTCTGAACATCAATAAATATTTCCTGGCAATATTCCCATGCTAGGTTTTATTTTCCTCATTTAAAGCTGTCAAAAGATCTTAAGTGTCGGCACTTAGCAGCACTTGGGAGTCAAAGAAAATTATGTGGATACGTAACAGTGTCTACTGAGTAACAAAGAACATGGATTGCTCCTTTAGCTGCTGTGCTTTGAGGATGATAGATATTGGTTGATTGTCACTAATGGTCAACGGAACAAGGTATTGTGATTTTTAGAAGATGTTCCTTGAAAAATATAAAAATAACCAAGGAATGAACAGCTCCTTCATCGTGGAACACATACTTTTATACATGACTAAATTAGTTTTTCATCTAAGGTAATTGGAGAACTGGGACTAGACAACTGTTTTCAGTCCTATTATCAAACATAGCCTTTTTAGATAGATAGTTGTTGGCCCAATAAACTCCAGGAAAGTGATATATTTCGCTATTTTCCCATAAAGAAAGCCCAATGCTTTGTTGTATTAAGTTAAAACATCATTTAGCCAATAAGTCTGAGAACACTGAGGAATTAAGTAAGGTGGTTAATGTAACATGTCTGGTAAGTGAGTACCCTGAGATTTAAGGTGCATCCTTTCCTCTTTATTCTGTCTTCCAACAATAGAGAATTGATAACTTAAAATGCCAAGGACACTGATACAAAGGAAAATGAAACAGCATCACCAGAAAGAAACTGATGAAGGATCCTTCTTTTCTATGCTTCCATGTAGAATTTTAAAGCATATTCTTAATTAAATTTTATTATATGTAGTCATATGTGTATTTGTGTATATATCTGGGTGTGTATCTGGGGGGGGGCAAATGTGTATGTGCACATGTGTACAGGTGCTTTTGGAAGCCAGGGGTGTTAAATACTTCACATAGATGCTGAGAATGGAATATAGGTCCTCTGAGACCAGCAAGGGCACTTAACAACTGGACCCAACCCACAAGGTATTTTTTAAGTAAAATATCAGCTTTCCAGAAGGTATTCAATGACATTTGGCTTTGGTGTATGTAGTTTATGTATTCACATCTGAGCCATTGTGAACTGGCCTGGTGCTTATTAACTTTATTCTGCATGGGCACAGATTAGTATTGCCAATGATGACAATGAGCATCTATCTCTTTCTAAAAACTAAATCTAAAGATAAGTATACTTATCTTTGAAATACTTATCTTTGCATTCTTGGCTTACAGAATTGGGGGATCAGCTGATAAAAATATAGCACTTTCCAGCAAAGATCTGACAATGGCCATAGGCCAATGGCGGCCTCCCTCAAGGAAATTGAAGTAGTTCATGTTTCTGAGCAGTTCAATTTTGAAATACTTTTAAACATTACTGAGTACCTACTGCTATAATTAACAAGTTATATTTACTATTTTTATAAATCATATCATCTTTGTGGAATATCAAATGTTAACAATTACATGTAAATAACAGATAAGTACTCTAGTGGTCATCAATAAGTATAACTTCTTAAATTATGCTAATAACATATGGCAATACGATACCAATAGGAATAAAATACTTGAATGAAAAAAAAATTGCAGAGGTTTGAAATCTCTTTGTTATGATTTTATTTTACCACTTTATCACATTATAATGTACTAATTTTCTATATGTTAGCACCCATGAATAGATAATCTTCTCAAACTATTTTCTTCCCCCTTTCATGGAAGATACCAGATTCTTAAAACTGAAAATAGTTAAGTACAAATAAACATTTAAGACTGTATACAGCATGGCTTCAGGATCAGGGCTGACGGCTGCATCCTCAGGTTTGTGTAGCTATAGCGGCAGTAAATGGAGAGAGTATAACTCAGAAACATCAGTGCTCTTGTATTCTGTTTCTGATACACATGTGACCAAATATAAATAGATTGTTGGGTACCATGGAACTTTACAGAAGAATGATGCATGTCGAAAGGCTTCTTAGCAAAAAATTAAAATTATTTTCTTGGTTTTTCTTCTGTGTATGGATGTTTTGAAGAGGTTATTTTTTCTTTATTGTAGTCTATATTGTTTGACTTGCCGTTATAATATGCATAGAGCAACTTTACTAAACCAGGATAGTTTCTAGCCACATCTGAAATACTTATCTTTAGTTCCCTAAAGAAGTGTAGTCCTCATCCCTCATCAGGTAAACACGACCAATAAAAATTTAGACTTATACTGCCGAGTCTCTACTCATACATGTCCAACACAGTTCCTTTTTTGTTGCCAGTAATTATGTATGATCTTTTTACTGTTTCCCTTTACTGTTACTACTACTATTACTACTACTACTATTATTATTATCACTATCGTTTTTATTATCTTTAATTCTCCCCCCATCTCCCTCCTGTCCCACCCTCCAACAGTACCCAAACACATTTCTCCTCCCTCAAGAAGATATTCTCACACCACCACACACCCACACCCCTGCCAGGTCTCCCTACACCCTGGAGCCTCAAGTCTCTCAAGGGCTAGGGGCATCTTCCTGACCTTCACTCAGTTGTGAGATCCCTATTCATCATTACCTTTATTGTCACTCATTGAGTTTCCTTTGTATAAATTACTTTAAAAACAAATAATTTACTAAAGAATCCCATGTAGAGTGTGTCACCTGCGTTTTGATAATTTTTATTGGAATTCTATATATTTACATTTCAAATGTTATCCCTTTTTCTCCCACTCAATCTTCCCCCTCCCCTACCCACTTGCTTGTCTGAAGATGCTCCCATTTTTAACCACCCACCACCACCTCGTTGCATTGGCATTCCCCTATACTGGGAAAATGAACCTTCACTGGACCAAAAACCTCTCTTCCCATTGATGTCAGACAATGCCATCCTCTCCTACATATGCAGCTGGAGACATGGGTCTGTTCATGTAACCGATTGGTTGGTGTTTTAGTCCCTGAGAATTCAAATGGGGATGACTGGTGGATATTGTAGTTTTTCCAATGAGGTTGAAAACCCTTTCAGCTCCTTCAGTCCTGTCTCTAGCTCCTCCATTAGGGTACTCGTGCTCAGTCTAATGGTTAGCTTCAACCATCCTCATCTGTATTAGTATAGCTCTGGAAAGAAAGAGCCTCTGAGGCAGCATCCATGTCAGGCTCCTGCCAGGAAGCACTTCTTGGCATCAGCAATAGTGCTTGGGTTTGGTGGCTGCATATGGGATGGATCTCCAGGTGAGGCAGTCTCTGAATAATCTTTTTTCAGTCCCTGATTCAGTATTTTTTTTCCTGTATTACCTCTGTGAGTATTTTTTTTCTCCCTTCTAAAGACTGAAGCATCCACATTTTGGTCTTGCTTCTTTTTGTGTTTGATAAGGTCTGTGAATAATTTCTTGGGTATCCTGAGCTTTTGGGCTATGGTTTGCTTATCAGTGAGTGCATACTGTGTATGTTCTTTTATGCCTGGGTTACCTCACTCAAGATATTTTCTAGTTCCATCCATTTGCCTAGGAATTTCATAAAGTCATTGTTATTAATGTCACGTATTTTTAACATATCACTAGGCATTATACTGTTCTTATAACATTCAACTTTAATGAGTTTAATTCAAATCTCTGATCAATTACATAAGTGGTTCTCAATCTTTTTAGTTTTGCAACTCCTTAATATAATTTCTCAAATTGTGGTGAACCCCAACCACAAAATTATTTTTGTTTCCTACATTGTAACTGTAATTTTGATAGTTATAAATTTTAATGAAAATATCGGATATGCCATGATTGTTAAAGTAAAGAACTGTAGAATAAGAGGTTGAATACTTGATGATGGTTCTGCTTTTCTTATCTTTTACCATTGTTGAAATATTAGTATGCATTGTGAATAGTTATTGCAAATTCAGACATTATACTTATGCAACACTCTTAGTAATTACTTTCTTTGTTCATGTGTTTTAAAGCATGTGTACATATACATGCACAGGCACACACATACTTACATGCATATATGTGTGGGTAGATATATAGATAGATAGATAGATAGATAGATAGATAGATAGATAGGGAGACAGACAGAGAGATAGGTATTCTTTATAAGACATGAAATTCATTTTGTTTTTGTGTTTAACAAATTATTTTCTAAAAAGAAGAGAATAAAACAGACCATTTATGGTTGTCTTTGTTTGCCAAACAAAATAGACACAGTTTATTTTATTATTCTGATGATGACCAGGTAATATATAAATGGTCCTTAATTAAGTCACTCAATATAATTTTTGTGTGTTTTCTAAGGATAATGAGAACCAGTAATTTCTTTATTTGTGTAATAAATTTTGACTTGGTTGAATCAAGATGCTTTTAGACTTGTTTGTATTTTAGGGAAAGTTAAATATAATTTCTGTATTTGAGATTGCTTTTTTAAATTTTTTTCAATTTATTTGGATATTCTCTGTATTTCTACTTTAAATATTTCCTCCACAGTCCTCTCCCTCCTCCCCCTCAACTTGCTTCCATGAAGGTGCTCCCTCTCCCAATCATCCTCTCCACCTCAGTGCCTTAGCTATTTGATGATGTTGTTCTTCCCATGAGGTTGCAAACCTTTCAGCTCTTTCAGCCCTTCCTCTAGCTCTTTCAATGATTGCTTCTAAAGTTAAAGGCAAAGAACTAAACATTGAAATTCACTTTCTGGACCAAGAGATGTTGAGGGGATCAATATGCGTTACAGACAAACACTTGTTGAAGTGGTGTGGTGCTTGGGTAGTGGGTGCAAGGTTCCAAGTTCAAATCCTAATATCACCAAATAACGCACAAGGATGCTGACCATTTAGCAATCATTTGTTTCTACCTAAGAAGTGTAAGATGTAGAGAAAAATGTCACTTCTTTCCAAAATGTCTGAATAAGCATTCGTACCTGCACATACTTCAGGATGAGCAGGAGAAAATTTTCATTTTTCTGTTAAACTTCTGGACTCGGGTCAAACTAAATGCTTATTAAGCCGTCTAAAAGCTAAGTCCCTGGTGTAGTCTAGTTTTAAATCAAACTGGGCCTCAGACTTCCTCCCTACTGTTCATCTGGCTATGCTCTAACCAATATATTTCATTTTAAACTGTGAATTGAGAGGATCTCAAAAGCCTGATTATTTTTGTTTCATTAAATTTAACATTTTACCAATCTGAACGTCATGGTGCTTTAATCAAAATGCATCATCGGTTATTGCTGAGGCGGTATGATCAATACAACCCTTTGCAAGTGCATCAAGTTGGAGTCAGTGGATTTATGTGAGTATTTCAACTGCTGCACTCCTGATATTCTGGACGTGATAATTGGTGTTCTTCAGCTGCAGATGGTTAGGCATGCTGTGCATCATAGGAAGTTTATCAGTGTCCCTGTCCTCTGTTCCCTAATTTCTAGTTTCAGTGCCTTCCATTGATCACCATGAACTAAATGTCTCCAGGCATTGCCAAATACTACCTGAGGAAAGAACGGAATTAAATGGCCTTGGAGTGGAACACATGCAGATAGATAATTTAACAAAGCCCAGAATGACAACTCTGAGCAAAGCACACAAGTTTCAAATCCGGGAAAAAGAAAGATTGAAATTAAAACCTGGCTTAAATCTGGAAAAGAAGTGGATGCTGAATATGCATTTGCTAATTAACTTGTATGCAAACTTAACATCACGCCAAGTTTTTAAACAGAATTCAGCTTCCCCATTTCTATGCTTTCTCCTAAAAGAAAAGGGAAAAACAAAGAAAGAAAAAACTTAAAAGTTCAAAATGACCTCGCAGTCAGTCTAGTCCCGCATTTACAATTTCAGACAAAAAGAAGGGTGTTAAATTATTTCCCCAAGAATTTTTATCTAAGATAATTTATCCTAGAACTCTAAAGTTGAAGATCTCTATTTTGCATTACATTTCCCTAAACCTCTGCATGTTGTCAGGCATAAGCATTTGTCTGTTCCACAGTGCAATGAACTAGAACTCAGAAAAAAAGAGAAAAGATCACCCACACTCATAGGTATATTTGATTCAGAAAGGGTACAAATTTTAAGCAGGAGTAATTAGTAAAGAGTGTCGCTGCAATTATCTATGTCTGAGATAGGCAGAAGCAGTAGATAAAAAAATTCCTCACTTCAGAGGAACTGGAACACAGGCTTTCCAAAAGAACAGTTATATCCAGCAGGGACAATTATGCTACAGATTTTGTAAGACAAATTGCCCATCAACAGTAACTTCTTCACACAGGTTTTGCCAAGAGTAGCAATAATAAAATGGCATTTTAAACAAATGAACAATTTTTGGTTACAAGATGTTTTTCATTGCAAGATATTAACATGCAATGGATAAATTCAATATCTTAACTATATTTTTTAAAGCAAAATCTGAAAATGGAGTCAGACATTCACAACCTAGGCATTGTGAAAATATTAACATTTACTGATGTATAAACATGAAGGTAAAATTATCTTCAAGATGCTCGACTTTTTACTATTTTTCATAAGTTATACAGGAACTCTAAAACAAGAATATAGAAATCCCTTACCATACATAGATAGTAGATTAACAAGTTAATGATGGAAGTAGTATTTCTAATTATACATTTACTTCTTTTGTAATGAATATAAGCATATATTTCTTTTGCCATGAGCTTCCTAAACCCCTTTATATATGGCACTCACACCCCAACTCAAGCCACACCTCTCCTTTGGGGAGCTTATGGACATGTTCAAGAATAGCATAAATGCTACAATTCCATTCTGTTTGTTGTATTATTTAGACTAATTTTGATGTGTGTGTGTGTGTGTGTGTGTGTCAAATTCAGATCCTCTGAGAAAACAGTATGAACTTTCACCAAGTGTGCCCTCTGTCCAGCACTCACTTGTATTATAGGTATGCAAATCAATGGAGTTGCTCAAAGACAAATTTTTATGACTTGTTTCTGAATATAAATTATTCCACGACAGGGCAAAATCATAATGGTGGTGATTTGAGAAATATACTTTCAGAAATACAAAACAAAACTTGAGAACCTACCAGAGTATAAAAAGTAAGAAGCCGGACAGTTTAAAACATAATACCTTTAACAGAGTCATGATGATTTTAATAGTTCTCAAAATTTTAGGACATGTTAAATAAACACAAGAAAACTACACATTTAAAAAATATCCTTTGAAAAAGTCACCATGTGATACTTTAGACAAAAGATTTAGTACTTCTAAGGAAGAAAGTTACTTGAAATTTTAAGAAAATAATAGGGAGCCATAATGGAAAAACTAGGTAGCATTAAAATGAAATTAAAGTGTTTTCTGTCTTATCCTTTTTGTATCAATTTATTCCAGCATATTTTGTATATGTGTACATGAACTAGATTTCAAATGCTAACTGGATAGTTTGTGTTACATTTCTAATGCCAAAGGAATAGTTCCAGAGAACAGATGCTGTAGCATTGTTTGAGTGATGAAGTCCACACATAAACCTGGCCCCACAGACTTGACCCATTAAAATTCTACATTAGGAGCTGGAGAGAAGGCTTGGTGGTTAGATGTTCTTGCAGCTCATTCATAGACACTGGGGTTTAATCTAGAGAAACAAGGATTAAATCCCAGTACATATGTACTAAAGAGTGTGCTCCTCCCTTCTCACATCTATAATTCCAAATATATAGTATATAACTTGATGGAAGATGCCCTGGTATCTAACATTTCACAAAAATTTAAAAGAAACGTTGGCTTATTACCAGTGTTGGAAGACATTTTTTCCCTTTCTCCCCAAAATTTTAGTGAAAGTATAAAAATGAGATCACTCCTTGGCAAACAACAAAATAGTTAATCATGTTGTGGCCTAGAGTAACTGGGAAAACAATGCTAAGGGAACACCAGGCTGTGAGGACCATGTGGCTGTTTCAGAACAACAAACAAATAACAAAGGAAGCCATTGAAGAAAGTGGAAGGGGATGGGGCTATAGGACTGAAGGGGAATGACATAATTATATTATGGTCTCATTTAAAAGAAAGAAAATAAATGGTGGCCTAAAAACCTTGAGTAGAGTCCAGAAGAACTGAGAATTTTATACTGTGGGTTAAATGATCTTGTATCACTTGGAACTGTAGATAGAACAGAACCTAAAGTATGAAACCTCAAAGAACATTCACCCCTGCGGGCTACAAAATACCAAAGTTATCTTCAAACACAACCTCACCACCATGATTGAAGAAAACAGAGCATTCTGGTAATTTATGTACACCTGAGGAATTTGGCCAAGAAAATGTTATTATCCAGATGGTTCAGCATGCACTCATCTCCTAGATGTCTGATTCTTCACTGCCACCACAGAACAGCAACCCTCCTGTAACATTTCCCCCACCCCTCTTACTTTAAATCCATTAACAATGTCTCTGACAGATTTACCCATCAAGGAAAAAAATATTCCCATCATTTCTAATTATCTGTGGATCTAAATTAGAACCAAAATTCATCATGCCCTAAGGAGACAATGGAAAAGTCAGACTTTAAAAGATATGGAGCATGAAAACATTGCTACAATTTTGTAAGGGTTGTATCAGTAGAGATCGAAAAACCATGTATAGCAAAAACGTGGGCTGTACTAAACAAAGAATGCAGAGCACAGCTTTTTCTATATAGACATTCTGTGGATGTCCTTCCCAGAGTTTGTAATTACTATGCAAACCTGAGCAAGGGTTAGGGAGGCTCATTCCACTGCTTAGTTAACTGATATATTAGAGATATTTTTATGCATTACATAAAGAATAGTGCTAATAATTAAATGAATACAAATGGTAGAGATGTCTTACCATGCTATGTTAACAAACATATCACTTCAAGGCTTTGAGGACTATTCAGATGATGTTTCATATACATATTTGAGAGGTTCAATAGGGGGCTGTTCTTCCTCACCTCAGAGATGCTGCAGCTGAAATAGGCGTTCTGATACCCATGGGAATAGTAGCATCCAGAGATGCTGAGAACAAACAATGGCAATGTGCTATTATGGGCAAGATGTAATTTCTGTAATTAGTAGTGGTGATGCAATGACATAGTTCCTATTGGCTAACTGATCATACAGCCTAGCCTATTTCAGTGGGTCCTATAGCATTCTGTGTCCTATACAAATGGCACTACTGAAAAATCTGTATTTGTCACCAAGAAGTACAGCACTCATTATTCAGTTTCCAGTCCTGAATCACTTCAAGAACTGGAGTCCACAGAAAAGTCAAATGTCTGAGGATGCCTATGGAATGACCCTAATCACAGGGCAAATATGCTTTACATAAAAAAAAAACACTCTGAACATTGGAAAACAATGACATTCTGCTGATTAAACTAGACATAAAGAGAAGATCAGATACTTTGAAAACTGCTTCTTTGGAAAGATAACAAAAATTGCATACGGATCTTGTTAGCTTGTTTTCTATTGGCGGGGATAATACAATGACCTAAAGCAATTTAGGGAGGAAAAGTCTTGCTTCACCTTATAGCTCACAGTCAATCATGAGCAGGAGTCAGGGAAAGGAACCTGGAGACAGGGACTAATGTAAATATATTGAGGTGTAGCTTCCATCCCTGGTTGCTGACTCAGCCTGCTTTTTTGCACTATCTGGTCTACTTGCCCAGGGCTGGTACTGCTCACTATGAGCCTGGCACAGCAACAGATCACTAGTCAAGGAAATTGACCCCAGAATTGAGTCCAGGTCAATCTGATAGTCATTTCTTCACTGGAAGTTTAGTTTTCAACCACATTCCTTTCACTTTTTCAAGTAGACAGAAAACAAACAAACAAACAAACAAAACTAACCAACATAGGGCAAATCATGATCTATAATCCATCATAGAGAAAATTTATGGTACAATAAGAGTCTATTTAATTTTACATCATGATGCATTAGTGAAACACATTTTTTTTCTGATAGTAACTTAGAAACATTAGATATATTGGTGGGAATGAATCTGGAAACTGGAGGAGCTATTTGCTAACAAGGTGTGTTCTTTCCTCTATTGTTCTCCAATTTTCCCTCCTGGGTGAAGAAATATGATATCATATTTATATTTTATGTTCATATTTTTACATATTTATGTTTATATTTTACACTATACACTTATTTTATCTGTTTGTTTGGACAAAAGAAGCACTGAGTCACATCTTCCTTTGTACCTAGTAATTTCTTTCTTCTTTTCCTTATTGGTTTAGACTGGCATTTCTGTCAGTTCTCATGACACCTAGGTTTTAGTGTCTCTCCAAGAACCATTAGTCAGCCACATAAAAGGATGTAATCTTAGTTTCTATTGCCTATTCTTACAACAGTGATGGGTATTATACTTGTAAAAGGCCGAATCGTGAACTGGGGAGAATACCTGATTTGGAGCATCAGGCAAAACCAAGGGACATTTGACCTTCAATTTGAAAGAAACAATTACTTTTCCTATTATTTTATCCAGATCACTATGTTGCTAAACTCCCCAGGATAAAACCATTTCATTTCTTTAGCCAAGCTACTGATATGCACCTCCAAATAATTTCAACTTGCTGATGTATCCCAAGTAGAGAATAGTGTGTATCTTGTCTGTGACACTTCCTCAACATTTTTTAATATATTATTAGAAATCTTAAAAAATATTAGTTGAACCTATTAGTGAGAGTTGTGCTTACTTGAAATTTATCACTTGATTCTAATACATAGTTCATTGAACTTCTGACCTTGGTCATTACTATAAAGGCTTAATCCCAGGATGTTGTTTTAAGAGATTTTCAGCTTACCAATGTGATGATTTAATAATTCTATGTCATTGCTTGTGATTCACCTCGTTTCCATTGTAATTATAACAGAAGGTAAAATGTATATCAAGGTAAGTATGCTAGAATATTCAAATTCAAAGTCACAAGACTTTATATCAGTATAAGAAATTTTTTTCTTTATAAATCAACAGAACCTAATTATGCAAAGTCTGAGTAGTCATATAAGCAAAATAATATCAACATTATTTTAATTCCAAAGAAGACTATGCTCTAAGATATTAAACTATTCTAGCAAATGATTTGAGAGATTGTTGCTAAAAGACAAAGACAATAACTTTCAAAAAGTATATGTTTACATGCAGTTTACTGTCCTTGGTCTCAATTTCTTTGTGTGTAAAAGGATGTATTTAGAGATGCTGAGAGGATATGTGAGAACTACCCTGAGCTGCGCTATTGAACTTCTGTATTTTAGAGATGAAAGTGAGAATGTTCAGTGAGATGAGACAGTGGATCTATAATTATTATTAAGCTTATAACCTTTTTCAGGTAAGAGGAGATTGTAGAAGCACATAAAAAGATAAATAAGACACTATAATGAGATTATAATAGAGACACACGTTTTTATAAAGTACATACAATATAGATCAATGCTTTGCATGTGTGAGTCAATGTTTTGATGCCCAGTCTAGTTAATAAAATACATGTATAATGCATATAAGAATACACATTCCAGGGTTGGTTGTTGAAAGAGCACTTGCCTTGAATGCATGAAGCACTTATTTTGCCCTTAGCACCACATAAACCTGGGGCATGTCTGTATTCCAAAATCTCAAGTAGTAGAGACACAAAGTTTAGAAGGTCAAGGTCATTGTCTGCTATATCCTGGCTTTCTGGCAGTGTGGGCTAAAAGTGATATTATCGAAGCAAAAAAAAATTAAAAAGTAGTGGAGGGAAGAAAGAAAGGTATGAGAGTAGTGAATGGATTGCTCAAGTCATGGAGAACTTAGGAATGCTGCATACAATGTATTGGAGAATAATTTAAGCCATTAACAATTATGCCAACAAACCCAGTTGGATATTTTGTAGAAAAATTGTAGTTGTAGAACTATGTCTTTTGAGATTACAAGAACCCTAAAATATTGCCCACCTGCTCTATTTTTTATATAGTAAAGGTGAGATTTTTGCTCTGCAGTGTGCAAGGGCCAAATTGCAGATGGTATTCCTTGACTTACGAAGATGTGGCCCCTCACTGTTAACAGAACACTGTCTGTTTCATCCCTCCATTCACTAACATACATCTCTGAGATACAATTGTATCACAATTATGGATAAAATTAAATATTCTAGAATGGCTATAATGGTATAGTTTTCAAGTCTCTAGAAACATAATCAGTGTGACCAAAGATAGACATGTTGAAGGTGAGTTAAAATAAATTTTTAATCATGAACATTAAGCAACATATAAGTGCCTACTATGTGTTCATTACTACCTTCAAAATTGTTTCAATTAACAGGCTATTTGCTTAATGATGTAAATTTCCCTCTGAAATTTTATATTCTATTACTTTATATCAAACTTATAGATAAAAACAGAAAGGTCTTTGTTATAACTCAGAGATTGTTACATGTCTAAATTTGTATTGATTGTATATTTTTTTAAGTCTAACATACTTAATTTTAATATAATATAATAAAACAACTCTATTATATAGTTCTTTTATATAATATGATGTATTCATTATATATATAATGAAATAACCATACATCTGATTGTTTCAAATCCTTACTGGTTTAATTCAAATTATAATTATCTTCCAAAATCAAAAAGTATTCTATTGACTATCTCTGGCCACTTTATAGAGGCACAGAAGAGGAAAAGTTTTATTTTATAATTACCTAGATAATGCTTGAGCTGTCTAAACAGCTGTTTATTCATGATTATGAAATTTAATATACACATGAACATTTTCCTATCTTCAATTTGGCTTCATTTTCTCTTGTACAGATTATTTTATTATGGAACTGACACACTAAAATGCAGCAAGAGATATGTTTTGTCAGTAGTAATTTTTATTTTGTTAGTTCATAGTTGACAAAATGATTTTTGATTATTAAATTGTGAGTTCATCAGCCACAGACTCTAAAGTCCTTTGCTACAATGTTTACTGTTTTAAAAAGTGTCACAGTTTTCAAAACTCATTCTAGTATCTCCTTTAGCAGTTTTAAACAACACATAAAAACAGTTAAATAAAAAAATATAATTGGACGAGTTTTTAAATTTGGTTGTACAGTATAAGAAGTAAAATATTCTAACTCAGCAGTGATGGATGTAAGGTGACCTTACATTCCTATAGTGTCTCCAATGTCAGTAAAGCCTTAGAGAGCCAAAGGTGATCAAGCATCACTCAACCCGATCCTCTAGGTAACCCTACACAATCATATCCTACCACAGGGTTGCACAAAGCAATGAGAGTAAAGCTAACATCCCATCTCATAATATCCAGAAGATGGGCTCTGTCCCTGTGATCCTGGAGAGCACAGCAGAAAAACATAAGAAGTCTATTGGGAGTATTGAAAAGTTTGTTTCTTCTTCTTCCTTAAGGTGTCAAATATTGTCTCAACATGGTCCATATTTGTACTTCAGAAACAGATGACGTGCTCATTGTGCATAAGTACACAACTGATGGGTTTGATCACAGGAAGAACAAACTCAGCTGCCAATAGATGATGAGGCATTAGGTAGATGAAGACTTGCTTTCCTATTTTGAAGTTAGGATGTGGGGCAGCTAGTAAAGAGAATTAATCTATGCATGAAAGAATGAAATTAATTTTGGATAGCCAAGGATAGAATGTATTTATATGAATATTTATTTTTTTCTATAAACATCGATGCTGGAAACTCCAGAGACCAGAGTATCAGAGCTGAATTAAAATCTACAAGGCCTACAAAATCAGTCCAAGGTCAGCCTGTACAACTTTATAAGTTTCTGTCAAAAGGCAAAAACTAAAGACAGGGCAGGTCATATAACTCAGTAGCAGATCCTATTGACAATTCTTAGTGCCATAAGAAATAATTATACAATGTTTAAAAATTAAAACAACCTTTTTCATTTTGAATGAGTCATAAATTGTTTCTAAGTAATATTATGAAAAATAAGATTCATGTACATTTCCTTTCAAATCTAGAATTTGAACAGAAGAAACTCGAGAAAAATTAGGGTGTGCATTAATGCTGCATTTGATGTTAATCTTGTAAGTATAATCACTGCTCCTGATACATAAGAAGGACACACATATGGTATACTTGCATTTTTTTACATTTATGATTTCTTTAGTATGGTCATGAGTAGTCATGTCTGAAGATGTCAGTTACATATTACCAGTTAAGAGACAATATATATATATATATATATATATATATATATATATATATATATATATATATATATATATATATATATATTACTTTTCTCATTGCCGAAGTTTGTAAATGATGCTTCCAACAGTCAGTATTCATACTTGCCATAAAAAAGAAAGTTGACAGAAAAGTCAAAGGCAAATACACAAATCCTATAGAGCAGCCATCAATCCTGATGACTGACTGCCTCTGGACAGTTTGTTTCAACTTATGAAGGTTTATAGAAAACTCTTTCGAGTTCCATCTTATTATCATGGACTGGCCGCCAGCACCGTATACAAAACACTTAGATCTATTGGCATTTGACTTAATATTTTCAAATTGAAGTGAGGTTTTATCTGCCAGTGAGGAGGAAATATCAGTATGTCTTATTCAGTTTAACTCAAGAGCCTCTATTAGCTGTCTCAAGGACAGTGAGACCTGCCAGTCATGTGGGTCTTTGCAGAAACTATACATGTTTTTACCCTTACACTCACCCATCACACTGATGTGTCAAGAATAGCAGGAGGGGAAAAAAGGTTTTGAAAAGAGAAATCTGATATCCCTGTAGGCTCTTCAATCTGATGGCACCTAGAAACTACAAGGAGGATTTGTGAATGCACTTAATAAATACATACCTATTGAGATCCTTTAAGATCGGAAGATGTGAGTAAAACCAACTACCTACTTAGCCAGCAATCAGTTTTAATAATTATATAATACCTTTTAATAATGAGCCAAGAAAATAAATGACACAGCAGAAGCAATCTAGCCAGAATAACTGTCCCATTAGGAGCTTGAATTTACTGGAAAGATTTCTACCACAGAGGTGAAAGCCATACAGTAAGATACGCTGCATATATATTTAGAAAATGTCATAGGACATGTTGATATATTTCAATTCTAAATAGAAAAATCAATGAAAGTATCAATTTGTTTAATACCTGCAAAGAGAATAGTATAAGTATGTTATGCTTCAAGTGTACATGTATGTACAGGTATAAATGTTTATATGTATCAGACACAGGAGAATGTGACAGGCCTAACCACAATCAAAGCATGATATCATTGGAAATAGTCTGATAACCCCATGATGGCTGACTGTTATGATACCTGTGGCAACAGATGGAGCTGAGGCGAGAGAGGTAATGTAGACCCTAGAGTGTGGGCATCTTGCCAGCTCCTGGCTTTTATTACTGAGAGAAATGTGTGCACAGAGGTGAACAGAGGAGAACACTACTTAATGAATGTGAACTGAGACAGACTGAATTGAAGAATTACAGAAACAAAAGGAACCACTTGAAAGCTTCAGCTTGAAGACTACAGAAAATACTAGCTCAAACTCAAACTCACCAATTACAGCTCCAATTTTGAAGTATGCTATCTGGATATGATGGTTGAGTTTAAGTCTTTATATGGAAAAGATGTGGAAAAATTTACACAGGATACACTTTTAACAAAGGAGAAGGCAAACAAATTAATAGACAAATGAAACTTTCACTTCACAGAAATTTCAGTGGTTAGTAGATATACAAAAAACATTGCTAAATTCTTAAATTGGGAAAATATAAATCAATCTCACATCACTTGAAAATCTGATTAAAAAAAAAAAAATCTGTCCAGAATGAAGGAAGCTTCTGAGTCAAATTTACCTTGCTTTCTCTATGTTTTGCACCCAAGATATGCAATCTCTTCTGTGGATGAGTTTTAATCCAGCAATATGACTGCTCTGGAAAGGGATCACATTCAAAAGCCTTTCAGATCTGCATGACTTGAAAGACACATGCCTCTGTCTGAAATATAGACATGGTATTACCATATACATTTAATCCCAAGCAATTAAAGTAAAGCTAGTTTGTAGAAGGGAGCAACCATGATTGCAAGTAATGTCAAATCAAAGGCAGACAAAATGATGGATCATAGAATTCCTTGATGGGATGAGTCAGAGCTAGGACACAACCAGCTCTCATACCAACAGACTGAAAGACAGACATCTTCAGAGGGCAGTTCAGAGATAGAGAGGTGAGAGGAGGCAGTTTTACTCAAACAGACTTACAGAAATTCTCTGCAGGTGAAAACAGATGAGACAGAGAATGACAAAGAGCTAGAAGGTTACAACAGATTACCAGAACTAGTATGAGATCAAGCAGAAAAATTCAGCCAGAAGCCAAAAGATACCAGTTTGAGTCTGAAGTAGTCAGCTTGGAGAGGAGTTTGGACCAGAACAGCTGAGTGGAGCCAGTCAAGAAGAGTTCAGAAAGAGCTAGAAAGGGTGAGTTTCTTCAGTAGTAAGATTCTGAGACTACAGTTCCATCTGGTTAATAAAAGTTATGTTTACAATCTTCAGCAATAATATCTTAACAGTTCATTCTGGAGGGAATTCAAGAGCAATGACAAGAACCTGTGTTGTTATGGGTACCTCTGGCCCTTCCTACCCATCACTTCATAAGAGACCACATTCCTGAGTACAAATTGGTACAGTCTCTGTAGAAATTAGTCATAGGCTCATCAAAAGTCTAAAAATAAGCCCACTATATGACCCAGTTAAATGACTGCTTAGCATGTGTACACTGAACTCAATATTCTCCTCTGTTGATATTTGCTGAGCATTGTTCAGAACCTCCATAGTCACAAAAGCAACGAAAGAGAAACAACCTTAATGTCTTTTACCATATGAATAAATAACCAAAATTCAGAATACATGCAACCATAGTATTCTACTCCTCTGTAAAGAAATATCAAGTTATAAAATTTGAAGGTAAATGAATGGATGCATAATATTGAAAGAAACAACCCCAGAAAGAAAAATGACATATTTTCTTCAGCATCAGTAGCTCCTACATTCAAAGAATCACCTGTGAGTGTACAACACAGAATATCTACAGAAACCACATAAAGGAACCATAAACAGTATTGGAAGGGAAGAACATAGTACAGGTGATAAGAAGTTAAAGATGGAATGGCTTAAAAGGGCTCCAACAGGGTAGACACAGAGAGGTCAATACAGAAAGAGAAAGGGAGACAAGGTAAAAATATCACCAAGATCACTTAATAGAGACTGGTAGAATCGATTACTTTACATTCACCTAAAATCAAATACAATATATAAGTGTATGTGTATACATATATACACATATATGCATCTATCATAAAGACAATAAGCCACTTTGCAGACAATACTCTCCACAAGGATCATAGATTTAACACAAATCCAAGTACCACACATCCTTATAAACCATTGGCCATGGTAGGTCAAGTGACTTCCTAGACAATATAGATTATAAGTGCTACTTTTGGTTATCTCTCATGGGCTGAAGTGGGTTAGCATTGCTGGAGCTACATACTTAGACAAAGGAGAGCTAATGAACCAGTTGAACCTGACAGGAAAGCAATGCCTTCTTGAGCCTTAACATTCATAGCCCCAACAAATATTACACAAATTGCCCAGGAGCTAGCAGTTGAACACTAGTGCTCATGTAAAGAAGTATCTACAAACTATGGAAGTGTCTGTCATGATAAGATGTACATAAAGTTTCAAGAAGTGACCTTCATATGCTGCTGTCAACTAACAGCTATCTAATTGAACTTAACATTCAGTTCAACAGGAGGGAGACTGTGCCTAGTACTGGAAATCTAGACAGCTTCCCAGAACTAAGGTCAAAGATCGGAGGGGGAGGAAAACTATTATCACCAATTTGCCAGATTGATACAATTCTTTACTACTATCTAAATCTTATAAGGATAAGGATACTTATAATCCGGTTTAGCTACTGCCCTTAATCAGAGAATCCTTTCTTCATGGCAAATGAAGACCATCACAGAAAACTACCACTGAATATAATGCAGAGACAAAGAGATTTTGAGGAGCTCAGCCCCAAGAGGTACAACTATAACATTGTTCTTGTATCTAAGACCGAGAGGATGTTGCAGTCATGAGTAATGAAAAGATCCTCATAGCCAGAATGCCAGGAAATCTGTGAAACCTTCTTTCCTAGAAACAGCTGAATAAGGAAGACAGACAATAGCAATAGCCAGGGACAAGTCAATGTCGTTGAAGTAAATTTTACTGGTTTCTACCTCTCGACAAAGAACTATAGATAGCCATTAAATATTGGGAGACAGCTTCTCCCAGAAATGAGATACCATATTTTTTGTCTTATAGTAGTCATTCCCTAAACCATAAGTACAGAAACAACCAAAACGAGCTCATAAGATTGTATTAATATATACTCATTTATAAATTGTGTGTGTGCTTGTGTGTGTATGTAACATATATAGTCAAAGAAAGGGTTTATATACAGTGCAGTTAGGAGAGGCTAGAGAGATGACAGGAAATTGAGAGTAGTATAATTCTATTTGAATTAAAACATCGTTAAATTTAGAACATAAAATTTAAAATAAAAGTTACATTTATCCATGGTTTCAACAATACACAGAGGTAAAGAGGCTACGGATGGGGTTCTGACAGAGTAGCTTAGAGAGGCTGGAGGGAGAAGCGGGGGAAGGTGTGTAATTCTATCTTAATTAAAATCATTTAAAAATTTAAATGAATTTTAAAATGTTACTTCACACATGGCAATGGGATTTTATTTAATACCATTTTAGTAGCAGTGTTATCAATCTATATGGTGTACCTCCCTTCAAAGCATCTCTTCTTTAAATTAACTACAAATAGTATGTTTCAACTCACCCTACTTCCCAGTCAACTCTCTGTTTTTCCAGTAATACTTCCTACTTCTACCTTCATATCCCATGTATTCTATGAATGAAGTCATCAGGCCAGAGCAGAACTTTCTACTGTTTCCTTTGTTAATAGACATGAAGGCAAAATATTGGTAAATATCTATGTTTATACTCCTAGATTCGTGCTTCTCAGCCTCAACCAAAGAAGCTCTGGTCTCCATGGTCAGTGGTGGATGCAGAGTCATAACTGTTCACTGGCCCTAGAGGGGAACATATAAATTACCCTTTCAGGGCTATGGGACATGGCTGAAGAAGAGAGAGATGATATGAGGGGTGGAAACAAGGTGAAGAGCCCTGTGAAATGTGGTTCTCTGGACCTGACATGAGTACCACACTCACAAACTCAGGATTACTTAGACAACCCTGCAAAGATTCTGATCCATTAGCATTCAAAATGCTTAAGAGGCTCCACCCCTTCCTAGGTTGCTAAGAGAGTCAATGTTTTTTTTTTTCCTTTTTTTTGTATTGGATATATTTCATTTACATTGCAAATATTATCCCCATTCCCAATTTCCCCTCCATAGCCCCCTATCCTATTCCCCTCTCTCTCTTTCTGATTTTCCTCCACCCACCCACCCATTCCCAACACCCCATCCTGATAGTCCCTTACACTGGGGCATCAAACCTTGGCAAGGACAATGGCATCTCTTCCCATTGATGCCCAACAAGGCCATCCTCTGCTACATATGCAACTGGAGCCATGGGTCCATCTATGTGTACTCTTTGGATAGTGGTTTAGTCCCTGGAAGCTATGGTTTGTTGCTATTGTTGGACCCAACTATACCACTCCTGGGCATATACCCAAAAGGTGCTCCAACATATAACAAGGACATATGCTCCACTATGTTAATAGCAGCATTATTTATAATAGCCAGAAGTTGGAAAGAACCCAAATGTCCTTTAACAGAGGAATGCATACAGAAAATGTGATACAATTACACAATGGAGTACTACTCAGCTATTGATAACAATAAGTTGGTGAAATCCTTAGGCAAATAAATGGAACTAGAAAATATCATCCTGAGTAAGGTAACCCAATCCCCCCCCCCCCAAAAAAAGAAAGAAAAGAAAAGAAAAAAGAAAATCATGCATGGTATGCACTCACTGATAAGTGAATATTAGTCCAAAAGCTCAGATGGCCTAAGATACAATTCACAGACCACATGCATCTCAAGAAGAAAGACCAAAATGCAGATGTGTCCGTCCTTCTTAGAAGGGGAACAAAATATTTACAGTAAGAAATAGGGAGACAAAGTTTGAAGCAGAGACTGAAGCAAATGTCACCCAGTCAGCTCCACCTAGACATCCATCCCATACACAGCCACCAAACCCTGACAATGTTGCTGATGCCGAGAAGTACAAGTCGATGGGAACCTGATATAGCTGTCTCCTGAGAGGCTTTGCCAGATCAAGACAAATACAGAGGTGAATATTCACAGCCAACCATTCAACTGAGAATAGAGTCCCCAATGGAGGAGTTACAGGAAGGACTGAAGGAGCTAAAGGGGATTTGCAACCTCCTAAAAACAACAAGCTCAACAGTCAGTGGTCATTGAGACAGAGAAGGTTATATCCATCAGTGCTCTACTAATGGCTGCCTCCGTATTGCCAACAAAGCTCAACCCTCGGTTTTGAAAATAGCCCTAACTGAATTAAATTCAGCGACACACCACTCATGTTTGCATGTGTGAGTGCGCACGCACAGGCACACAGAGAGCTAGGAGTGGGTCTTGACCTGTGAACAAGGGGTCCAGTGGAAAGAAATGAACAAGGAAAGAAAACAAGGACATGTGATGGGAGGTTGGTATCCCGCTTTCCTTTAAAAAGATTCGACCGAAAACGAGCAGCAGTGCAGGAGTTAGGGGAGAGATGGGGAGGGCTCAAAAGCACTAAGTCAGAAGGTGCCCCAGAGGAGAGCATGACGTCTGCATGCATGCGAATGTCACAGCAATCGATTAATTTTTATAATTAACATGGTTGAATCGTTATAGTTTTAAATAATATATTTAATACCATGTGGATAGAAAGAATTTTAAAGGTGAGAGAGGGATTCTGAGGTAAAACTTGCTGGTCTTTCCGTGTATTTCAGATACTCTGCTGATCCATTGCAAACTACAGAGTCCTTAGCAGTAAGACGGGAGAAGTTCCTGGGGCACGGGCGAGTTTCAGTGCAGTCCTTCTATTCCTGATCTGAGGTTTATCCATTCTGACACTGACAATCGTGATCTATCTCAAGTATGTAAATAGAAATATTTTAAACTCTGAATGTACCGATTTCTACCCTTGAAACCCAGGACTTACTCAAGTTTGAGGACAGAATGCACCTTGAGTGCTGGTCGTCCTGGATGGGTCTCAGTAACTATGAAACAAAATTATTGCCTCATGTATTTTAACTGCAAAGAAATTAAAATGGCAGTACCGGGAAACGTGGAAAACAGTCCAAATTGATATATCTAATATATAAGAGAATTATTATCTAATAAATATTTAATAAAACTAATATTGTATATAAGATCTAGTAAAACTGCAATATCAGGTTTACAGTTGACCTGGCTATTTTTAAAAGAAAATCCTTACTTAGGATCAGATTTATAAAAAGAAAAAGAAGAAAAGGGAAGAAAGAAAAGTTGTGAGTCACCCAGTGCAAGTCTTCATTTTCCAAACAGGACACTGAGAAACTATATGTGACTGTTATACATTAATGTTTGCATTGCCTATGACATAAAAAAAAAGTTTAAAGTAGTGGTGTGTGTTTCACAGGAAGTGAAAGGAAAGGGAAGAGATGTTACACATGAGGCAAAGGCTGCTATTCTCCTTTTCATTTTTTCTTTCTGCTTCAGGGGGAAAAAAACGAGAAAATGGGAGACAGAGCTACCGTGTCCGGGCACTTTCCCTTGTGTATTCTGAAGCCGGTTCCAAGCCAGTAACCCTGAGAGACGGGAGAGCCCTCCATCAGACTCATTCCTTGTAGGGAACTGGTTTTATTTAACAGTGTCGAACAGCTGGAGAGCACACAGCTAACAACCACTTGAGCATGAAAGTGTCTGATGACTGCAAAGAAAATACAGCGTCCGATGAGGTCCAGAGGTAATAACAATATACAATAGGAGAGAGGTGCAGAGACAGGCTGAAACCTGCGAACAAATGCCAAAGGATCCCTGCGTCTGGTGCGGGCTTCCTAGCCAGAAACCATGTAAATCATTAGAGAAGTCTGCTGCAGTCACCTCGGTGTGTGTGACTGCAAAATGACACAAAGGCAGGTGTTGAAAACGAAGACAACGAAAGCTCTGGGGAAAGAAAAAAAAGTCAGCTTTCACAACAGTTCTCAACAGCATCTAAGTAGCGCGTCAGTGAAAATATTTATGAATCAAAATCATCCTCTGGTCATAGGATTTCTTCACTCGCAGAAGAGGAACGAGCCCAGGATCAAAGCTGGCTGAAAAGCAATGCTGAATTCTAAATGTTACTGCAGGCTGAGCTGTGATTTTTAAATAACCGCATGTATTTTAAGGGATCACTTGCTCTGCTCCCTCTTGACATGTTTTTTTTCCCCTACAGGTGACTGTCAAGTGCATTCTGTGATGAAAATAAAAACCACATCACTAACGGTTTTTTGCATGTTCTGAGCTGCATCTTATCATCTAGTGAGAAATGAAAGACTTTTCTCTCCTATTTTTAATGTAAGAACCACATTTCTGCAGCATCTGTACCATACTAAAGCCGAGCATGCAGTTGAAGGAGAAGAAATCCAATCTTGAAATAAACACATGTATTTTATTTTATTTTATTTTAAGTTTCACAGGATGCTCTGAAAAATCTTGCTATCAGTACAGTGTCCTGTGGTTAGGAAGGGACAAGCTACAAATCATAATATGTTCAACAGGGCTTTGTTACTAAAACCAGACACAGGAAGTATCTTTGGAATTTAAAGGCACTTTTCCCTCCAAAGAATGAAGATCTAAATTAGAACGTAGATTTCAGTCTATTTTATATTTGGACTTTCCTCACTGCCGTAAAACTAACAATTATATATGTTGTAAAACTACTGGGTTTTGCCTACAAATTCCGAAGATCCCTTTGTGAGTGGATACATACACTCTGGACAAAGAAAATGGCCATTTGAGATGGTCAGAGGAGCTAAGGCCCAGCAAGGCTGGACACAGTGATTGCCACCTGCCCAGCAGAGACACAAGGTTTCCATGCAGAGCACAGGTGTGCACTGCTTCTTTCTTGTTAGTCTAGGTCACTAGTATTTCTTATTTCAACTTTAATTTTTTATCTTTTAATATGTACGTGTCTGTAGTAAAGTGGCATTATTAAAATAAGGGATTTAGCACATGGTGAGATAGATCTAGGGCAAGCTAGAGTAGACAACAGAAATTCAGTCCCACCAAAACTCCTTCACCTAAAGGGTCATATTGGAAAAGAAGAAAGAAAGATTGTAAATCCAGAGAGGAGGGTATCTGAAGGTCCACTCATGAAGTCTAGCCAACATGGCTGGCTAATGAGAAATAGACAGGGAGAAAACCTGTTAATGTGAATGGAGGATCGCTTACAAGGCCTCCCCTCTTGCAAAACAAAAAACAGAACAAACAAACAAACCCACAGGCAGCTAAGGAATGTTGAGAGGAGGAGAGAGGAAAGAGCACACCAACGGTTACTCAATATACCAAATGGCGAGACCAGAAAACATAAGTCATTTGTACAAATACATATAACAACAATTAAAGAGGCCATACATTTGAAAGATTGTAAAGATGAAGGATACATAGGAGGGGTAAGTTTGAGAATTGTGGACAAGGGGATGGCTGTAATCATATTATAATTTCTAAGACTTCTCTTTTTTTTTTTTTTTTTTTCACCTTTCAAAAAGTACTTTCTTCTGTTTCAAAGGCAACAATTGTACCATTTCAATTTTGATATTTCAGGTTTAGGGTGCAGTAGAGGAGTAGTGTTGTTCCAAATGCCCTTTTTTATGAACACAATCTAAAAATCCAAAGGCATCAAGGTGCTTGTTAAAGGCCCCTTGAGTGGTCTACAATCAGAATCGGGACCTATGTGCAGAGAACATGCCCATTTCTGTTAATAAGTTCAGTAAACCCTGTGTCTCACTGTTCTCAAACAGCTGAAAATATTCCTTCAAAGAAACATCCTACATCCGCAAAATGCACAGAGAGACAATCTACCCTTAAAGTTGGCTAGCTTTGTAGAGGAGTCATAGAGATTAGAATCTTCAATCTGGAAACTCTGACATCTATTAAATCATGCAGAAGGTGGAAAGTGTGAAAGCCAAGCTACATACAAACTCAATTATACAGGGTCTAAGGTGCTTTTTGAAGCTTAAGAGAGATAAATTTAGGGGAAGTAATAGGAAGTGCCACACTATGTTATTTATTAGATAGAGTGTGCATGCAAGTAGTGGGCTAAAAATATAATAGGTTCATAAAAGGTTTAGATAAAAAACATACAATAAATCAATTTGAGACTATTAAGGGGAATTGGTCCAGTATAGGATTAATACCTCTTTCATCTCTGTCAAAGTGCACAGCCCTTCTTGTTCCTCAGTAACAGTCTGAGAGCAAATTTGAACATTATTGCCCTCAGATCAAACAACTGAAAAAACAAGTTTTTGATAAAAAGAGGCAATCTCTTTCAGCTACTTCAGCCCTTCCCCTAGCTCTTCCATTGGCTATATTGATTGTGTTTGTATTATTACAAGAAAGCTTATGGTTTTCTGGGAAAAAAAAAAAAAAGACCTAAATCAGGTTTGCAAATAACTGATTTACATTGCAATTTTAATGTGGTTTTCTAAAGGCGAACCATTATAAGAGTACCCTATTTCTTTTATACATTAAGTCATAAGAGGAACAACTATTATTATTTTTTCTGGATCAATTATTAAGTTTCTAAACCTAAATGCAGTGATTGCACATGTATATATGTATACATGTTCTTCTTGATAAAGACACTGGGTAGGTAATTTTTTTGGTTACGAAGATTAACGTGAAATTTGGAATCTTTGTTTTTCTCCATGTCCATTTATCTTCATTAGAACGAAAAAGCATTTTAAAGTTTGTTTTATACAAGGTTAGTCAATATTCACAAAACTCTAAAGAAACAAAACAAGACAACAATAATAAAAAATCCTATGTCTTCAAACCTGTAGACTCATGCATTCTACTCTCATTGACCCTTCTACTCTCAAGCTATTGTGACTACTTTTCTCTATGAAAGCAAAAAGATAGTCATTAAGCCTTCCATCTGAGAGTTCTGAAAACAATTAGGGCCCAGTTCTCTGAGACAACACAGTCATGTTCTGAGTTGGTGGTTTTGTAATATTGTATTCACTTAGATCATTTTCTTATTCTTTATCATTCATAAATTTTAAGAACCCTAATGCTACATCCTGGCAAAATAAAACTCTTCAAAGTTGTGCATTTCTTATACTTTTCATGTACCTTAACTGTGTATCATTGAGAAAGAGGTGGTCCACATCAGGTTCTGGTTAGTGAAAATTTTATAAAAGGGAAAAAAATGTGAGAAAAAATTAACCTCCTATAGTCTTCTTTTGGTAATACAAATGTTCAGATACAGAAGAGAGATGATGCATGGAGAATCAAGGATGTATGTATTAACAGATTTTTCTCAGCTCTCTCATGTAACAGCTCCGATTTGTGAACACTGAATGGAGTGTCTCAGCCTCAATTCTCTAGTATCAGGGGTTTTGTGCAACATGGCAATGAAAGAAACAGAAAACACTACCACCACTACCAAGAACAACAAAAGTACCACACATACTGTGTCTAGCAACCCGAAAGTGTTCATTAATTGATGGCTAGTCATATTGTACTACCATTTTCTGCAAAAGAAGAGCTTAATCTTCGTATTGCATCCACCAAATATAAAATCATGATAGCATTAATTAGAACCAACATGCAAATTATAGAGCATCATCCTGATCTATAAGATAAACTTGAAAAGTTGTAATTTATTCATATGATACCTTTAGGCTTGGGGGACACAGAGACAGAGGAAGGGTGTTTTAAGAATATGAGAGTTGAAAATGGGAAGACAGGCTGTGAGATACTGTCTTTGAATCACAACATGGTCATGTAATCATCACACACAGCAGCTATGTGCACCTGCACTGGGTCTACAGATGCCAGACTCCCCTAACAGTCGGCTACAGAAGGGGAAAAGTATCCCTACCACATTTCACTATCTGTTTACAGGTGACAGATTCTGGGAATAAGGGGATACGGTATGAACTTGTACACCCACCCCTTAGCCTATCTGGCTCACAGGATTAAATCTAAACCCATGGTTACACAGACATCCGATAGGGACACACAAAATATGTAAATTACAGTCACAGATTTAAGTGAAGTTAACTGATGGGGTACATATATAAAGTTATGAAAGAATACAAGTTGCTAATAAGAGCCGACATTGTCTATACTATCATTCATGATAAAATAAGTTCGAGAATTATTATATCATATTGGTCAGAGAAAAGGAGAGGAAAGGCTTATGCTTAACTGCTGGGTCATATTTTGCTAGGAACTGTAGCTAGTTATGACTACAGGAGCATAAAATCAAGCAATATCAGAACTGAAATAAATAAGTAATTCTGCAATAACACACGTGAGCCAGAGGGAAGTGGGATTTAAACAAACCGTATGACACACTCATCGCACTAACTTAGCATGTGGCCTTAGGCATCTCAAATATGTGAACAGAAGGAAAGCCTACTGCCATCAGGGAAGAAAGGTGCTTGACTGGGAGCAAAGGTTGAAGAACTGGATCGCAAAGAGAAAATCTGAGTGCATGTTTACATAAAAAATAGAAAATTAACAAAGCAGTATGTATATGGGTCTCTATTTCAACTTTCAAATCACCCCATTTAGCTGACTACAAGGAAACAGCTATCTATCTATCTATCTATCTGTCTGTCTGTCTGTCTGTCTGTCTGTCTATCTATATCTATATCTATATCTATATCTATATATCTATATCTATCTATATATATCATATATATATAATATATATATATATATATATATATCATGCATTTAAAATGGCAATTAAAACTGTTATTACCTAGTCTTTCCATTGAGTTCTGTTGTTATTGCTGTGCCTTCTTGAAGGTATGAATGCATAGGCAGGTTTCTTTACTTTATTTTACATCAGGACTTAATTATGTTGCCTAACTTGGTCTTCAATTTCTGGTTGAAGGCATCCTTTACATTCAGTTTCTCTGGTTCTGAGACAGTCATGCAGCTATGTTGGGGCATGTTCTCTGTAATTAGCCCTTCACACACAGTCCTAGAGGGCAACCCAATAAGCTCACTGGCTCAACAAGCTAGGCTTGGGGGAAACTATCCCATTTGTGTGTCTGGTGCTTTATGGGGTGTCCTAGCATTTGTTCTCATCTCCCCATGAAAACAAACACACTTTTGAGTGCAAAATCATTGTCACAAATGTTGTTTACTACAAGTTTCTCTGTGTACTTCAATTTTGTTGGCACAATTTACATTATTGAATACCTGTCTTGCACACTTTCTATCCATCCTCTACCCATAGCCAATCAAGTTCCATCTCTTCCAGTACATAAGGCTTTTTGTTTATTTTATAACTCATACTGATGACTTCAGTTCATTCTGCATAGCAGGTCCTGAGAAATGGCTATTGCTAATATGTACTGGTTTTTTTTTTTTTGGGGGGGGGGTCTATAAGGAACACACCAAAAAACAAAACAAACAAGAAAAACATAAACCTGCCTTGTTTTTGATTTCCTGATCCCTCTCAGGCCTGTACATTAGAACTGACTGTTGGCTTAAAAGCATGATGTTTAACAGTCACCTCGGATTCCGGGTTCAGCAAAGAGTCTCCAACAGACCACTCCATGGTGGATCAAGCCTAAGCTACAGCTGTCATCTCACTGAAATCAGCTTGCCTGGACGAGCCCAAGGGGCTTCTTCAAATAAATTTACTGCACCAAAACTGAGACAACAATCGGCCAGGCTAAACATTGACTACGCATGTTCCCTTTTCTCTATGTCTTGTAACCAGCACTGATTCTTCTTCCCCAGTTCAAAGGTCAAGTCTGTGTTAGCAGCTGGAAGAAGGGCAAAGACATTTAATGTGCTTTGTCCTCCCAAACCAGCTACTGTTTAAAATCTCTTTCTTATTTTCACCATTTCTTCACCTTACTTTCTTAGGGATACAAGAGCCAACCTGACATGTTTAGACTCCCGGTGTCACAGCACTGCCCCAAGCTAAGTTACAACTGTCTCATTCTAGTTACTTTAGTCAAATACCTGGAACACTTTCCAAAGACATACCTCTTACAGTTTACTATATTTTCAGTGCAAAGATCTGTACTGAATATGTACTTAGAAGAACAGTACTAGACTATAAAGACTCAATACAATTAAATTCAAATTGTATTGTGAGCAATATCTCTATAAATGATCTACTTTAAAGAATAAATATTTTTCATTTTTAGATACGCTTTGCAAGTGCCCTTTTAAATGATTTCAGAATCTGTGAGCTTCCATATAAAAATGTATCAGTATTGGCTACTCATTATTGATAATATGATATTTGCCACCAAATCATCCAGAAAAAAATTTGTAACTATACAAGCCAAACTATATGCCAAAGTTATAATTTTGTAAGTGTAGGATGATGTCAGTGGGTCAAATAAGATACAGTTATTTTAAAGAGCAAAATCAGGAGATTGAGAAAACGTACTTCAGAATTTCTCTAATTAAAAACAGCTTTATAGCTGGACAGTGGCGGCGCAGACTTTACCTCCAGCACACGGGAGGCAGAGGCAGGGGAATCTCTGAGTTCAAGGCCAGCCTGGTCTACAGAGTGAGTTCCAGGACAGTTAAGGATATGTAGAAAAAAACTGTATCAAAAAAAAAAAAAAACATACTTTTACCTTAAAAGGGACTTGAGAAGTTGTCCAGCAGTACAACAGTAAGAAAAGAAAATATTTTTCGATCTTTCCACAGTCCCTTAAACTATCAATGCTGATTAACTGTAAACTGGAAAACTATCATTTTACCCATGTGATAGATACATATCACATTATCACACCTTTGCTAATATGTGAACAGTGAGCTAAGTGTTAGAGTTACAGGTAACAGCAAGAATAACTTACACTCTGAGGAAGAAAACACATTGGAAATGATAAAGCTACGTGAACACACACACACACACACACACACACACACACACAAAGAGACAATTGTGTGCATGCAAATGACTCAAGGAGGACAATGACTCACAGCAGGAAGGAGCTATAAATAAGCAGGGTGTGACTCTTTGGAAGCCACAAAGACACTTTATGTATAGGTCTCAAGATCATGTGAAATAACATATGGAAATTTCTTCTTTGCATGTATATTTCAGCAAGCAGGGTCCTAGGATAAAGTGACCACAATAGAAAAGCAAAGAGATTATTAAAATAATTAAAATGGTAAAGACAGTTTTCTAAGAACTGAAAACTAATGTATCTGCTTACATCTTGAGACATGTTAATTACAAGAGAGTCAAAGAATCTACAATGACTCAAAGGAAGAAGATGTATTTGAAATTCCCAAGCAAGTTGTAAGAATGCCTAGAATATACAGTACATGTGTGCGGTCATTAAAAAAATAGTCCTCCTTGGGGATTTTAGAAGAGGCTTTTATAATCTCTACTGCTTGCTCAGAGTGTTTTATCATCTCACAGCCCACACTGCATATGATAAAATTCACGTCTGCCTAAAGTGAACATGTCTGCCAAGATTCCTGTGTTCCCCTTGATGTCAGGGGTGAAGGTCTGAGTGGTTATGCCCTTAGAGCAAGTAGAGTAAACCGATCTAGAAAATAATTCGAGATGCAGTGGGAAAGAGATGCAGAACCTTTCTCATCCAAACACCCACGCAGCCTTTTGAACTTAGTCTCATACACAGTATCTCTCTGTCTCTGTACATTCACATTGTGTCTTAAGTACGTTCCTGAATCTCTTACAGAGTCATGGACATTTTGTGTGGTATAAACCTGGAAACAAAAAAGAACACCCCATTTATTCTAATGGAGATGAGGTTAGAGTGATATCGTAACTATCCTAGAGAGAGGAAGGAGATAAGAGTCTATGTGTTTGCAGCTACAGGTCTCTGAAAATTGTAGGTGACAAAGAATGATCCCGAGACAGATAAACAGGTAAATTCCTTTATCATTCATGATAGTTGGCTATTTTGAACAAACATACTTCTGCTCTGTTTTAAGGGGGAAAATTTGGAGCAGAAATTTTTATTTCGAGTTTTGAAGTTTCGTTATTATTGTCCTTTTTCATAGTCTTCCCATGTTTTCGATGATCAATTTTCTATCTGCATGTTAAAAACTCCATTGATGTTTTCAATCACCAGCATTAAATGGAGCTATGACATCATCAATTGTTTGCACTTGAATGTGAACATCCCTAAACTATCAAAGAGTATGTTGTTTCTATGTTGTCTTGAGAGTGTAAGTAAATATATACTCATTTGAAATAACACCATGTCTCTACTATTACACAGAAAGAAAAAAAGAGCTAGCAGACTCTTGACAGTAAAAACAAATCAATAGTAATATCTTTAGAATAGAAGCACTTTTGTGGATAGAAAGTGTGTGGTTCAACGGGAATGAAGTAATCGCTGTGTGCAGTCTGTCATTTGGCTTGAGCATGAGAGATCATACATTCTGACACTTGTTTATATCACAGGGCTGTCAGGAAAGCTGAAGCAGAGGGAGAAAAATCTTCCTATCAGCACTGGAAAAATGTATGTTTTTAACACATTCCAGGGAGATGATGTGCATAAGCCTTTTGGAGACTTTTAAATGGATGCTTTGCTTCCCATTGAGGTCTGTTCTGTTGATGAAGACAAAGGTTCCCCAGGCTGCAGAGAGAGACCATGTCCAGTGGTTCCCTTGCATCCTGTAAACTTGACTAAGTTATTAGTGTTGCTCTTAGTATAGAAGTTTTATGACTGTGAGCATAATTAAGACATCATGTGAATGTATAGAGACTGATGGAATTCTAGGTGATGCTCCTTCCGTGAGCACATAGAGAAATAGGTATGTTTTGATACTCATGTACTGTTCCTGTATGATGAGGACAATGGTTTTGGATGATGTTTAATATTCAGACATCAAAGTAAATAATTCAAGTCAAATTTGCAGTCGATCTCAAGAATTTAAATCATCAGCACAGATATCCATTCTCGGCATGTTGATGTAGATGTAGTTTTTTTTTTTTTTTTTTTTTTTTTTTTAATATGTCTCATAAAAATCAGAACTTCCAGAATTTAGTAAGCTCAAAAAGAAGAAAGGCCAGAAAGTGGGTGCCTCAGTCTTTCTTAGAAGGAAGAATAAAACATTCATGGGAGAAAATAAAAGGTCAAATAGAGGAGCAGCAATTGCAGGAAAGATCATCCAGAGACTACCTCACCTGCGGATATACCCCATATGCAGCCACTAAACCCAAGCACTATTGCTGTTGCCAAGTAGTTCTTACTGGCAAGAACCTGATATGGATGCCTCCCAAGAGGCTCTGCCAGAGCCATACTGATACAAAGGAGGATGCTTGCAGCTAACCATCAGACTGAACACGAGGACTCCAATGAAGAAGTTTGAGAAAGTATTGAAGGAGCTGAAAGGGTCTGAAACTCTATGGGAAGAACAAAATGATCAACTAACCAAACCCACCACAGCTCCCTGGGACTAAAACACCAGCCAATGATTTCGCAAGGAAAGACCCATGGCCCCAGGTACATATGCAGCAGAGGATAGAATTTTCAGACATCAATGGGAGGAGAGGCCTTTGGTCCAGTGAAGGCTCCTTTTCCCAGTGTAGGGGAATGCCAAAGTGCTGAGGTGGGAGAGAGTGGATCTTCATGGAGGCAATGGGAGGGGAAGGAGGAAGGGTGTAATATCTGAAATGTAAAGGCAGAGAATATCCAATAAAAAAAGTGGGGGGGGGGAGATCAGAACTTCCAAAAAGTGTATCCAAGGAAAGTACAAGTAAAAGGAAGTTGATGTTTAGTATATATGCTCATTGCTTCAAGTAAACAAAAACTGGCATAGTATTTGCTAAAAAGTAAAGCATTCCAATTTTCCTCTTTGAAATGAGTGAGTCCAGTAAAGAATACATTCACTCTTAATCCCCGTGTCTAACAATCATTTCTCTCCTCTGATGTCCTACAAACCAGATGAATATTTGCACTGAAAAACATTAAAAACCTTAAAATACTTAAGGTAGTTTTTCTGCTTAGTTTTAGCTGTAAAATTAAATTATCTTTTAATTTAAAAATTCTGCTGCATCGAAAAAATGTTATAGTGGAGGACCATCCATATCTAATCCCCATTTATAGCCCTTAACACGGATCCAGACCTGTTTCAATACTGTGAAGAATACTGTTAGCCTAAAAAAGTCTTAAACAAGGACTTTATTTTAATTAGCACAGAATCGCCACTAGGTGGCCCCAAACACCAAAATGTGTCAGGATATGACTTGAAAGTTGCCAAAGGTATTAGCCGCAATTTACCTCATAAATGGGTCAAAACTTCAAGAATGTGACCTCCTCTCAACCCTATGATCATTTTTATATCTAATTTGTGTGTTTCTAAACTGAATACACTCAAGACAATGCATCAAATACCTGAACAAAGTTTGAAGGATTTTTTTGCCAGGAATTCTTTCAGTCCTTACAACTAACAATTGAATAATACTTGTTTTCTCAACGTTTTATAATTTCTCCACCAATATTACCCCAGTTTTCTCCTCATTTTTTCTTATCAACTAAATACATGCTGATGAATGAGATGGTTAAAGAATTCTGTAACTAATGAGAGAGTGTGCCTAATTCTCTAGCCTTGAGAGGCCTATTAATCAAGTATACTTAGGTGGTCGAGGACATTAGCATCAAAATGTATATGGTATCTTAGATGAGCTTTTTGCCTTAATCGCTGTGAAGCTGAGCCAGTTAGTGAACCATGAAACTGAAGCCATGGATGGAAATGCTGATGAATGAGCACAGGGCTATCAAGAATAGAAAGGTCAAGCTTCTTTCCTGGTTTCTCCTTTAGGACACCCATCTCATCCTCCCTCCCCCTGCTTCTACATGGGTGCTACCCCACCCACTCCCGCACTCCCTCCTGCCTCCCAGCCCTGGCATTCCCCTATATTGCAACATCCAGTCTTCAGAGAACCAAGGGCTTCTCTTCCCATTGATGCCCAACAAGGTCATCCTCTGCTACAGAAGGAGCAATGGGTCCCTCCATGTGAACTCTTTAGAGATGATTTTACTTTGCTCGAGAAATTACCTCTGTCACCCAAGTTGGCGGTGTTGTTACTTTTACATACTGGCAGGGTGAAGATTGTTCTTTAATTCTATATGAGTTTTGTTGAAATTGTAGTTGGCTTTCTTGTTTGTTGGTTTTGGTTTGTTTGTTGGTTTTGGGGTTTTTGTTTTTGTTTTGTTTTGTTTTTTTGTTTTTTTTTTTTTAAGCTAGGGATTTCATAGCATTTGGTAGGCAGGACCTTATTGTGTTGTCTGGGCTGGAGCTGAAGTTTTAATCCTGATTCAACCACTCTGTGTTTGCAGGTGTGAGGCACCATACTCAACCCAAGTGTGTGTTTATCAACTGAGTATAAGAATTTTTCTTGTGGTTACAAACAGGGACCTAGCATGGCTGCCCTCAGAATGGCCCAATGAGCAGGGGAAAGAGTCAGAGGCAGATATTTACACCCAATCAATGGACTGAAGCTGGTGACTCTGGGGTTGAATTAGGGAAAAGCCGGAAGAAGCTGAGGAGGAGTTGGCACTGTTGGAGGACCAGCAGTCTGAGCTAACCTGTACCACTGAGAGACTGCTCTAACACTGAGTGAACAACCAGACAGCATATACCAGCTGATACGAGGCCTCTGACATATAAACATCAGAGGATTGCAGGGTCTTGACTCAGTGAGAGAAGATGCACTTAACCCTCAAGACTTGAGGTTCCACGGTGTTGGGAGGTCTGGGAGGGTAGGGGTGAAGCTGGGGTGGGGATATCAGTTTGGAGGGGTGGAGGTGGTATGGGATGTGGAATAGTCAGAGGGTAGACTGAGAGGGAGGAAATTGGACTGTATAAAAGATTAAAGAATTTTTAAAAGTAAAGAAAAAATAATAGTTAAAAAAAAAAAAAAGGTCTAAGTAAGATTGCAAAACCAAGGTTGATATTCTTACTTTGAAAATCTAATTTCAGAACTAAAGCCATTGGTGTGTTTTGGTTTATCCTTCCAAAAAGGGGGGAACACTAGAAACAGTGGTTTATTGGGCTGATCTTTGTATCACCTTGAATGAAAGGGGACAGAATGGATTATCCAAATAAAACCTTTTAAACGGTTCACTTTCTGCAGCCGGTCCTATTTCTTTAACCGACAATCTCATGAACCTAATCTGGGAAATCAGGAGCCAGGTGACCTTTCAGTTTATAATTCTGCGTTATTCTTGAGATTTATAGGTATCTCAACTTTAATGGAATTAGTTCTTTAATGCACTGTCTCTGTTCATCACTCTTCCTAACTCTCATCACTCTGACCTCAAAAAAAAGGAGAATCTGCTAAAGGAATCATTATTCTGGAATAAAAATGGCTCATGTTTCACCTCAGTGAGTTTATGTGGCTTACGGAACTCACAACAGTTCGAGGGGCCGTGTCTATAATGTTTTCCCCTTCCTATGCCTGTCTCAGGTTTTTCAGGTCCTTATCAAAATTCAGATCCATTACTCCCCTGGTTCTTGCACTGGCCATCGGAGGAGGCCACTGAAGTTTCCACATCTCACTCAACTCTTTAGGGGGTGACGTGTTCCTAGTCATAATTCTTAAGTGCAGAGTTCTCTCCAGGTAGGATAATAATAGATTGAATGAGACATTTCGAATTAAAATATGTAAACGGACTACGACTTTGCAAACTCTGTGTTTCAAACCACCATTGTACAGACTACTGTGAGAACAGAGGATGGTGCTGCTGCTGAAATGTCAGTACTAGACTCGGAACAGAAAGGTTATCTCAGTTCCGCTCTAGTGCGCTATCAACGCACCACATCAATCAAATCAGCTTTAAAATTTAAATTCAAAAACTCAAATCCATGAAGATGATCTGTTAAGGTAAAAATAAAACATTTCCTATCCTAATGAATACCAAAACAAACAAACAACAAACAAAAAACAATGATTGCATGAACTTACATCAAGTAATTGTGCCAATAAGAATAATATTTAACAATAATTATTAAAGCCAATACTAGTACCTAGACTGGGGTTTAGCTTAAGTATGCTACACGTATAGGTTTATGATAATTGTTTCTATTAATCATGAGCATTGTCGTATTACAAAAGTACACCTATTAACCCCATTTAACAGATGAAAGAACTTCCAATGATATTAAATATTAAGTACATGAAAAGTGGCACAGTTACAATTTTAATTCAGACAGACTGGTGCCATACTCCTTGCTTTTATCCATTAAAGGTCAGTGGAAGAATACTTAGGTTAAGGTCATTACATTTTCTAACAAAGGGAGTCGCAGTGTTCTCAGTTTGCAGCTTCCTCGATGCATAGTGCCCTTACTAAGATCACCCTCCACGGTCTTTGTAAGTGACTTAAGTATGCAGCTTTTCAGTATTTGAGGATATGTGAACTCCTATTAACCATTTTTGGTGATGGCACTTTGGAGTGTAGTTTGTCCTCACGTACATTCATTTTCTGGATGCTTCTCTGGTACGGACCATTAGTCTCAGCATTGTACAGTCATTTTATTCCACAGAGCACCCTGCATCTGCAAGGTGAATAGCAGCTGCAACAGAACTAATTGTAGCGTGGATCAGCCACCGAGGGCCCGCTGCAGCAGAAGCAGATTCACGGTGTATGCTTGAGTCTCCATCAAAAGAAACCGTCGCTAAACAGAAATGTTCTTTGAACAAAACAGCTATTTTGCTTTGATATTTTCTTAAAAGCAAGTGATACAGCTTTCAGTACAATGAAAAGGTTTGATGAAGGGAAACTTAGAGACATATCTCATGCACTTACAATGTGCTTATGGTTTAAAGTTATCAGAACCTCAATAGGAGAGTAGGTCATGTGATAACTCATCTGACATCCCTCAGTACCATATGCCAATCACCAACCACACCCCACTCTCTCTCTTCCTGATATTTATCCTACTACTCAATCTGAGCTGAAACTTACTAGGGAGCTAAGGAATACTTGGCAACTGAATGAGTGAGTGAAATTTATTGCTAAATAATTACTTTAGTGTTTAATGTAATTGATAGCCAAAAGGAAAGACTAGCTGGAAATAATGGCATATGCCTGTAATCTCAGCTTTGAAGTATGTTGAGCCAAAAGGATCCTATGTTCTGTCCAGCACAGGACATGGAGAGATGGGTCTAGGGTGTAGGAAGCAGGGACCACTCTAAGTATAACTGAATTAGCAAAGGTCTAGGTGATCCTTTAATTTCATGCTAATTTCACAAGTAGCCCCAGAAAACCGTACATTTCAAAGGACCATACAGATATTTCTATTATAGGCCATATAATTAGTAATGTTTCACATTCTTTTGAAAAGCCTATGTCTCTAGCTATGACACAAAAGTGGTGGCTCATTCTTTAAAGGCATGAATTGTTGCTCAAGCAGGCAAAGAAAACCTGAACAGTCATTACACACACTCTAAGAAGGCATGCAAATTTGGAAAAGAAAGACAGACACCAAGCAAATCCTAAAGCATGTACAGTACATGAGAGCCTAAACATCAAAGATTATTAAACTAATACTGTAATATTATGCTACTTAGAACTTTTAAAAATAGAAAACATTAATAAAGTATCACCATGGGACAGGATGATGATTTATATGTAAATTTGTAATTAATTTACATAATGTGGAAGGCTCTGCTAACTTATACATTTTCCCTTCTTGTCTTTCTAGAAACAAACTAAATCTAACTTCTCTCTCGAAAGTTAGGTAACATCTTATCTATGATCTAACTCTTTATGGTTCATGCCTGCTGTGGGCTAGAATTCAGATTAAACCTGATGATAGCAGATGACTCTAAAGAAAAGTAAATAGAATTTTATATTCATAGTTAACATATATTAAATAAACTGTACGTGCTTTGTACAGTACTATGAGGTACTATTTACTTATAGTCAAAATGTAAACATACCTTTACAGAACACAGTGGGCATGAAAAAAAGTTTTTGAAGATTGTGGGCTTTTCTTTCTTTTATCTCTCCTTCTTTCTTTATGTTTTTTGGTTCTTTTTATTTGTTTTGTTTTTATTTTCTGACAATACGGCAAACGAAATTGAGGTCAGTAAAGGTGGAAGATCATGTATTTATGTAAGACTTATACAGGAACTCAACACTCCTCACACAATAGTAAAATTTAATAATAATAATAATAATAATAATAATAATAATAATAATAATAATGAAGTCCAGCCCATGTGCCTTTACAACCAACAATCAGGAGGTGGAGGAGACGTAAGAGAATCTACACAGTTCAAAGCTAAAATTACCTACATAGTGAATTCCAGGAAATCAACAGCTACACTTTGAGACTTTTTCAATGTTCAGCCTTCCCCAACAATAACCACAACCACAACACCACACAAACACCACACACACACACACACACATACACACACAAAGGACAAAAAAAAAAATGAGAAAAAATACAGAAATAAAGAGAGAGTGAAAGAGGGAAAGTAAGGGAAAAAAAGAGGGAACAAGCTTAAACTTAAGATCCAATGTGCATTTTTTTCTTTCAAACCATAAGCAAAAACATAGTTGAGGTGAAGAAATAAAAATTCATTCCCCCAAAAGAATATAATCTGTCACAACACATATGATTTCACAATGACTGAGCAGCATGCACAAAATCTTATACAAGCTCAAAGTTTAGAAAGTCACAGTAGATAGAGGGTCAAAATGTTACCCAACAGCTGACGCCCTACTGACAACTGATAGTTGCTTAGAAGGAGAAGTCAGTCTTTCAGGATGCACCATCTGGTAGGCCCCAACCTATTTGGGGGACATTATAAATGGGATCCAATGCTTTTAAGACAAGAAAAAAATAGAAAACAGGAAACTGGGTGGGAAGAAAGGTGGGATGAGTGTGGGAAAAATGGGGGGGTAAATATAATCAAAGTGCACCCTATGTCTTTATCCATTATCAAAGAAACCTCTCTTTACAGCAAAGCACAACTGGACACAATACATTGATCAACAGATCATGGAAACCCTATCAGGCAAAGGATACATCTACACAAGTCTCAAGGAACACTGTGGGAAAGGGGGTCCGAGGAATTGCAAGAGACTGAACCCAGGAATTCAGCTGGGAAACTTTCTTTGCAATGACTATGTCAATAACCCAAGAACAATAGACATGTCATCACAATCAAAGCAAGAATTTTAAAGGCTCTCGCCCCTAGTCAGAGGCAAATCATGACTGCAGAGAGAATTAGCATCTTTTAGGAAAGAGCAAGCATCCTTCCTGGTTGTCCAGAGCAGAGTAGTCAGCTCTGAAACCATATTCACACAAGCAACAACAGATCCAGCAATCTCTTTCAGATACACTTGTCCTTAAAGCTACAAACAGCATATTTTGCATATAAGTATGTATGTACGTAGTACGTACGTATGTATGTATGTATGCAAACATAATAATCATGGGAAAATGTTATGAACTTGAGAGTAGAGATTATTGGAGGAGTCCCAGGGAGAGTGGCTGGGCGGTGTGGAAGGAAGATAGAGTAAAGAACCTCATTTAATTGTTTCTATGTTTTCAATACATTGTATAAACTGCTAAGAGATTAGTAAAATTGTTATTTTTCCAAAAAAAAAAAAAAAGAAATCTTTCTGATTGTGGCACAAACATTTACTTAGTGGATAATGGTAATTTCAGGGAAGGGAGCCTTTGTTTATTCTCCAGAACTTACATGCTGAAAGGAGAATGTCCTCTGAACTCCACAGAAGTGTGCACCCTGCATGGCACATATACATTCACCTGCCCACAAGGGCACCAATGCACAGTAATTAAATACATGTAAAAGAAAAATGAACTCAAGACAAGTTCTTCTGTTGGAGACAGGAAGAATATTATAAATACTAATCATACTAAAAACTTAATATGGTTCAAAACTACAAGAGAAATACACTCCAACTTACACTTTAGGAATAATTGAAAAATAAAGATAAAGTTCCACCTGATTATACTAATGGTTAAACAATGTATCCTGATATTTTTAATTGGTGAATATCATCTTTCCTTAACATCATTGCTAAGCAAATAAATGCCACTGTTTAAAAACTTTAAAATCTGTGTTTTTAATTTTAGTAAGAATTAGTTTAAACCAATTAGGCTAAACAGTAAAATTTCAAGTTGTTTTACTTTTTTATTGAAGATCATATTCTAGTAAAATAATTGATGAATGTAACCAATAGGTTGAAGATTTATATGGAAATACAAAGTTCTTAAAATTTGGCAGAGTTACAGTTTTCCAATCTTCTAATGTGCAGGGCTGTTAAGGATTATCTTTAGATGGCAATTCTCTTGAAATATCATGGCGCATCATTTCAACTTGAAAGCTGAGTTAATAATTTTAGAAATATGTATTACTTTTAAAAAATCCAATAACCCATACTGCTAAAGTTTGAAAGCAAATTTTTCTTAATTTTTATTTTTAATGAACAATTGAAGAAAAAATATCTGTTTCATTGTTCAAATATTTCCATCTTGAGTTTTGTTGTTTGTGTATGGGTGTTTTACAAGCATGTGTGTCTGTGTGCCAATTGATCACCTGGTGCCTTCAGAGGAAAGTAGAGATGTTGGATGATCTACAAATCCTGGAATCAGGATTATTGAGAGTTAGGAGCCATCATGCTATGTGGCTGTAGGGGGAGCTGGGGTCTTCTAGGAGAGCATGCAGCACTGCTAACCAATGAGACATCTTTCCAGCTCATGTTGCAACTGCATGAGGTAACATATACTTGTAACCCCAGCAACAAGAAGATGGAGTCCATGAGACTGTCTCAAGAAGCCATAAATTGATTAGCGAGGTAAGTAAATAATTCATTAAATATAATAATAATGTTTACAGAGTTAGGAATACACACACACACACACACACACACACACACACACACACACACACACACACACAAAGCAAAACAAAAAATAGGTTCAGCATTTAAATGACCTTAAGATGATACGGTGGCTGCCTTTGATCTATTCAGAGAGCTATATTCAAACTTTTGATATTTCCACAGGCTGTGTTAACTCTTTTGAGAATTACCAGTATACTTCAAGTTAAAATACTTACTTAATTTGGCATGTTCATTATTTTAGCTTGTCACGCATTCTGTTTAACCTGGTTGTTGCTCCATTTTCTTACCCATGTTTCCACCGGGAGCTCTGAGGAGCAAGGGTAGTTTTTCATTTGACAATATGGGAACAGAGATTCCTCCCTATGCATCAGTTTCCTTTCTAAGGTTAGCAACTGGCGTATTTCTTTCTCACAGCAGAAAAGAACCAACATGTCTAATAGAGTACTGCTTTCTGGAAGCATGCAATTTATGTTTGATTTATTTTTAAAATCAGAGCTCTGTCAAAGCACTTCAGTATTCTCTCTCACACTAAATCAACACAGCCTCATAATCAATAACTGATGGGCTGAGAATCATAATTCATGACTATGCAGTCTCCATCCGGATTATTTGCAGAAGTCACTCTGTTAATGAAAGCTGAGTTCTCAGCAAGCTGCCCGGGTACCAGTTTCCAAACCTCAGAAACCTCCATGTCGCAAGGATTGTTTTCAGTTTACAGGATGTGATCTGGTCAACAGGGGTGAATATACAGTGTACACAATAAGGCAAAGAATCCAATGTATGCTGCAGTATGTGTGAGAATTCTGGTCATGAACCTCAGAAGAAGTGGTGGATATAATATAAAATGCAAATGGGCATTTGTACTCATCAGAAAGGAGAGAAGAGGGGAGAAGAAAGAGGGAGAGCAGACAGGTGTGGGCACAAGGGAGGGAGGGAAGAAGAAAGAGAGGAGGGGAATGTGCTGCGAAATCTATGATTATCAGCAATGCTCTGAAGTGTTTAGACATGTCATTTAATGCTGAATTTCTCTGGAGAGACAATGTTGTAGTACATCTTCCAGCCTACTGACACACCCTGTTCTCAAGCCTGATATGTCATTTAATGTTAATGTATAGCACATAGAGGCTGCTCTCTAAGATAAATAAATAAATAAATAAATAAATAAATAAATAATGAAACTGAGCACTGACATCTCATAATGATAAAGTGCTTTAAGGTGTTACTAACACACTCCTTAAGCACGTGAATCTCTAAGCTGCAAGAGATTCTTACAGAAAGGCATCTCACCCTCCTGCAAGCAGGCATTTTTTCCTAGGAATGTATCCCTCTCCCGTAAAAATGCCAACTGGGGTTTGAGCCTACTCACTCATATTCGACGCACAGTTTTCTCTTTTTCAAAGTCTCCATCCAGAACAGGTAGAGCTTAAGAAAATACTCTTTGTAATAGTGAGGCTGAGACAGCCCTCAGTCAGGTACAAAGAAACGGAAACAAAGTATGAAAGAATCTGTGAGAAGTGGCTTCTGAGACAATCGCACAGAAGCCCTCCTTGCTCTGAGAAGTGGCACTGATCAACAATTAAGGACAAGTTGTCCTGAGAAATTACTCTTAAGAGAGGCCAGATTCATGCTAACATCTCGCTACAGAACTTCCACAGAATTCTGTCCCTTCAAAGTGACAGACCTGACACATGTACCCTGTGTGTGGGTGAGGGTTACTTGACTGCTTGGTGACAAAAACTTCATGGCCTTCTGCTTTTGGCACCCACCCTGCAAGGAAAGACAACAACTGACTTGGAATGGCTCAAGGGCTCAGACCAAAATGTCAAGTAAAGAATGAAGAGAATCTATCACTGAGTCAGAAACCAGGGCCAGGCATTGCTTGGGAACAGAACAACAAAAACAATGACATTATTAATTAAAAAGAATATTAGAAGTACAGTCAGTGACTAAGACACAATTGCTGTGGAAACAAACACAAGGAGATATTTCTGTTATACATTGTCCAGGTTGTTGTCTAGATGAACTCACTGACTTGGCTGTTGTGTAAATCAAGTAGAGTTTCCTATGTCAACTTTCGTCTTTCCATTTTGTATTTTTAATACTTTTTCTCTTATTCAATGTTCGCAGTAGTTACTTTGAGTGGCACTCGAAGCAATGTTTGTCACTTTTATCACTGTGAGAACAAATAGGGAATCCTTCTTGTGACTTGTTTTTGGACTTCAGTCCACTTTATTACAATCAAATACACACTTTGCTCTTTCTTGAGAAATGGCAGTTTTGACAATATTTTAAATTAATTGAAAAGCAGTTGTCAAAAACAGGATAGAAGTTGAGAAATAAAGGACATGAAATAAATTACCTATAATTGGCCCAAAAAAAAAAAAAAAAGTATTTATGTTTCTCTATGTGCATTTTCTATTTTTCTCTAGCTACTTGTAATGTGACATCAGCAGGGTTTGACTTATTCATACAGATTTGTTCTTGAAGACCGAGGTCTAGACTAGGGAAGTTGAGTTTATACCCTTGATCTGTATTAATTGCTTCCTGTGCCTTCTGAAGACTCCTAAGAACACTTAACAAATCCATGCTTCCCAGCTGCTGAATCAGCATGCTCCGTCCAACGCCGTGCCTGCGCTGCCGCCTAGTGGACACATGTGGTATAAAATGACAATCACCTGGAAGACGTGGGGCCGGATCTCTTGCTGCAAAGTAGGTTAAGAGACCCAGGGACCAGCTATGTGACCAGAAATCTGCCAGATCTATACACTTTGCCTTCGCTGTTTGTGTATATGAGATAGCAAGGGACAGTCAAGAACTTCACCTTGTAATCCGATCAGGATTCACGACTTTCACAATTAACCTTTGCACTTTCATGCACTACATTTCTAGATGGGAAAACTATATATTTATTTATATGTTTTTCATATCCCATGAACTCTCTTGATTAGGTGCCAGTTTTCCAAAGCTTGACAGAAAATCTTTCTTTTCACCAAGAATATCCCAGTGTAGGTTTAAAAAAAAAAAAAATCTGACAGCAAAGCTCTGCAATCCAAGTGTGCACAGTGTAAAGCTTCTTAGTGAACAGGGATTTTTTATAAAGATCAAAGGGCCTCACCTGGAGCATTAATCAAGCACCTGGTAATTTAACCATTAATTTCATCTATGCATAGGAAGATGGGTTCCCACAGTTTTCATTCCTTTTCCTCAATTCTCTACCCCTTCCTACACACACACACACACACACACACACACACACTCCCCAACCCCCCATCCCAACAACACACAATGTATGTCATTCCATTCTCTGGAGTCAGAGAGAGCATTTGTAATCACCACTGAAGTCAGTTTGTTAACAGTGAGTATTTGAAACCAAAGAAGTGTCTGGTTTAAGGCAGGCAGACAGTGAGTCAGACTTTAAAAACATAGTCAAAAAAAAAAAAAAAAAAAAAAAAAAAAGGTAAAAGCAACAGAAGCCATTCTTTACCTCTTTACCCTTGGGTTGTTTGGCAATTGATGTGCCCCTCGGCCACATACACAGGCTTTTCACATTTGCTCACTTTTCAATCCGTTCGCCCCTCTCTGGTCAAACAAACCAGTATTTCCTCTTGCTGTGCACACGGAATACATATGTGCCCCATTTCCCACCCCAGGGTGCAGATTCCCAGGGAAGTTATCATTTGCCCATTTCTCTAGAGCACTGGCTCCCTTCCTTTCCCTTCCCCACTGTAACTAAAAATGAGCGTGCAGCTCTGTCAATGACATAATGTTTTCATGAAAGTTCCACTAATTAAAAATCCTCACCATACCAGACCTAAAAAAATGAGCACGTTCTTGCCAAGCGTTATTCACCACAGTGAAGCTCTTGTAACTAAAAGAAAGGCAGAGAGGGGGATGGTGAAGCGAGAGAGTCTCCTAACATATGCACTGAGGTACAGCAGTTGTCTGCATCACAGGGACAAATTATTTTTAAAATAGATCTTTCAAGAGAGAAAAAAAAAATTAGATGGAGAAAAAAAAAGAAGAAAGAAAAAGAAAGCATCTCCAAAGAGATGAGAAGTAAAGCATGTGGTACTTGGAATAACAGAAGCATTTACTGGAAGGAAGGACCACAATCGGAGGAAAGAGATCTGGTTTTTTGAAAGCAAGAGATGATAGGTCAGTCATAAAATGATGTTTATCTTTGATTATACCTGTAACCTCTCCCCTTTACATGGTAAAGAGATACTTGGTTTTGACTGTGGTGGCATGAAAGCTCTTGCCTATTACTGCTTTAACCCATGCTCACAGTGCTAGGAGAGTTACTTTACTTGTTGAGGACATCCATTTAGACTTGCCAACATGCTGCATTAATTTAACACCACATAAAATATGGATTTTATTGCAGCAGAGACAATAAATGCTACCACTGCTGGCTTCCTGCATTCAGTGCCCCCCTTTTAATTGTACCCCCTCATAGTTCCGACTTATATAAAAGGTGAACATAGGCACTGTTTCTGATGAATGTCAATCGACTGTCTTCACGTAGATGCTTAGTGACCACTGACAGCTTCAAGGCATCTGTCCTCTGGCTGTCATTTCTCCCTATACTGAAGGGATAAGGAACTGTGACCAGGGATAAGTGGGGAGTGAATCTGTTCATACAGAATGCAAAGTAATGTTAGCTGATGTTAGAGTTCACAGCAAACACTGTTACCAGCTAAGCTGATATTTGAAACAGGTAAACAGGGATGAACAGGACTAATTACGCTCCATAAACATTTTCCAGCAATTGCTCAAGATGAAAGGAATTCGAAAACTCCACTATCAAGACCCCCACACTGTTGAACGTAATATATTATCTATCCGGCTTCCCATTACCTACATTGAAAGCAGTCGTTCCTGAAAACTCATCAAAAAGAGTTGCATGCTCATTTGTTTATTTAAAGGTAAGGATTTTTGGAATAATTGCGCATATAACTTAAACATTGAAAATAAAAAAAATAAAATCAAAGATATATCTACCCCAATATTTGCCCCCCAGCAAGGGAAGGAAAAGGCAAGACCTTAAAGGAGTTAAAAAGACAAGAGGTGAATTCTTCCTACCTTGTTTCATCAGCTTCTGGAAAACGGAAGTTGGTTCCAGCCAAAAAACCCTGAAGAGACTGTCACCCTGTCCCCTTTTTTTTTGTTTGTTTTCTCCTGTTATTTCCTCTCAGTGATTCTACTTAGGTCTAACTCAAGCTTTCTCTCAGCGTCACTTTTAACTCTGGACGGCAGGGAACCAAAGAAAACGGGGGTTGGGGGGGCGAAGTCTCTCTCTCTCTCTGTCTCTCTCTCTCTCTCTTTCTGATTGGCTTTCATTCAGTGGTTCTGATTAAGGGGGGGGGAGAATGGGGGGAGCAGCCGTTCCTCACACGGAGAGAAAGGTTCTGCTGATGGAGCTGCAGCACTCGCCATGGGAAGGTTAGAGACTGGAAGTGCCGGCTCCTGCCAGCACACAGCGATTTGCAAGTGAATGCGAGGGAGGGAGCATCCGAGAGGAGGGCTGCGCATGAAAGGCGTCCCCTCCCCCTCAGGGCAGAAAGACTCTCTGTTTCCAGCCTAAGGTAATCAGCCCATCAGCCCCATCTAATTCGCCCGCGTCCGTGTAACACAATCCCAGAAGCACGAATTCTGCGATTGCTTTTTGCAATTAAAAAAAAAAAAAAATAATAATACTTCTTTGCTTTTTGTTTTCCCCTCTGGCATGGTTATGCCTGCACCAGCCATAGAACAGATCGTCCAAACACAAGTATTAGCGGAGCGCCTAACAGATGGCAATCAGACCAGGTATATTAACAACAGAGAATCTTGGGGGGCGCGGGGGTGGGTGATTTTTAAACCTTTATTTTGAGGGCAAGTGAACTTTTTGGTTCTCCCAGTACCTTTCTCCGTTGCTTATTGTCATAAGAAGAACACACCTTACTTCCTCATTTGAGAATGTCTCTGGGCAGTTTTGTCAGTTTAATCATACAAGCTCTGCTTTCAGTGTGTCCTTAATAATTTACATATGTAATTAGAATCATTAAAATATTTAGATTTGGGAGTTGACACAATCATTTTTTTTTTCTTTTAAAGTTTTTCTTATAAATTTATTTATGTCCAAAACAGCGTACAGTCTATATTGGGACATCTGGATGATTCATTAGCTCCTCAATCCTTTAATTGTCCATCTCCTTATTCTTCTATTTCTACATTAATTTTTTATCAGCCAGAACCTAACCAAAGATGTCAGTATAGCTCCACAAAATAGTTAACACCTTTACAGTTTTTTTTGACTACCTGTAGGTTCCTTCTTGGGGGAAAAAATGCTTCCCAGAAATAAATCTCATGTATGTAAATTATAAAAATTATAAACTAGATCAGCAATTATGAACATCATTTCAGGCAACTATGATTGAAAAGCAAAATAATATTACTCAGCTGTTAAATACCTTTGCAGACACTAACCTAAGCTGTAGCAAAAATGAGTCTATGGGACTCACATTCCTCTTTCCAGGCTAGGACTGCCTATGTTAAGATGCCACAAGATGCTGAGAACCCACAGAGGACAGGTTCGAACCCAACCAGGAGATGCTTTGCACACTCAACAAAACTAAAACGAAACAGAAGGGAAGACAAAAAAGGAGGAAGGCCAGAGACTCTTAAATTTTGAGGAAGATTTAATACTTCACAGGTGGTTCTATTAGTGTAGCTCACAGTGAAAAACAGAAATCATTTTCACTCATTAAATGGTATCTGCAATAGGAAACAACTAATTTTCTTTAAACATTACAGTTGTGTATCCTAAGATGGACATACATGCTGACTATGTCAAAGTTCAGCCATTGGGACTCTGACAGAAAAAGCTAAGGTCTTTGCCCACATTTTCCAATGTCCCTTGCCTTCATCTTCAATTAAAAAAATAAGTATTACATATTTATTTCCAAGGGGAGGTGTATTTATTTTACTCGGGTCTTTGTTTACCAAGTGTAATACTAGGATTGACATATACGATTATTTTTAAGAGAAATTCTTAAGTCACATCATCTACTGTTCAATTATACAGTGTTAAATAGATTTCATGGTTGGTGCCTATTCATGAAAAATGAAAGCTTCTCTCACTGGATTTGGGTGTTGTGTTTTATTTGTCTTTCTTGACTATGTAAGCAAATGTCTACAAAGTGTGAAGAACATTTAGACAACCTGAATGGCTCCAAATGAAGAACACAGACAAAGGCTTAGATCTAAAGTGAAACCTCATTTGGATAATTATAATGCATGCTGCAAATACAGGTGAGCCTGCAAGTTTCCTAACAGAACCTTTACCAAGTCTGTCTTGAAGTCTTGAACTGATAAGATCATTTGTCTCATGTATACCTTCCCTTCCCTCCTCTCGACATATTTAAAGAGCTGAACTCACTTACATGACATATGATCTTACATTTACCTTCGGATAGAGGAATCTAATGCAGAGAAAAGGTGCTGGGTCCTTGGAAAATATGGCCCAGGTATTTCTATCACCTGTAGAGTATTATTGGCTGGAAAAATGATGCTGAATGATAGTTGTCATTGGAGACACATGGGCAGATAGTAATTACTCAGAAGAAAACAACAACTACAGTATTCAATCACTGAAGTCATTGATCTTGCTACGCATTTAAACTATGATTGACATATAAAATTAGCCCCTCTAAATTTCTAAAACACTCAAACAGACTTGAACTGGACACAACAGGTACAGTACTTGTTCCATCCTTTGTCACATGATAGCATATATTATATCATATATATATATATATATATATATATATATATATATATATATATAGTTATTTAAACAAAATTTCTATTATATTTCAAATTTAGGATATATTCCTAATGATATTCTGTTGCATGAAATGATATAATATTTAGTTATTGATGACTAAATTAATGAATTCTTAAGTTTAATTAAGAGATGGGGCAGAAAGAAAGAGATGGTTAAGAAATAAGGCAATTTTTGGTATTCAAAGATCATTATGCTTAATCTATACTCACCAAGAAAACTTTCCGTGTTACATTCTATCCTACATGTACTTTATGCTTATGGTAACTAGTGGGATTTCAATGCATGCTATCAAACCTCTAAAAGAATTAAGTACTGACAAAAATATTCATATAGTGTTATGACAAAATGCCTTTAAAAATCTGTATATGTATTCCTCTTTTTTAAATAAAGTTGTAAGAGAGGGGAAAAGAAAGAAAGAAAGAAGTCTTAAAAGTCCCCAAGTTGTTGTGAACAATTATCCTTATTATTTAAGGTGATATAAATCTAAACAAATAAATAACAAATAATAAATGACATCAAATCTTCTTTTCAGGGACTAAGCCATCAACCAAAGAGTACAGCTGGAAGGACTCTTGGCCCTAGCTACATGTGTAGCAGAAGATGGCTTTGTCAGAATGTCAGTGGGAAGAGAGGCCCTTGGTCCTGTGAAGGCTCAATTTCCCCAGTGTAGGGGATGCCAGGGCAGTGAGATGGGAGTGGGTTGGTGGGAGGGGGAGCATCCTCATAGAAGAAGGGGGAAGGGGATGGGAGAGGGGAGTTTGAAATGTAAATACATAAGATATTCAATGAAGGAGGAGCTTCTTCACCAGGTAGTATCCATTTCTTTGACTGTTTTGAGGGATAATGCCATTTTCTACTTCCAGTTTCTCTTTGTGGTTCTGTGGTGTGTGGTTATGACTGTCCACATTACTCCATTCTTCGGAAATATTTTGGCACTAAATATGATTTGTCTGAGGTTGCTTTTTCTCCTTCCTTTCTACCATATCTTTCAGGATAGTAGAGTTTGAGAAAAGTTAAACATGTGGTTTCAGGATAGATAACATTCAGAGCAAGGCGTGGAGAGGATCTTTTTGAAGATTTTCATAGGACCAGTTTATCTTCAACTAAACACTGATTTGAATAAGGAACAAGAAATGTGTAAGATATTTACATTGCTCCAAGACACTCAGTGGAGAAAGCATAACTTTAGGTTCACTAGTCCTGAGCCAACAGTACAAGCCATTGGCCCCCAGCTGGCAAATTAGATTTGAATATATTCTTCTAGGTACTCCTCTCTCTCTACTCATGGTATAAAGCCTTTCCTGTTCAAATTAAATTATTATATTAATGAATTTGCCAGAGCAGTGTCTGGCACATATCAATCTATTGTTCCTGATATCTTTCCCGTTTCCACAGATCAACATTGCTTAGTTCCAAGGACCAGGAAGCCTCAAAGTAAACCATGAAGGTAAGCAGAATACAGGATGTTAAAGAGTCTCTCTTTTTAAAATAACGTTGTAAGAAAAAAGAAGTCAGTATTTTCAATGCTAAACACATTTACATAGAAGCAACACTACGTGACTAAGTCACCAACACTGCAACTTGGTACCCAAGCCACAAGAAAACAGTGGGAGGGGTAAAGGAAGCCTGGTAATGATGCAAAGAATGCTCACATGAAACTATAAAATAATAAATTAACTTAAAGATCGATAGTTGAAAACGTGCAATTATTTTGTAGAAACAGCACATGTAATTGAAAACCTGAGATGATTTTGCCTTGTGCATCTCTACAAGGGCCCGGTGGGAGAGCACCAAGTTCTGTGTGTCCCCCTTGGTCTCATAGCTGTCTCAGAGCAGACATGAATTAAATACACAGCTTGATATGTTTGTTACTGTTGCTTGAAGTTGAAAATGATAGTTACATATAAAGAGATGTACAAGAAAGTTGGATACTACCTTCACAGAAAAATGTGGAAAAAAATAGGATTAATATTTTTTTATGTTGATTGAAAATTGAAGTCTCACTCACACCAACTGCTTTTCTGTTCACCTGTCTAAGGTTAGTGGTCCATCTAAAATTGCAAAACTGTAATTGTCTGTTTTCCAGTTGTGATTGAAGTCTTACCCAAGGAAATAAGTGAAAGAAAAAAAATCAATACAAATTAGTGATAAATAACATTTTAAATCTAATTTGTCTTCTTTTTCTTTACAGAACATGAATAATCTTTTATTTTTGTATTTTAATGTAGAGGCCTCTTGAAAGTAATGATTTAATAAATACTATGATTACAGAAAACTCCTCTAAAAATTCTTAGAACCTCTTTAAGAGAAGGTATTGTTTTCAAATAAGTTACTTATTTAGTATAAACCATCAGACAAACCACAAGTTTTAATTCTATTTCTTCTTCCCTAACATGCCAGTTCTTTTGTCTCCCCCTTTCTCTAACCTTGTTGTTTATCAAGCAGTCCAATTACAAAATTGTCTACCCTAAGTTGAAGCTGTCAAATTAGCTCAGCAGCTTCAGAATTTTTCGAAAACTTAAGACATTCAAGTTATAGACGCAAAGCATAGGACGCAAGGATACAATGACATTCATATCAGCTTTATTTGTCCCTCAGCATCAAGAGGATGATATCTCAAGTCAAGTAAACAATTATTACATGTACTTGAAATTTGCCCCTTAGCTAAAAACTGTAACTTAGGAATTCTATTTTATGAAAATTTGCTGTATGAAAAAAACTGCTAACATTTTGTCTTGATTAGAAATTTCTTATAATCTTGCTATCTACTCTCGTGGAAATTAAATCAAGAGTGTTCCTGCGCAGATGTTTTTACCCAGTTTTAAAAAGATTGCTGAATTTAGTATAGAAGTATGAAATATAAGCAGAATATTATTTCTCAAGATTGTTACTGTGACATTAAATGGCTTACATGTTAAAGAAATTGAAATGTTGACAGTTGATTCCTTTAGCAAGTCACACCATCTAGCTTAGTCTCCCAGAAGTAAAAAAATAAAATTAAATAAATAAATGAACTATGAGGTTTGTTTTACAGTGGAAACTGGCCTCAGTCCACAGCCCCCTCTTTTAAGAAAACACAATCTATCTGGCTCATCCTCATGACTAGGTATACTTCCTTCTGCCTTGGTGGTGAAAGCCTGCATATAGTTAATGTAGACCATAGACATTGTGTATTGGCTTCCTTCACTTAACAAGTATTGACTATCACATGTGCCAAACATAACAAAATATACCACTCAATGTAACTAATCTCTAATATATGAGCATAATACATTCTCCCACACTCTTGCTTCTACAGAAACACAATTTTCTTGATTTAAATGCCTGGATAATAAGTTTTACAGATCTTATTTATCTTTTCATTTATTGATAAAAACACAAATTGCTATTAAATCTTGGCTACTATGAAATATATTGAATATACTGAAATGAGAATGAAATTGAACCTCTCTTTCTCTCTCTCTCTCTCTCTCTCTCTCTCTCTCTCTCTCTCACACACACACACACATTGATTTCAACAGTTTAGTGTCTATACCCAGTAATAAGATTAAGAGATTATATATTAATTATAGTTTTTGGTGTTAAAGAATATCTATAGTATTTCTAAAATGACTACACACATCATATATGATTTTGTTTGTATGGGGAACTGAAAACAACCAAGTTCAGGAAAAAAAAAGATAGAAAGTATCAGAGCATAAACCTGCTTTATTGGCAGGGGCAATGGACAGATAGAGAAAAAGATGTTATTAATCAAAAATTACACGTGTCAAGTAGAAGAAAGAGTTTTATATTTCTACAGTATAAAATTCATAATGATATATCTTATAATATATAGTTTAAGCACATAGTGAATAATGAAACTTGCAACAATTGTATACCTAACATGTACTGTGTAAATATTAAAAAATGACTATTCATGAATTAGATGAAAGCCATCATTTTCTCAACATATTAGTTATGTGATACGAATTTTCTGTAGAACTATGAACAAATACATATAGGAAACACAGGACACACTAAAGTACAGATTAATTCTAAATTTTGACTTGGTGACCAGATAAATTTGATTGGAATTATTTAATAAAGTACAGATGAGGGGTTACTAACAGGAGTAAAAATGATTCAAATACAGATGCATCGCCAAAGCCTACTTCAGACAGCTCAACAAAGCTAGAGAATGGGACATGCTCCACAGCCTATAGGCAGCTCATTAGGTCAAGTCTCCCTTCTAGGTGGCTCATTTGGTCCGAGTCTTTCTCTCCTGTATATCAGATGGCTGTTTTTTTCTAGATATTTCAGCTGGTCTCTGTCTAGTCCTGGTGCGCAGATTTGTCTGAGAGGCTTTTTGGAAGCTTGGCTTTCAAGAAAATAATTTTCAGTCATTTTTTTAGTGTTTATATACTATTAAGAAGAGGGGAGTCTAGTGAATCTGTTCATTTTCAGGGCCTTCCTGGAGCTATTTTCAGTGTTTCACTTCCCCACTTTATCAAACTCCTTGCAATATTTCACTTCCCCTTACAACAGCCGATTATTTTAACCTCCTTGAAGCATCTCATCTTAAGGAGTTTCTCTCCAAAATGGAAGATTTTAATCCTGTGGGAAATGACTATGCAAGAGTATTACAGTCATACCAACTACTGCAGCAAGGCCTGGCTGGAGAAACCTCAGGTTACATAAGGCAGCAGGAGGCCATTTTCAGAATGCTGTGTTCAGGCATCCTGCTATTATACACAGCATAAGTAACAAAACCACCGCAGTACAATAGTGACTTTACGTCTTTGTCTGTTTTGCTTTCTCAGAAACAAGACAGATTGGTTCCCTTCTTGTCATCATTTGATGTCAGCACAATATCATCAATCATCATGAGGAATTATTTTCTAGGTGGTTTTCTTTGCTCATTACCATTGAAAGGGTGTGAATGGGGTGATATAGACTATCTCCTAAGAAGGCTGTTCTCTCTCTGTTGGCATCTCTACCAGCTCCTTTCTTCATTAACAAACAACAACAGCTTCATCTTCCACAGAAATAAACTTGTTATAGTCAGCGTTCTCTAGGACAATGTTTCTAAACTTGTACATTGCGACCAACAGCCCTCCCCCAGGAGTTGACTATCATATATATACATAGAAGGAACATAATTACAGTTACAAAGTAACAAAAATAACTTTATGAGTGGGTGTCACCACAACAAAAGGAATTGGATTAAATTGTCACCTATCAGAAAGGTTGAGAGTCATTGCTCTGGAGAAACAGTTTCTATAGAAGAAGCATGTGTGTGTCCTGGGATTTATTAGTCTTTACATGTTATGGGCTGGGATCCCAACAGTAGCTGTGGAAAGACAGAAAACAATACTGGTTCAGACGGCAAGGCAGTATGCTTTAATATCGTCAACTATGGCAGAAGGCTTGTAGGATTCCAGGAGAGGCATTTATTTTCATTTTACAGTGGAAGAGCAGGGAAGCTGGGTTGCAAGTCGGTGGTAAGATGGCACCCAAAAGTGGCAGAACAGATGCATTCGCCAGCAAGAAGTAAATGCTGGAAGGCAAAAATCACACTGCTCTTTGCACTGTGTATGAGTTTGTCTGCTGCTGCTATGCATTTAAATGCTAAATACTGGAACCCAAGACCTGGTTGCTCTAAGAGCAGAAGAACCTCACATATACCAGAGACCACAAGAGAAGGAGAGAGGAAGGAAAAGGTCTCCACAGGGGTAGGTGTACAGTGAACACATGCCGTGAATTCCTGCCTGTTGAATGGAGTAGGAGCAGCCCATGTGGAAGATAGCAAGTTATAGTCCAGGATGATTGACAGGGAACTATTCAAAATAGTTTAGAGGGTTGATATCTGCCCAGCTCTAGTGCATCAAGGCTTATTATAAATGTTTTATGTCTTTTATTGGGGAACTACATGGTCTAAATGGGGGTAAAATATAATATTTATTATAACAGCTTAGTTAACTTATGTATGGACTCTTTTCAGAACATTCTGTTCCCTATAAAGAGAATCTTCTCCATTTATTTAAACCTAGAAATCCTCCCACTGATGAATCAAGACATATATCTTAGTTTGTTCTAGATCCAATCTAATTAACAACAAAGGTTAGCCATTGTGGCTACCAAAGCTCTCTAGTTGATTGTTGAATATCCATTATTCTTAGTGCATATATTGAGAACTCAGTTATGCCAAACAGTGTTTTCCTCACTGAAGAGAGCTAAATAATTTACTTCTAACAAGATTTAAAATATAGATGATAACTTTCCATGTGTAATTTGGGTGATAACATTAAGTTCATCTGTCAATTTGCACATGAAAATGATCAGGACTTTTCCCAAGCCTACTGACTCAGAAACCCTGGGAGGATCACTGTTGTTTGTTTGTTTGGGTTTTTTTTTTTTTTTTTTTTTTTTTAACTTTTTAAACAAATTGGGATGTTTCTGAGAGCTTAAACTTGAAAGCCATCCCCGACCCACCCACAAAAACATGGCCTTAATGCAATCTAGCAAAGAAAAGCTGAATCAAAGCTCAGGGTTTATAAACAAGAGATTTGTTTATGCGTCACATATTATTTTAACACCTATGCATAATATTCAGAATCATTTCAAAACACCATGCTATTTATAAGATTGTGGGGGAGAGCTGTAATCACAGCACTGGCTAAATAAGGGTTTAACCATCTAATGAGAGAGACAGAAATTAAGACAAATGATACCCAAAAGTAAATGAAGGGGAAGCAAGGAAGGAATTTTGCCAAGTGTGTGATGAATGTAGGAGTTACACTTGGGGTTTCAAAGTATAGTATTACATACAAGTCCGATGGATGTCCGCTTTGTATTTCAGCAACTGCAAGCAGGAGCAGCAATGGCTTCTTGAGAAGCACAGCTGATCCTTTCCATCCTTACAGAAAGTCTTCAGTATTACAATTGCCTTCCAGAGTTTCTAAGAGAACTGACCTAGGGGTGGGACTGTTAACCCCTTTCCCATAGACAGCATTGACTAGGGAAGTCTGATATGCATACAAATGCCCTTCCTCTGGTTCCTCTTGGGATACTTTTCTTGTCTAAATGGTGGTGTGTCTCCTAGTGGAAGAGAATGGGAAGCAACTGAAACCCATAAAAGTGAACAGGAAGTGTGGAAGGGTTTTTATATAAATCAGATTCAGAAACAAATCAACAACAGCAACAACAAAGCCACAATCACAAACACCAAGAAAACAAACAGAAAACATGGACTCATTTGCTGAGTAACACATCTGGCTGTATGTCTGTGCCTTCCTTGTAGATTCACAGTACTACCCTTTGTTTAATGAACTGCTGTCATGTTTGAAGTGCCAACATGCTTCTGAACCAGGTGCTTTACATTTTCTTTTTGTTTTGCAGCCCTGTCTCTGTATCTTATTGTTTTATCGACTGTTGGACAGGGCTATTGCACCGGGAAAGAACCCATGGATGGAAATGGCCCATTCACAGGTGAATGTTTGAAGAGTAATCGATGTTGACATTTTACAGACAAACACATTGATAAAGCTGTTAGTCATTAGTAAACACAGACAATACAGTGTACTTGACTCCTATTCTGTGGAAACCAGGACCCAATAGCAACTTTTAAAGTCAAAAAGTTGAGCAAGGCCTATGTGAAATTTGTGATAAAAAAATTATTTTTCAGTACATTTATTGTTCTACATATTGAACAATTCAATGGGACCCAGATTTTGCTTAGCACTGGGTAGAGCAGTAATAATCAATACATAATCTAATTCTCAGTTTCACACAACTCAGACTCTAGTGGAGTAAAGCATATTCAATTATTCAAATTATTTTAATATAACCCATTGAGATAAGTGCTGTGAAGGCTGGAATGTGGTTCTACTGCAGCTTTTAAAGGATCTATATCTAATGTAAATGAAGATGAAGAGTATGGCTATGAAGCAGGGAAGATGTTTCTTGGATGACATGAATCAAGGAGAGATAACAGAACTAAGTTGGAATGCAAGTTGCTCAAGGCATGTATAAATAATCAAATTTGTTTGCTGCCTGGCAATGCCTACCTGCTTCCTTCCTAAGGCATAACTGGCTAAGATGCTACAACACAGCAATCATTGTGACCACTACAATCAGAAGGCCAGCTTATCAGATACGCTTGACACACTAAGCATATCTCCTTCACACTGTATGTCACTGGAGTAAACACAGATTCCACTATTACAATGAGCCAGATGTTCACCTTTACTCTCCTTACAAAAGCATATTGTGGATACCAGATTTTCAACTACTCATCACAAGAAATATATATCGATAGGTAGATACATAAATAGATACACAAATAGATGATAGATAGACATATAGATAGATAGATAGATAGATAGATAAATAGATAGATAGATAGACAGACAGACAGATGATAGATACATGGATAGATATATAGATACATAGATAAACTGATAAACAACCACTTAAACATTTACTTCTTTGGTATCATATCACATTTTGGAGAGACATAAAAATAACTGAATTGAATAAATTCACTTACATAGTAAGCTATGCCAGGGTTTGTTTCATATTAATATAGAAATTTACTTTTAATCCTTATACTGAAGATGTGACACATTCAACAATTACTTTAATGGAAAAAAATTAAAACAGTATGAACCAATGTACAATTAGCACCACATATAATTACTCTCGAAGTTAGAAGAGACCTATTTTTAGATACAAATTTGTATTTTATAACTTTTCTTCAGTGAATGGATACAATAACTATTCACTATATTCAAGATCTCAAGCTAAATATAGATGCTTAATAGTCAACATTTTTTATCCTATGACTTAATTAAAGCAAATGTATTACAAGGCACTGAAAAACAGAATTGCACAATCTAATGCAAAATGTGGGTGATTTGTGGAAATCATTATCAATTTAATTACTGCCTAGTTAAAAATACTAAATTAAAATAAAAAGCAAAACTAATCAAACTGAACGATGTGATCATTTGGATTTCAAGACAGCCAGGGCTAGTGCACAGAGAAACCCTGTCTCTACATCCCACCCCCTCTCAACACACACACACACACACACACACACACACACACACACACACACACACAAAATCTCTCCTTGTCTTTCATCTCCAAGAACCACATTAACATTTAAGTCAGGTGTATACATGTGATGTTCGTGTAACTTACAGTCTAAAGTCTGCACAAACCATCCTGTTCTAACTTTCCTTAACAATGTGCGTTCTAAGCTCTGTTTTCCCTTATTCATTCCTTCATCCTTTCCAAGTGTCTACTGTCTACTAGCCACTTCTATTAGTTGATTTAAATTTTTTTTTCATTTTTGGATCTTTACATCTTTCACTGGGATTTGAAGGAGAGAGTGAAGGAAGAGATCATTTAAATTTTAGAGGGGAGATGGGAAACCTTGAGGACAGTATGAAAGTTTTAAACATGAATGAAGTTCTAGGAGAGTGAGCCCATCAATTTTGAGACATCAGTAGAAACTTCCGGTCCTGGTTTGGTGTGATCAGTTAACTACTATGGTTGCTGCTTCCTTTCAGAAGACATTGTGACTATACTAAAGTAGGAGGTTATGTTTCACCTTCACCATTTGGCCATAAGACACAGCATCTTATGTGCCATTATTTCCTTCTACCAGGGATGATAGATATCACTTCAGGGTAAAGGGATCCAAAAGATAATCAAATCAAATGAATCTAAGAAACAAACAAGTGTAGCCTTTTTAATATCTAACAAAATAGACTTCAGATAAAAAATAATCAGAAGAGACAAAGAAGGACAGTGTATACTGATCAAGTAAAAATTTCAACAAGAAAACATTTCAATTCTTAACATCTATGAAGAAACCACAGGAGCACTCAAGTTTGAAAAAGAAACACCAGTACCGGTTAAATCACATACTGGTCCTCACACACTGATAGTGGGTGAGTGTAATACCCAACTCTTGCTAATTGAGAGGTCATGAAGGCAACAATTAAACAAATGCTAGATGAACTGCCTTTGTAAGCCAAATGAACCTAAGAGATATTTGCAGAGCATTTCATTTAAACATAAGAAATGAATAATTTTCTCACTTACCAAAATTAAATCATGATAAGCATTTAAAGGACCTATAATCTAGTGAATTGAAAGCAGACCCTTTTACACTTGAGCTTTGTACAAGGAGATAAGAAAGTGTCTATTTTCATTCTTCTGCATGCTGAGTGCCAGTTAAACCAACACCATTTGTTGAATAGGCTGTCCTTTTTTCATTGACTGTTTACAGCTCCTTTGTCAAAATCAGGTGACCATATACATGGGGGTTCATTTCTGGATCTTCTATTCTATTCCATTGATCCACATGCCTATTTCTGTACCATTACCATGCACTTTTCAGCCCAATTGCCTTGTAATATAGCTTGAGGTCAGGGATAGTGATTCCCGCAGATGTTTTCTTGTTGTAGAGGATGGATTTTGCTATTCTAGGTCTTTTGTTGTTCCAGATGAAATTGCACATTGATCTTTCCAACTCAATGAAGAACTGGGTTGGATTTTTGATGGGGATTGCATTGAATTTGTAGATTGCTTTTGGTAGGATGGTCATCTTTAAAATGTTGATCCTTCCAATCCATGAGCATGGGAGATCTTTCCATTTTCTGAGATCGATTTTAGAGGTTTGAAGTTCTTGTCATACAGGTCCTTCACTTGATTAGTTAGAGTCACACGAAGGTATTTCATAGTTTTTTGTGACTATTGTGAAGGGTATATTTTCCCTAATTTGTGGGTTCACTTAAGTACACTATCATGTCATCTGCAAAGAGTGATGTTTTTACTTCTTACTTTCCGATTTGTATCCCTTTGATTTCCTTTTGCTGTCTAATTGTTCCAGCCAAAGCTCAAGTGTAAGTGGATCAAAGATGTCCACATTAAACCAGATACACTGAAACTATTAGATGGAAAGTAGGGAAAACCTTAGAACACATAGGCACAGGAGAAATTTTTCTGAACAAAACACCAATAGCTCAAGCTCTAAGGTCAAAGATTAACAAATGGGACTTAAAGAGATTGCAAAGTTTCTGTAAGGCTAAGGACATTGTGAAGAAAACAAAATGGCAGCCAACAGAATTGGAAAAGATCTTTACCAACTCTACATCAGATAGAGGCCTAATATCCAAGGTATACATAGAACTCAAAAAGCTAGATACCAGAGAACCAAACAACCCTATTAAAAATGGGGTACAGAGCTAAACAAAACGTTCTCAGTTGAGGAATATCGAATGGCTGAGAAATATCTGAGGAAGTGCTTGACATCCTTAGCCATCAGGGAAATGCAAATCAAAACAACCCTGAGATTCCACCTCACACCAGTCAGATTGGCCTAGATCCAAAACTCACATGACAGCAGATGCTGGCGAGTTTGTGGAGAAAGAGGAACACTTCTCCACTCTTGGTGGGGTTGTGAACTGATACAACCACTCTGGAAATCAGTCTGGCGATTCCTCAGAAAATTGGACATAGTACTACCTGAAGATCCTGCTATTCTACTTCTGGGAATATACCCCAGAAACACTCCAATATACAACAAAGATACATGCACTACAATGTTCATAGCAGCTCTACTTATAATAGCCAGAAGCTGGAAAGAAACCAGATGTCCTTCAGAAGATCAATGGATACAAAAATTGTGGTACATTTACACAATGGAATACTACTCAGCTATCAGAAAGAATGACTTAACCAAATTCTTAAGAAAATGGTTGCGTCTAGAGAATATCATCCTGAGTGAAATAACCCAGTCACAAAAGAACAGACATAATATGCAGTCACTGATAGTGGGATGCTAACCCCAGAGGCTCGGACTGCCCCAGAAACAACTCACAGACTATGTGAAGTTCAAGAAAAAAAGAAAAGAAAAACAAACAAACAAACAAAAAAGATATTATGCTCAATCCTTACACACCAAGAAAATGTTGACTAATTCCGGGTTAGATCCTGTTTTACATGTACTTTTTGCTCATTGTAACTAGTAAGACCTTAATGCAGAGTATCAATCCTTAAAAAAAAAAAAAAAAAAAAAAAAAAAAAAAGCCAAGCACTGACAAAAATATTTAACTTTCTTTCCTTTTATCTTTGTTTTGTAAAATAAAGTTTAAAAAAAAAAAAAGCAGACGCTTTTCTTAGCACCTCATGGAATTGTATCCAAAATTGACCACACAATTGGGCACACAAAAAAGTGTCTCAACAAATGCAAAAGTATTTACCTAATACCTGGGATCACATCTGATGAACAGGGATTCAAGCTAGATATTAACAACAACAAAGCAGAACATTTGTGAACTCGTGTATACATAATAGCTTATTAAAGAATGAAATATGTGTCAAGATAGAAATTAAGAAAGGAATAATACACTTTCTAGAACTGAGTTTAAATGAAGAAATTACAAAAAATGTGTGATTAAAAGGAAATATTCGCTCTCAGGGCTGAAATCAATAAAAAATAAACAGTAGCCAAATAAATATATAAATAGAACCAATAAAACAATATGATTCACAAACCCATTCATCTTGCTTAAAACACAGCCCCAGATAGGTCAAAGACCTCAACTAGAACCATATAAATTAAATCTTATAAAAACAAATCAAGAATCTATTGGAACTAATAACCCTAATGATAGCATGCTCCTTTGCTTGCTACATAGCTAACAAAATTCAGTGAGCAAATATTTCTTTTTAGTTTAAATGTATGCAATAAATATACATATCATAAAAGAGTACAGTTTAATGTATTGTCTATATAATTATTCTATATATGTATAATCTATTCACATATGGGTCTTCTATATAGATATTGCAGTTTCCTTTTATTCATGGTTTTGGTCTTACATTAGTGTCTCAGATTTTGTGCATGTTTTGTGTCTGATGGTTTTTGTTTGTTTGGTTTTGGTTTTGTTTCTTTTGTTGTTGTTGTTTTGTTTTTTATTTAACATTTTCTTTTACTGATATATCTATTCCATTTTCATATTTGTCTCTTGGACAGTTATATTCATTTTGTTACACTGGTTTTCTTGGAATTCTCTTAGGGGATTTATTAATATTCTCTTCAAGAACCTTTATCATCTTCATGCAAGCAGTTTTAAGTTTTAAGTTCTCGTGATTCAGCTGTGTTAAAATATTCAGGGGCCAATGAGTTAGAATAGCTGGCTTCTAATGGAGACTAACTGTGCTGGTTATAATTGATTGTGTTTTTACTCTGTCATCAAGACTTCTGAGATAGGATTGAATAGGACTACTTTATGCTTTCTGAATGTCTTCAGTGGGTAGCTATTATTTTCCTTCGTTTTCTGTTTCCTATCTGGATTTGTGGAGAATATGGTGTCTCTATGTTGCCTCATAGAAAATTTGATTTGGAAGTAATAGTTAAGTCAACTTGGGTACTAGGCAGAATGTGTTTCTGGTTATTGGGTGCTGACACTATGAAACTGGGAGGCTAGGGCTCTGAGTTTGTTCCAAGGGGGGTGGGAGGGTGATATATTTATTAGGTCACTTTAGAATGGGGGAGACAGTAATGAGATCACAAAACATTGTCTGCTGTATGTCTGGGTGTGAGACTGGGGAAGGGTTGGATCTCAAGGGGGAAAGGGTATTTTTTATGTTTATGACAATAATTAGACTAGCTTACAGGTTCAGTGATCAGGCCATTATAATCTAGATTAGAAGCCTGGCTGTGTGCAGGGAATGGGGAAGGAGCTGAAATGGTCTATATTTCTGTACAGACGACCTACATTCTTCTGTGTAGGAATGGTCTATAAGTTAAGTTGAGCGCCTGCTGCAGTTGGGAAATGAAGTAAAGCAGTGAGTGGGGGTGGGGGGTTGGAAGCTTTGGGGGATGGGAGCAGGGAGGCAGGAAACTCTGACATTGGTGTTCTGGTGCAGAGTTGGGACTGCTACTGGGGAATTGGATTTGAAGAAGGGAGTGATGAAGGTCTTCATTTTTCTTTACTTGTCTTAGTGGCCGTGCTCAGCTGATATATTCCCCCGTGAAAGGCTGCTGATGCTGAAGCATGGGATACTGGGATGAGTAGGGTGAAGGAAGGATTGGAGGACGTCTTTGTAATCCACTGGGGATGGGGTCAGCGAGGAAAGGAAAACCACAGCAGGTTTTCTGCAAGAAAGCTTGAAATCGACAGGGCTGTTGGATCTGAGCAAGAAGAAAAGTGGATCCTTTGTCAGTCTATTTGTTGCGCCGACTTGAGTGGCCTTTTGGGTACTGAGGGGGTGTCCGATGGGTTTAAGGTCTAGGAAAAAGCAGTAAGTGTAGGATTCCAGGGTCTAGTGGGGAGAGGAAGAAGTTGGAGATCTGTGAGCTCCAGAGGAGAGAAGAGAAGCAGGGCAGCAAAGGCTGCTACGTGAATTCTGCTGCAGAGCTAGAGATAAGAATACGGGACATGTAGCAGAGGATGGCCTTGTTGGAGAGGCCCTTGGTCCTGTGAAGGTTGGATGCCCCAGTGTCGGGGAATTCAGGACGGGGAGGTAGGAGGGAGTAAGTGGGTAAAAGGGCACCCTCATAGAAGCAGGGAGGGGGGGTGTGTTAGGGGGGTTATGGAGGGAAAGCTGGGAAAGGGGATAACGTTGGAAATGTAAATATAATATATCCAATATAAGAATAAACAAATATATGGGACTGGATCTGCAGGAACAGAGCTTCACTCCTCCATGCCCTTTGCGTCAGTCTTCCTGTCCTGGTTACAGTTTTGATTGCTGTGAAGAGGAACCATCACTAAGGCAACTCCTATGAAGGACAATATTTAACTAGGGCTGACTCACAAGTTTAGAGGATCAGTCCATTATCATCAAGTCGCCGGGCATCCAGGCACTGGAGAAGGAGCTGAGCGTTCCAGATCTTATTCTGAAGGGAACCAGAAGATTGATATCCTCAGGAAGCTAGGAGGAAGGTCATAAAGCCAACCACAAAAGTGACACAAAGCCACACCTATCCCAACAAGGCCATGACCCGGAAGATGGCCATTCCCAGGACCAAACATATTCAAACCGCCACACCTCTGTTCAAACTCTTGCCTGCTTGCGTTCCTGTACTGACTTCCACTGATGATGACCTGCCATGTGAAAGGAAAAACCAAATGAACCTTCCCTTCCCCAAGTTACTTAAAGTTAAATGACTTAAAATTTAACATTATCACAAAACATTCTCCAACCCGAAACACCTATGAACTTTAATTTGATAGGCTAGTTTTCACGCCTTTTACATCATCATATAATGCTGTGATACATCAAACATGGTAACTAGAACAGGTAACCTTTGATGATGATGATGATGATGATGATGATGATGATGATGATGATGATGATGATGAATGATCAATTTATTGTTACATCTTGACCACCGTTTTTCCTCCCTTATTTCCTCCTGGTACCTCCCTGTCATTTCCCTTCTCTGAACTGTGACATTCATTTCTCTTCCATTTGTTTTCAGAAAAGGGTAGGCCTGCCATGAATACCTAGCAGTCATGGTATGTCACAGCGCAGGAAGTCTACTCACCTGTTAAGCCTGGATGAGCCAACCTAGTAAAAGCAGGCAACAGAGTTATAGAAAGTCTGTTCTCCCAAGACTAAGCTACACAAGTGTGTTATATATGCAGAGAGAGTCTACACCACTCCCATACAGGCTCCCTCGTTGGAGTTTCGGTGTCTCTGAGCTCCTGTGAACCCAGATTTGTTGAATCTGTGATACTTCTTGTGGTATCCTTGACTTCTTTGAAGGATTCGGACAACAACCCAGGCAAAAAACCTTCAACCTATGATTTCTCCTGCCTATAAGATGTGCTAGGGTAAAGGTGGTACAGAAATTATTAGAGTGGCCAGCCAATGACAGGTGCAACTTGACACTGATTTTACATTTCTAACTACCACTTTTTTAGGAGTTATTCTCTGCTTACTCTCATACAAACATATCTAACTCCATTTTTATTACTTATATTGTACTTTCACTTAATTTTTGATATTTTAGTTTAATTAATTTTCACACTATATGAAATAGTACAATTAATGTGTTGCAGAAACTCTGAATGCTTATTACTTTAAACAGAAACATATTTACTTATGTTCTAGGATGAAATTGAATTGCTATTTAAATGTCATTTTAAATTATTAAAATTAAATTTTTATTATGTTTTGAATAGCTTTTTATTTTTGTCAATGTAATGCAGCCTTGATTCTGGTGTGAAGTTATGCAGGGTTTAAATAATGATTTGAAATATTTATGAAGACTTTCTAATATCAAGAAGCTATGATTCCATATTCTGTTTTTTCTACAGTACAGTTTCTTTGGAGTACCTTTGTTTAATTTCAAGTAAGATTCTTTAAGTCTCCTTTTACTACTGTATCTCAGAGTGAATTAAAAAAATGATTTTCGTGCAGGTTATAAAGTTGTCCTCTATGGGTGACTTCATTTTTCTTGGGACTTATATCTTCAATTACCAGTCCCTCAGACAGTTTAGGAATTTATTTTACTTAATGCTATGATCTTAAAACAATGTCTTTCTTCTTGATTTCTGGCCAATTTCTGGAGATTTCAGTCAGATAAAAACATTACATGAATGAATTTCACTTAAAGTGTTCCTTGCCACTGTTAAGGTTATATTCATTCAAATTTATAGTTAATGTTCTTTTTCTTCAACTGCTGTCCTTAGAAGGGTTTCTAATTTCTTGTCTCAAATATGTAAGTTTAATTGAGTTTTTACATCCTTAAGGTCATATTTTATACAGGGGTCACAGTTCTTTTTAAAAGATCTTTCCATGGTATTTTCTGACAATGGATTATGTTGCTATCATCAAAACAAAATTGCCTATTAAGATTATAGTGAACAATCTAATTCATATTTAAGTACCATAATCGATAACAATTATAATTTTTATCCTTAAATTTTATGATGGACTTTGAAAATATATTATTGTCTTCCATATATTGCACATATAGGAATGTATATATATATATATATATATATATATATATATATATATATATATATATATATACATATCCATGATTTTTACATATGAAATGGTTAAGAACTGCATGTTAGGTTGCTAAGTTTTGCATTTGAAATACCATATTTGTTTTGGGATGTTTGGTCTCTAGAACTTTTTGAAGAATATAGAAGTAGATTACTGGCAGAGGGGCTTTAAAGGTAATACTCACTCCTGTTTTTTGCCAATGCCTGTTTCCTAGAGTGGCTTTTTTCATGTGATTCCCCTATTGTGAATATCGCCTCTGGTTTGTCTTCTTAAACATGAATTCCAGGTCAAATAAGACATCCGTCCTTTATATTAATCATTCATTCCTAGAAATAAAAACAATTAGAGAAAATTCTTACCAGGGAAGTGGTTTCATTGCTGTGTGATTCTTAGGTCCTTGAAATTTGTTTGTTGGCAAAATTTGGAAGTTTGGCTAGACAGAACAAGGAAACCCTAAAATGCCAGAAGTTTCAATGGTATATTTGGTAGGAGCATAGATGACAAGAAAGTTAACAGAAATGTAGAATAAAAAATTAAAAATCGTCTGTTCACATTAGATTTTAAGGGTGAGCAATGACCTTGTTACAATAATTAGAGACCATTCTATTAAATTCTTGCAAAGAATCCATATATGTGTGTGTGTATATGTGTGTGTGTATGTATGTATGTGTTGTCTAACTCAACATATGAATCACAAAATATGGAGTAATTAATTGGTAAAAGAAACATCACATTCAATGAATATAAGAAACATCGAAACAGCACAGCAATCAGGCTGTAGCACGGTTATTATTTACAGATTTTAGCTAGGTTTACAAGTGAAGGTTTCAACAGAATAAGTTTAAGTGAGTGTAAGCTATACTTGGCTTACATACTGGGTTTGGATTTAGTGAGGATTGGATATACTGGGAGGACAACAGTAGAAGATTTAAAAATGGGTTTCAGAGTAAAGGTATGGTCGGAATTGTTTTGATCACAGGAGTATGGGACATTTGCTGAAGAAGAACAGGCAACAGCAGCAGACAGCCCAAGAAAGAGGCTACTGGAGTGGAACTGACAAGATCTTAAGAACTTATCTGCCCATTGTAATTCCTATGGTGACAGCCTACTTCCCAGATGTCAAACCCAGGACCACATAATTGAATGCCTACTTTGATAGATTTATCTTGCTTTCATCCTTTTTTTCTTTTTAATGTCCTGTTCATCAATATTGGAATGAAAATATTTACTCAGTGCCATTGTGTATTGACATGTGTTTAGATTTTACTGAGATTTACAATTAGGATTTGTTTCATCCAACTCTCATTAGAGAGTTTAGAATTTTTTTTGCTACTTTTTATTGGATATTTTATGTATTTACATTTTAAATGTTATCCCCTTTTCCAGTTTTCCCTCCAGAACCCCTATCCCATCTCATCTCCCTCCTCCTTCCATGCACTCCTACCTCAATGTACTGGCATTCCCCTACATTGGGGAATAGAGCCATCACAGGACCAAGGGTTTCTCCTCCTATTGTTGCCAGACAATGCCATCCTCTGCTACATATGCAGCTGGATCCATGGGTTTCTCCATGTGTACTCTTTTGTTGGTGGTTTAGTCCCTTGGGAGCTCTTGGGGTTCTGGTTGGTTCACATTGTTGTTCTTTCTATGAGGTTGCAAACACCTTTGGATCCTTCAGTTCTTTCTATAACTTCTCCATTGGGGTCCTCCTGCTCAGTCCGATAGTTGGCTGTCACTATCCACCCCTGTATTTATCAGGCTCTGGCAGAGACACTCAGGAGACAGGTATATAAGGCTCCTGTCAGTAAGCACTTCTTGGGATATACAATAGTGTCTGGGTTTGGTGTCTGTATATGCGACAGATCCCCAAGTGGGGCAGTCTCTGAATGGCCTTTCCTTCAGTCTCCTCTCTACACTTTGTTCTCTTGTTTTCTTTAGACAGAAGCAATTCTGGCTTTAAAATTTGGAGATGAGTGGATGGCCCTTTGGCCAATTGGGGTTCTTGCCTTACCTCTGTATATAGGTCTCAACATGTTTTCCCTCATTTTTGTTGGGGGATTTCAGCTAATCTCATCCTTGTTGGGTCCTGGGAGCCTCTTGCTTACCTGGCATCTAGAGCTGGCTGGTGGCTTTATATCTGTCTCTACTTCCTGTTGCATGTGTCTAAGTCTGTTCATTGATAAGAGTCTGCCCCACACTCTTGTGGAAATTCAACTTTTTCCCCCCATTTTTTACTGTGTACTTTAGAAACCACCAGCTAAAGTAAATCTTCCTTGAATTGTTTTTATCAATACCTTGCTTCATCAAAAAGGAAGGTAATTAAATAGAAGGCTTTATTTGTCTCTCAGTTTCCACAGTTCAAATTTTTAGAAATAATATCTTAAATTATCCTTGATTTTTAAAAGACCTATTTAATTTCCAAAGTAACAAGTTCTTGAATGACCATTAACGCTCACTGATATTTAAAACATGATTTAACACTAGTTTTATTTTCTCACTCCTTTGAGTCATGTACATTTCTCATGCCACCTCATTGTGAACACACATTTTAAAGAGAATCATAAAATTTCACAGAGTTCACAGTAGACTTGAAAAATCTTAAAGTGTATACTCAAAAACACCATGTTTAGTCGTAATGTTTGTTCCTCTCAAATTGAGATTTTCCTCTATTTTTTTATATTCAATTTACCCTTTATGTGCATGCACTTGAACAGACTTGGTAGTTTGTAATTTGGTAGATATTTGTTATATTTTTGTATACAATTATACCATCAAGTGCTCGACATCCTTAGCCATCAGGGAAATGCAAATCAAAACAACCCTGAGATTCCACCTCACACCAGTCAGGTTGGCCAAGACCCAAAACTCAGATGACAGCAGATGCTGGAGAGGCTGCGGAGAAAGAGGAACACTTCTCCACTGTTGGTGGGGTTGCAAACTAATACAACCACTCTGGAAGTCAGTCTGGCGATACCTCAGAAAATTGGATATAGTACTACCTGAAGACCCAGCTATTCCACTTCTGGGCATATACCCCAGAGACACTTTAATACACAACAAAGATATATGCACCACAATGTTCATAGCAGCTCTATTTATAATAGCCAGAAGCTGGAAAGAACCCAGATGTCCTTCAGAAGATGAATGGATAAAAAAATTGTGGTACATTTACACAATGGAATACTACTCAGCCACCAGAAACAATGACTTAACCAAATTCTTAAGAAAATGGCTGCATCTAGAGAATACCATCCTGAGTGAGATAACCCGGTCACAAAAGAACAGACATAATATGCAGTCACTGATAGTGGGATGCTAACCCCAGAGGCTTGCACTCCCTCAGAAACAACTCACAGACTCTATGAAGTCCAAGAAATAAAGAAAACAAAACAAAACAAAAAATATTTACAAAACAAGAAAACTTTGACTATTTCCATGTTACATTTTGTTTTACATGTACTTTATGCTCATTGTAACTATTAAGTTTTCAATGCATACTATCAAACCTTTAAAAAATCAAGTACCGACTAAAAATATATTCATATAGTTTTATGTAAAATTATTTTAAAATCTTAAAAAAAGTACTTACAAAAATGTATAATTTTAAGCAAAAAATGTTTAAAATCTGTACATTTATCTTTGTTTTGTAAAATAAAGTTGTTTAAAAAAAAGAATTATACCATCAGTTTGTAAATGAACTAGGTTGTCAACAATCATTATTAACTGAGAGGTTAGTTTGTTCTCTCGCTTTTTCCTAGGTGTTATGGGTATGAACAACTACTCTTCTTGATGCTTCTATATTTTTCAATATTTTCAATAACACAATGTTAATACTTTTGTATATTTATTCTAACTAATATATTTCAATATTGATAATTGATAATGAATATTAGTAGAATTTGCAGTCTCAGCTAGCATATACTTGTGTAGCTGAAAACAATTCAAATGTGGAAGAAATACAGCTCTGAGAAACAAACCTAAAGTTGTAAGTTTGATTAGAAAGGATGTCCGGGTTTATAACTTTTGTACTTTGCCTCTCCAATTTCAATTTTAAAAAAATGCTATTTCTTAATAATCTGAAAAGTTAAATGGAAGTAACAAAAACATTTCCTATGGGAAAATGAATCCCGGATTTTCTATTCTTCCCCCAAATTACTATCCAACCTTTCAAATGTAAAAGTTTTTAGATCAGTAATTAGATCTTTGTCTTGGAGAATAAGCAGTGCACTTTATTTAGTCTTGCATACTAAATGAGCCAGGGTACCATACGTATTATCCCTAGACACTGACTTTTTCAGCACCTGTAAATGTGTGAAATACTTTTACAAACAGTATATTGCACTCCGTCTGTGATATAGGTGAGTTGGGAATTCACATCAGCTTTCTCATATCTGTCTACCAGATCTGTATTTTAAGGTATCTCTTGTTCCATAATAGCTTTTTTTCAATCATTATTAGGCAAATATAAATTTAGTAAAATATATATGCCTTTTCTTCATGATAATGAAAAGACTGTAACATACTTTCATGGCATATTTGTGATTATTTTGATGAAATCATGAATATGCACTTTTTTACACTTAGACATCCTTAGCTCTAAGGATTTTAATCACACATGGTTTATTTTCAAGGATTTAGAGTATAATGAAACAAAAAGTTCAGAGAGCTACTTTGGGTTTTGATCAACATACCTTTAATTACTGAAAACTATATAATAGACAGTTTATAGAGTTAGGGCAACTTTAATATAAATACTAAATATAGCAACTTTTATTAGACAGTATTTCTCTGTTTTTATCCCTGGATGTCCTGGAATTCACTCCAATCTGTAGACCAGTTTCACCTCTCTTTATCTCCCAAGTGCTGTGATCAAAGATTACAGCACCATCCCAGCTTGGACAAAGTAGACTTGGCTAATGTTTATAAAGAGACTGTTCTTCTTATCTATTTATGGTTTATTCATATTTTTTTTTTAACCTTGCATCCCAGTGTTTTCCTAAGGATGATGATGATAAGGAACAGAGCATGGTGCCCTTTGTTGTCAAGTTGACTAGCTCTGTAACCAGATAAGAGATTAGCTACTTGGAACCATCTGTGAGATTTTCTTGCTCATAATTATTTTATGCAGAATTGTCCACTCTCAATATAAGTGGTTATTTCCAGTGGCATCCTGAGATGAATTGAATTTCTGGGAAAATGTTGTGGTTCCTTCCTTCCTTCCTTCCTTCCTTCCTTCCTTCCTTCCTTCCTTTTTTCTTTCTTTCTTTTCTTTCTTTCTTTCTTTCTTTCTTTCTTTCTTTCTTTCTTTCTTTCTTTCTTTCTTTCTTTCTTTTTCTCTTTCTTTCTTTAGTCCTTTCTTCCTTCCCTTTCTCCCTCCCTCTTCTCTTCTTTTCTTTCTTCCTTTCTTTTTTTATTCAACTGTTTGTTCTTGGTCTTGACATCTTGATGTTAATTTTGATTGTTTCTGCCACCAGTAATGCTGTTGCCTCTACTCTTAGACTTTTTTTTTTCCTTATGATACTAATCCCTAAGTTTTGATGCTTACAATGTGGACTGAAGTAGGGGTCACTTTAAGAAATCTTTTAGGCCTTCTACATTACAGTGACATTTTTGAGTCCTCTCCATAAACAAAGCAACTTGTTACTTCATAGGCCCTTCAGTGAGAAGAGCAGTAATTTTGGCCTATCTAGTATGTTTAAAACTTTTAAATATAATAATAAATATTATCTTTATTTAATATAATAAATACTCATTATATTGAAGCTTTCCTGTAGAAAACCCTAATTAATAGGTAAAGAGGATCTCTCTAATTTCTTTTTTGGGGGTGTTTGGTATAAAACTGGCAAGGAAAAATCTTCAGTGTTTAAAGGAAGATGTGCCTGGGTCCTGATTTCCAAAAGCAATAGTTCTTTCTTGGTTGCATAGTCCAAGACAAACTGAGCTCTAGGGCTCAGGAGGGTCAGGGGTCTACTATCCTATTGAAGGTGATACTTTAATTGTCATTTAAAGAAATAAACTTGACACGGTAGCCATTTAGGATAATGCCAATCTCAGCATTAAAGGTGGAAAAATGATGTCAACGATAAAGACATTAATGCCAAGTTGGTACTAAGTGTAGACTAGGATGCCCTTTGAGGGAAAGAGGACCTTTTTTTTTTTTTTTTTTTTTTTTTGCCAACCTCTTAACTTCATCACATTTGTTACTTTATTCCACTTAGATTTTTTTCATTGAAATGTCGTCTATGATAGGCCTGCAGATATAAACCAGTGAACATGTTTTCCAGTTCTGTGGTATACTTTCCCCAGGTGTAGCAGTACCAGTGGACACACAGATGATATTCTGGGAGGGCCTAAGTGCATCATGTAATTGTTCTCTTGAGAAGCTGTCTGGGTGTTATCGATGGCAAGGAATATGATCATGAGGTCCGCTGTTAAGACAGCATTGGTATAAATGTTCTTGGCAGAGTGGCATAAGCAACTTCTCACTATGATGTGTGGTTAAGTATCTTGAGAGATATGTTGTATTTATTATCATTTTATTTACTCAAACATGGAAATATCAGAAGAAAGGGCCAGAGAAAATTCTTTTACTCAATCCTTCAGCTAAGATCCTGACTTCTTTAGGGTAGTGAAAAGCCAGAAGACTTACATACATGATAAGCATCACTATCTACTCCAATTGATACTTATAGCTTGTGACGCCATGGAGATGTTAATGGATTTTTCAACAGAGACAGCATCCTTGGTCTTAACCATTTGTGAATACAATTTACAATGAGTGGCAGAAACATGTAAACCATGTAGTTTAAGAAACTTAGGTGTCATTAGTCTGCTTTTTTGGGGGCTGAAAAAGGTCAATGAATATATATGTGGCATCACCAAATCAGCTCATTCAGACCCTTGCCATTGTGTTTCAGATATGTGCTGGGCCCTTCACAGAGAGATACAACTCATTGCTGAACAGTGACAAAGAGAAAGGGAAGATCTTTGATTATTTAAACAAAATGCTTACTATTCCAAAGCTTTCTTCAAGGCTTACATATGGTTTTGCTAAAAGAACATAATACTGATCAAAATTTCCATGTAATTTTTTTTGATTCCTAACTTGAGGTTGGATATTTGAAACTTAAACATAGTCAAAACAAACAACAAACAAACAAATAAAACCAATGTCTTCTAGTGTTTAGATTGAACTAATAATAACATAAGCCTTCATTACTGTTACTTCATTTAGTATCACACATTAGAAATTCCCAGTGCTAAGTTCAAAATGAGAATGGGGAAGGGAGAAGAAGAGGGGGAGGGGAGGAGAAGAGAGGGGAGGAGAGGAGAGGGGAGGAGAGGAGAGGAGAGGGGAGGAGAGGAGAGGAGAGGAGAGGAGAGAAGAGAATGTTTTATGCATGTTTTCTTGGCAAGGAACATAAGTAAAGGAATGGGAATAAAAATTCCCCTGTAATTCCCATATAAAGGTCACTGGTCTCTTTAAGTTTCTGTTTACTTTGGTTGTTCTTTGTTTATATTAGTTTTGTGAAACTATAAAAATAAGATTAAAATATCCATACATTCCTCACTCCTTTATAAGATTATTATTCTGTGCGCTATCATTCTTTTGATAAATAAAGGTATAAAATATTCTTTGGGGGAACTGAAACATATACTTTAACTAAAAGTAATAATATTTTAGTACCATATTTAAAGAAAAATTATCATAATAAAAGCATCTTTCTATAATACACTGACCTATGTATTTTAACCTCTGTTTAGTAAGCAACAGCCTAGAGAGCCCCACTAATTCTGCATTATGTGTGGAAACTGGCTTGTAGATTTCAGGGTCACAACAAATCAAAACAAAATAACTGAGGTCACTGGTTCATTTTCCCTGGTACCCAATATTCCATCCATCATCCATGGCTTGATCTTTGAACTCAGAAAGCAGTCTGTAACATTTAAGCATTTGTTTCCATATGACATATTTTGTGGATGAGTATAAAAAAGTTAATCAATAAAAATAATCAAATTCTACAATGCAATTGAGAATTACCTCATGGTTTTACCTCAAAAGATTTCTCAAAAATTTAATCTTCCACTTACATTTTATACTTCCACATTGGAAGTACCTTAGACTCTTTAAGTACATTATATTTTGACAGCATGTCCATGAATCCACGGATATCTAATAATCCAGGTATTTGTAAAGTCCTAACTGTTGAAGATTAGTATTGTTCTTTCAGAATTTGATACATGCAAACAGTGTGTTTTAATAAAATGAAAAGTGTCATCTTCTCCCTTTCAATTTCTCCCCTGTCCTTGCCATCACTTTTCTGACAACAGAATTCACATGCTTGTTCTTAGACCCTCAGAGACAGTTATTGTTGCCTCTCTCTATATATGAATGTAAGACCATCTACTTCTTAGGCTAACATTACTTATATAAAGCAGTCTCTTCCTCCCTCGGCAGCAATCAGTTGCATATAGGTCTCCCTCCAGTAGTGGAACTTCATAAGCATTTCTTTTATCCATGCTGCTATTTCAGCTGGCCTGCTCCTGTGCAGGTCTTGCCCATATAGTCAAAGCGTCTGGCTGTGAATTCTTGCATGCAATGACCCTGGTGTGCACTGTTTGGCTGCAGTCTTCCTTTAACTCTGGCTCTTTCAGTCCTTCTGTCTTCTCTTTCCCACTATTTCTGAGTCTTTAGAAAGATAAATTATGTCGCATATATAGAAGAGGTCAGCATTGTCTGGCATCAATGGGAGAAGAGGCCTTTGGTCTACTGAAGGTTTGTTCTCTCCCAGTGTAGGGGAAATGCAAAGATCATGGTTGGGAGAGGGAACACCTTCATGGAAACAAGTGGAGGGGAAGGGGAGTCAGGGGGGAAAGGGGATAACAGTTGACATGTAAATACAGAGAATTGTCAATAAAAGAAAAGAAGATGGAATGTGAGAAAATGTTCACTTAGAGTTTTACATTCTGCAGTCCTTTACTTTCCATGTGTTGATTTGTTGCTATCACTCTATTAGATGACACCAGTAGTAAAACCAAACTTCTGTGATTAAGGTTCAGAGATGCAGTCATTAATGTGTATAAAGATAGAAACATGGTAGAAGCATTTTTATGTCAAAATAATGATTTACTTTTGTATTTCCTGCCAAAATTAGGGAGCACCCAGACAACGATTTTTAAGATGTTTACTCATAAGTTCCACACAGTAATAATTTAGTTACTAATAAATGTGTATCAAAGTTTTGAACATGTAGGTACAGAATAAAGTTAGGGGGAAAATAATCAGAATAATTAGAGAACAGTGTTGCATGTCACAGTTAGCTCCTTCTCAAATACTTGCCAAGTACTTCACAAGGATGTTACTGAGTTATTAGTAAAAAGGTTTCAGACACCAGACACCACGTTTAACTCTAATGACTGCAATACATATGTAGAACATATTAATATCAATAATCTGAGAAAGTAAGACAATTTTTAAAATTAAATTATAACATTAAGTGAATATTTGGAAAATAAAATTAAATTCTTTTATCTTTAGCATTTTTAAATGTCACACGTTAAAAAGAAATATCCCCTGATGTAACATTTTGATTTTTATACAGAAAAGATTGTAGTGTCCTTTATAGAAATACTTTTATATAACACAGTGTCTTTTGTAAGAATCAGAGGAAGAAAATTTCTCGCCAGCAGTAAAATTTAGAATAATTCCATTAATTAGTAGAATAGTAATTAAGTTCATAAAAAATTCCAATTTTGTGGAAAATGTTCTTTTTTATTTTGAAGCACTCATAGTGAAGTATATTTTTGATATAAATGATATTTTCTTTGAAAATTCATAAACATGATATTACATGAATAATTTTGCAATTAAATTAGAGCTCAGATGACATTCATTGCTAGCTCTTTGGTACTCTGAAGAACAGGTTTTCTGTATTTTTGGTTATTTTCACACGTTTTAGAAGGATTCTTCTAGACATTACTAGAGAGAAGCAATGGCCAGAAGTACAACTCCGAGGTGTGCAGGAATACCAACCTGTTTCTGTAAAGCCCACATGTCTGTAAGAAATCCCTCATTTCATGGAAACACTACAGATACTTGACAAAAATCTATAGAATGTAGATAATTTTTTATTATTTGAAATCAAAATGATGCTGTCAGATTACTTATTTGATATCTATACAACTGTTAGAATATTAATATCTTTAGTAAAATGAGGTATACACGTTTGTCTTAAAAATAATTACTTTATATATAATTTAAAAACTGAGATATATATGCTTATTTTTATCTTTTAGGTGGAGTTATTATTAAGATTTGCATTTAAATAAATTGTAATTCCTGTAAATATTTTAATTAAAATAGACTACCTTTGTTTTTTTTCTAATTAAGTTTTTAATTTAATATTAGGCTGGTGAATTTAGGCTTTCTCAATATTATTGAAGTGTTTGAATAATATACAATGTTGACATTATTCTGAATTAATGAAAACGACAGTAATTATGCTCAGATTTGCTCAGTCCCATATATGTAACCCAAGAAATTACTGGCATTTCTGAGTAAACCAAAAAGCAGAAATTTCTCATCCCAGTGACTTTGCATAGGACTTCAAATATCATTCTTATTTAGATTTGAAATTAAGTTTTAGCTTGAAAAGCATTGACCAGAAATTACTCAAGTAAACAAAGTCTTTGCAAGCTGGCCAGCAAGATGATTATACAGAAAACTCTAAGGATGTGAACTTGTGGGCAGGAAACACAAAGTGATGATTCAAGCATGAAAATGCGGGTCATCTTTTCTAAGTATCCTGAAATCTTTGAATTAATGTAAATAATAATAGCAGCAGGTAAGTGATGTTGACATCAAGGCAAACAGAGCATGCGAGCTATGGAAAAGGAAGACTTGCTTTCAATCGGGAAGAATGATATCAAATTATTTCACCATAACAACTCCACTTTTTCTTTGTCAACTGAGTGTAAATCTTCAATGACACTTTAGTGATTCATCAGCCTGTTTTATTTTAGGACATTAAGCGGTAGTTATTCCAGCTTTACTTATGGTTCCATTTCCAGCTTTACTGAACCAGTGATATTTTGTCTTTCCTTTTAATTAATTTATTAGAATATTTGTTTATTATTTATTTATTTTGAGGTAGGGAATCTATATTGCAATGGCCGTCCTGGGATTCAGGATGTAGACCAGGCTGGGTTCAGTCTCACAGGTTGTGAAGTTCTTGGACTAAAGATGTTTACGATATCTGTTGCTTTTCTCTATCCCACAGGACAAAGGCCCTCTGTCCAAGTGGCAATAAAATGTCCCTGTATCCTAGTCTGATCACTTCATGCCAGAGCTCAGTTTACTATCTTGCATTTTCTTACTAGTGCATTGCTATTTAAAAGCTTTTATCCATTATTTTTTTCAAGAAGGATTTTTTAATTGAACAATTTCATTTTAAAAAACAAAGATGAATGTACAGATTTGAACCATTTTTGCATAAAAGTATACAAATACATTTTTGTCGGTACTTGATTTTTTTTAAACGTTTGATAGTGTGCATTAAAATCTTACTGGTTACAATGAGCATAAAGTACATGTAAAACAAGATGTAACCTGGAAATAGTCAAAGTTTCTTGGAGTCTAAAGATTAAACAGAATGGTTTTTCATTTTCTTTTCTTTCTTTTTTTTCTTTTTTGGCCTTTCTTTTTTCTTGAACTTCATATAATCTGTGAATTGTTTCTGGGGTGTTCAGAGCTTTCTGGGGTTAGTATCAAATTATCAGTGATTGCATATTATGTCTGTTCTTTTGTGACTGGGTTATCTCACTCAGGATGATATTCTCTAGATGCAGCCATTTTCTTAAGAATTTGGTTAAGTCATTGTTTCTGGTGGCTGAGTAGTATTCCATTGTGTAAATGTACCAAAATTTTTGTGTCCATTCATCTACTGAAAGACATCTGGGTTCTTTCTAGCTTCTGGCTATTATAAATAGGGCTGCTATGAACATTGTGGTGCATGTATCTTTGTTGTTTGTTGGAGCTTCTCTGGGGTATATACCCAGAAGTGGAATAACTGGGTCTTTGGGTAGGATTATGTCCAATTTTCTGAGGAACCGACAGACTGATTTTTAGAGTGGTTGTTCCAGTTTACAACCCTAACAGTGGAGAAGTGTTCCTCTTTTACCACATCCTTGCCAGCGTCTGCTGTCATCTGAATTTTTGACCTTGGCCAATCTGACTGGTGTGAAGTGGAATCTCAGAGTTGTTTTGAATTGAATTTTCCTGAAGGCTAATGATGTCGTGCACTTCCTTAGTTGCTTCTCAGCCATTCCATATTCCTCAATTGAGAACTTTTTATTTAGCTCTGTACCTCATTTTTTAATAGGGTTGTTTGATTCTCTGGTGTCTAGCTTCTTGAGTTCTTTGTATGCCTTGCATATTAGGCCTGTATCTGATATGGTGTTGGTAAAGATCTTTTCTGCTTCACAATACTTGACTTTTCCCATGTGTGAGTAGATGAATAACACCTTAGCTTCCCTCAGGTCTGTTGCAGCCACTTTTCAACACTTTACTACTGTCTAGTCTCTCTTTATTGCCAGCATTCTCTAAGGTTTTCAAGCCATAAGAGACTGGTCATGTTGTTTGAGTGGGCACATTTAAAATCAGCAACAGGCAAATAGTCTTTTATGGGCTACTATTTCATAGTGTTCTTATTCAGCCTTCATATCTCTTTCTGATTTAGACTAGATTCTCTCCTTTTAGGATACATGCGATTTTATGGACCATATGAGAATTGAGCAATTATATCTTAATTTTAACTTAATTGCACCTGCAGAGTACCACTTGTTAGGAAAGCTACAGTGTAATCAGGAGGAGTACCATATAAAAGCCTTAAAAAAATGTGGGGGCCGTTTAGGTTCTATCACGCTTCAAATTTTCTGTAATGCTTAATGTCATATGAGTCAATATTTTTGCATTCATCAATAAAAAGGGGTCTTCCCCTTAGAAATGTTTATGAAGACAAGCCCAATTTGGATTCTCTAGTTCTTTCCTGTGTCTTCTGACTGGCAGTTAGTTTGACATTTGTAACCTCTAGTTGGTGAGTTTGTCATGATTTATCTCTTTCTCTGTTGATTATCTCTAACAAATGGCTTTGCTTTATATTAATTGAACAGCATAGAAACAAGAAATAGGAAAGAAATTATTACTTGTTTTTCAGAAAGCTTTAGCAAAATTTTACAAGGGAAGGAGTTACTTTAATGAATCCACATAATCCAGAATAGAACTCAAAACTACAAAAGATTTTAATAACTTATACCTAAATGTTGCTTCCAATATTGATAGAATATTTTTTTGCTTAAAATTGATTTAACATGCTTACTGTTATAGCAAATAATTTTCACAATATAACTCATGCACATACAATTTACAGAAAAGCTTAACAGTAACTAAATGAATTTGAGAACAATAAAAGATAAATATTGAAGCTGAAAGATATATTATATATAGCTAAAGAACAAAACAAAAGGCATTGATAATTAAACAAATCCAATTAAAGGAGGACTTTAACAACACAAAAATGAGCCATGTGAGTATACCCAAGTGTAACCTAGAGTAGAATAAAGTGAAGAAGGGTTATAGAAAATTCTTGACCTTCTAAAGTAATAGATTGTCATGGGTGAGCATTCTAAAAGGCTGTGAGAATTTCAAAGTGGGAGGGAGGTTTTATTTTTTTCAAGTTGGATATTTTATTTATTTATATTTCAAATGTTATCCCCTTTCTTGGTTTCCCCTCTGAAAATCCCCTATTTCATCCTTCCTCTCCCTGCCTCTATGAGGGTGCTCCCCACCCCAATCTCACCTGCCTCCTTGTCCTGGCATTCTCCTACACTGGGGCATCAAGCCTTCCCAGAACCAAGGGCTTCTCCCATTGATCTATGACAAGGCTATCCTCTGCTACATATGTGGCTGGAGCCATGGGTCACTCCAAGTCTACTCTTTCCAGGAAGCTTCCTGAAAGAATATTGGAAAGTGCAGAAACACACCTAAGGAGATGTATAGATATACAGCCTTCAGAAAAAAATATGTGTTCCAACCCAGACTCTAAGCACACTGTCAAAGGTAAAAGATGAAGAGAAAATTCTTAAGGCAGAAAGAGAAAACAACTTACAAGCTGGAATCAAATACTACTGAGAACAGACTTTTCAACCGGATCCTTTTAGACCTGAGCAGTTACTTTTCTTGTTACTGGAACCAGATACTTGAGAAGCAACTTCAGAGAGGAATGGCTTGTGTTGGCTCACAATTTTAAAAGCTCTCCATGGTTACAAAGGTACCGTGGAAAGAGCATGTGTTAGAAAATATATCCAGCAGTCGGGATTTTGAATAGCCAGGACAAAAATTAAGAATTTGATCTTTAATAATCTATGCATTAAGAGAGAAATCAGAAAGAACATGTTAAAAACTAAGACATGAAAATGGAGTCAGTCACAAGCCATAAAGCTAAAGAGATACAGAAAAGGACATGTCTAAGATGGTAACAACCTATAGCCTACGATATAAAATAGAAAGACTTCAAAAAGACAATTTATTGCTGTAACTTGAGGAACTGGAAAATAGAAAACCACCAAACCTAAATTAGGATAAAGAAAGAAACACTAGGGGCCATAGTGATGGCTCAGTAGTTTAAAGAACTGGTTACTCTTCTAGAAGACCTGCTTCTAGTCCTAAGATACACAAGATGCTCACAACAGTCTATAGGTCAAGTCTCAGGGAATCTGATTCTCTGTTATGACCACTGTAGGCACAGCCTACATCTACTGCACAAATAACCACAAAGACAAAAATACCCACACAAATAAACTAAACAACAAGCCTTAGTTAAAGGAAGGACTAAAGATCATCATGTTGACTAAGGCAGTGAGCACTGAAAATACATTTTTTAAGTGAAGTGGGGTTTCTTCAAAGGACAAACTAGTAAAGCCTCAGACTAAGAAAAACGGGACCATTAAAACCAGATCTCAAAGCTGAAAAAGGAAAAAACTGCATCTGACAGCTGAGAAATACAAAGGGATCATTTGAGATTATTATCAACAAACCATCTGCCAACAAATTTGATAACATAGAAAAATAGGAAAAAGCAAACCTCTGACCATATACATCTAGTTCAGTTCGAACATGAATAAATAGAAAACACAAATGGACTTTCAAGAAGGATAGAATTGAGTCCATCATTAGAAACCCTGTTCCTAGCAAAGAGAAGTCCAAGACCACATGGCTAAATTGATGACTTTACAGAAGTAACACAAAATTTTCTATTATTCAAAATAATTGAGAAAATAATTCCTTGAAAAAATTATATATGTCTAGTCATACCTTAAAAAAAAAGAACAAATAACAAAAAAGCATAGTTTAAAAAAACTCCACGAAAGGTCAGAAAACAGAATCTGGAATTAAATTAAAATTATTTTTTGCTTTATTAAGATATGACAGATGTCTCAAGAATTTCAGTAAGCATGATGAACAATATGATCTGAATGGGCTCAAATCACGTGATCCACCCAAGTAAAGGTAGACAAGCTTTTCAAAAATGCCTATATACGTCACACTAATATTCAGAACCAATTACTTGCATTGCAATAGGCTTCCGCATGACAGTGAATGTAAATGATGAACCGATAGCTGATATCAAAACAAATAAAAAATGCTAAAATAATTTTTTCCAAGAATAGATCCTGTTGAGAGATCCAGGGACACAGGCCAGGTGAGAAGGTGTTTTGAGTAGCCGGGGAGCAGAGAGATCTCTGCCGAGCTCAAAGAAAGTGCCTCCTCACCCCCCAACTGGTTCAGAGGAGCAGGAATCCTGCTTAGGAGTTGTGTGTTTCCAAATGGTGGCCAGTGTGTGCAGAACAGATTTAGGGCCATCTGCTAGGAGGAACAGAAAAATCCAGGGACACAGGACTAGTGAGACAGTAGCCAAGTAGCCAGGGAACAGAGAGGTCTGTGCCAAGTGCCCAGAAACTGCACCTCCCCCTGCTAGATTCAGTGAAATGGATAAATTTCTAGACAGATACAAGATAGTAAAATTAAACCAGGAACAGGTAAACCATCTAAATAATCCATAACACCTAAAGAAATAGAAGCAGTCATCAAAAGCCTCCCAACCAAAAAAAGCTCAGGTCCAGATGGGTTCAGTGCAGAATTTTATCAAACATTTATTGTGGACACAATACCAATACTCTCCAAACTATTACACAAAATAGAATCAGATGGAACAGTACCTAACTCATTTTTTGAGGCTACAATAACCCTCGTTCCTAAACCACACAAAGACCCTACAAGGAAAGAGAATTTCAGAACAATCTCACTTATGAACATTGATGCAAAAATACTCAACAAAGTCCTTGCAAACTGAATCCATGAACACATCCAAAGATCATTCACCATGACCAAGTAGGCTTCATCCCTGGGATGCAGGGATGGTTTAATATAAGGAAATCCATCAATGTAATCCACCATATAAACAAACTCAAAGAACAAAATCACATGGTCATCTCAATAGATGCTGAGAAAGCATTTGACAAAATTCAACACTCCTTCATGTTAAAAGTCCTGGAAAGAACAGGAATCCAAGGCTTATACCTAAACATAATAAAAGCAATATACAGCAAACCAACAGCCAACATCAAACTTAATGGTGGGAAACTTGAAGCAATCCCACTAAAATCAGGGCCTCGACAAGGCTGCCCACTCTCCCCCTACCTATTCAACATAGTACTGGACGTCCTGGCTGGAGTAATTAGACAGCAAAAGGAGATCAAGGGGATACAAATCGGAAAGGAAGAGATAAAAACATCACTATTTGCAGATGACATGATAGTGTAATTAAGTTACCCCCAAAATTCCACCAGAGAACTCCTACAGCTGATAAACAAGTTCAGCAAAGTGGCTGGATATAAAATTAACTCAAACGAATCAGTAGCCTTCCTTTATTCAAAGGACAAACATGTGGAGAAAGAAATTAGTGAAAAGATACCCTTCACGATAGTCACAAAAAAATATGAAGTACCTTGGTGTGACTCTGACTAAGAAGGGAAGGACCTGTATGACAAAAACTTCAAACCTCTAAAGAAAGAAGTTGAAGAAGATCTCAGAAAATGGTAAGATCTCCCATGCCCATGGATTGGAAGGATCAACATTGTAAAAATGGCCATCTTACCTAAAGCAATTTACAGATTCAATGTAATCCCCATCAAAAAACCCAGTTCTTCATAATGCTGTAAAGAGCAATGTGCAATTTTATCTAGAATAACAAGAGACCTAGAATAGCAAAATCCAACCTCAACAACAAGAAAATGTCTACGGGAATCACTATACCTAACCTCTAGCTATATTACAGGGCAATTTTGCTAAAAACTGCATGGTACTGGTACAGAATTAGGAACATGGATTAATGGAATAGAGTAGAAGATCCAGAAATGATCCCTCAAGTATATGGTCACCTGATTTTTGACAAAGGAGCTGTAAACATTCAATGTGAAAAGGACAGTCTATTCAACAAATGGTCTTGGTCCAACAGGCACTCAGAATGCAGAAGAATGAAATAGACCCTTTATTATTTATTTTCTTGCATAAAGCTCAAGTGTAAGTGGATCAAAGATCTTAAACCAGGTACACTGAAACTATTAGATGAGAAAGTAGGGAAAACCTTAGAACGCATAGGCACAGGAGAAAATTTCCTGAACAGAACACCAATGGCTAGTGCTCTAAGGTCAAAGATTGCCAAATGGGACTTGATGAGATTGCAAAGTTTCTGTAAGGCTAAGGACACTGTCAAGAAAACAAAACGGCTACCAACAGAGTGGGAAAAGATCTTTACCAACCCCACGTCAGATAGAGGCCTAATATCCAATGTATACAAACAACTCAAGAAGGTTGGCACTAGAGAATTAAACAACCCTATTAAAAAATGGGGTACAGAACTAAACAAAAAGTTCTAAATTGAGGAATATCAAATGGCTGAGAAGCATCGAAGAAAGTGTTTAACATCATTAGCCATCAGGGAAATGCAAATCAAAACAACCCTGAGATTCTACCTCACACCAGTTAGATTGCCAAGATCAAAATTTCAGATGACAGCAAATGCGGGCAGGGATGTGAAGAAAGAAGCCCACTTTTCCACTGTTGGTGGGGTTGTAAACTGGTACAACCACTCTGGAAATCATTCTGTCAATTCCTCAGAAAATTGGACTTATTACTACCTGAAGTCCCAGTTATTCCACTTCTGGGCATATATCTCAGTGAAGCTCCAGCATACAATAAAGACACATGCACGACAATGTTCATAGCAACACTATTTATAAGAACCAGAAGCTGGAAAGAACCCAAATGTCCTTCAGTAGATGAATGGATACAAAAATTTTGGTACATTTACACAATATCATCCTGAGTGAGATAACCCAGTAACAAAAGAACAGATGTCTTATGCAGTCACTGATAATTGGATACTAACCCCAGAAAGCTCTGAACACCCCAGAAACCACTCACAGACTATGTGAAGTTCAAGAAAAGAAAAAAAAAAGAAAAAAGAAAAGAAAAAACCAGTATGCTTAATCCTTACATACCAAAAAAAAACTTTAACTAATTCCAGGTTACATCCTGTTTTAGGTGTACTTTTTGCTCATTGTAACCAGTAAGATCTTTATGCATACTCTCAAACCTTTAAAAAAAATCAAGCATTGACAGAAATGTATTTGCATACTTTTATGCAAAAATGCTTAAAATTTGTACATTTATTTTTGTTTTTTAAAATAAAATTGTTCAACAAAAATATAATAGATTATGTTGATGACACTTACTTACTCCATTTTTGTTCCACAAAGTACTGAGAGTTTTATCAAAGAAATTTGGGCAAAATCAGGAAGTATGTAACACACATCTTGGAAAGAGACCATGATCTTGCATAAAAGAAGCCCAGAATAAAACTACAATATAAATTACTAGAACAACAAAATGTATCAGCTATTTTATAGTATATAAACCAAGTATATCAATCTTTATAATAAGCTGATATGCAATTCTATGAAACAAAAATGAAAAAGAAGTCATACATATTTACTATACAAATAAAGTAAAGATCCTAGGACCAATTTTCAACAAGGTTATTACAGATGTTTTAAAATTAATTATCGTATTTGTTTACATTTCAAATATTATCTTCCTTCCTGGTCTCTCTGCAATGCACACCTGCCCCTTCTTGCCCCTCTATCTCTAAAAGTGTGCATTACCTCCCACCCCCTCATTCCTGTCTGATCCCTCTAGCATTCCCCTTTTTGGGGCATTAATCCTCCACAGGACCAAGGGTCTCCTTTCCCATTGATGCTACATATCACAGTCCTCTGCTCTGTATGTAACCAACAACATAGAGCAGCAAATGTATCCTCTTTGAAGCAAAACATGAACAATTGAAGAAATTTAAGAACAGATACAAAAATTAAAGCCACATGTGATGTGTACGGCTTGAAATAAATCAACATTATAAAATATCCATCCTTCTAAAAAGACCAAATGCTTTAGGGCAAACAGTTCTCTTTTAGAACACCTGGTAACACTTTTTCAGGTTAAAAGTAGAAAAGTTTTTTTTACAATTTTAGTGGAATCAGAAATCATCTCTACTAACCAAACCATTTGTAATATGTTACAAGGTTGTAATAATTTAAATGAAAGTATATTTACATGAACACACCTACTAACAAATCATTTTTAGAAAATATTTATATCTACAGAAAACCAATTTCCTACAAAAGTAAGGGAATAACCTTCTCAAATCTTTGAAACAATCATGGCAAAACTTTTCAAAATGAAGAGAATAAGGTATAAACTTAGGATAGGCCTGAAAAAAAGCAAGTGAAATAAACATCACTCTACATATATCTGTCAAATTCACACCTAGACAAAAAGTGAGGAAACCAAACGAATTTCAAAAATATCTCAGGGGACAAAGAACAAACAACAAACTTAGATTTTCTCAGACAAACAAAAATTTATAATAGTTAAGAGGAAGCTGACTTTCTATCTAAGATTTTAAAATTGTATTTAGAGAAAGATTAAATATATCTAAAATATTAGATTTTTAATATAGAAAATAAAACCATCAAGGAAAAGGATAACCGGCAGTTGGTAGTTAAGTAAATTACAACGTAAATATATAAACATAACAAAATGAAATTAGTGATCACTGGAGATGTGTAACAGAAATGAGTGACAGCCACGAGACTAAGCATAATAGAAAGAACTCAGAAACATAATAATCTTATTATTATATTCTTATATATTCTAATTAGCTTAAGATGTTAATGAGATTTCTGGTTGTGAATAAAGGTTCTCTTGGGACTCTTTTCCCCTTGTTGGGTTTGCCTGTCTAACTTCAATGGGATAGTTTCTGCCTCACCTTATTTTATTTTATCTTGTAATGTAATGGTTGTTAGTTCTTTGAAGCTTGCTCTTTTCTAAGGTAAAACAGAATGGGAGAAGACATGAGACAAGAGAGTTGGGGAAGATCATGGGAGACTAGAGGGAGGGAAAACTGTAATTAGGACATGTGTGAGAAATGAAATCATTTACAATAAGAAAAAAAAGGTTTAAATAAAACCCAAATAAACAAGTATGGACATTGGTTTTGGTGCTCTTGATGGGTTGACTTTGTGTATAAGGAATAGATCTAAAAATTAAACTCTTAGGGTATATGTATACCCAAATAGTAAAAAACTTCATGACATTTTAATATAGAAAAAATTCTATATTTCACAATAAGCCTAAGTGCTTCATAATATTTAAAACCAATATGAAATTTCCATGTGAAAAACATTAATTTATTTAACTAATTTTATTGCCTTCATGTAAAGCATCCTCACCTGCTTTTGGGTTGTAGGATCTTAAAGACAGGATTCATACCTTGCATCAGTATCTCAAATTATTGCTTAAACCAAAATGTCATGTATGGAAAGACTTTCATAAATATGAAAGATAATATTGGAAATATACATTGAACTTGAAGAAGAGATTGTTCATGACATATGAATTTTTTCAAGGTATCAATGTTATCTTATGCTTGTAAAAAAATACAACAGTTTCATCCAGAAGTATTTGTAGATGATTGTATGATTGGTTTCAAATTATCTTCCAAAACTATGTTGAACATGAGTAGCCACTGTAACAGTGTTCAGAGGGGCAGATGCTTCAGTAATTCTTAGAAATGGGAACAAAAATATTCACAGGAGGAAATACTAAGACAAAGTTTGGAGCAGAGACTGAAGGAAAGGCCCTCCAGAGACTGCCATACCTGGGGATCCAGGCCATATAAAGACACCAAACCCAGACAATATTGCTGATGCCAAGAAGTGCATGCTGACAGGAGCCTGATATTGCTGTCTCCTGAGAGGCTATGACAGAGTCTCACAAATACAGCTAATCATTGAGCTGAGTTGTGATCCCCAATCTAGGAGTTAGAGAAAGGACTGAAGTAGCTGAACTCCTTTGCAACCCCATAAGAACAGGAACTCCCAGGGAATAAACCAGCATCTAAAGAGTATACAAGGACAGAACCATGGCTCCAGCTGCACATGTAGCAGAGAATGGCCTTGTTGGGCATCAATGGGAGAAGAGGTCCTTGGTCCTGCCATGGTCAGTGACCCAGTGTAGGAGAATGTAAGGTGGGGAGGCAAGAAGGGGTGGGTGGGTGATCAACCTCATAGAAACAAGGTAAGTGAGGTGGGATAGGGGGTATGGAGGGGAAACTGGGAAAGGGAATAAAATTTGAAAAAATATTAAACAAAAACATTTTTTAAAAAGTTGATTAGACAGTGAGGAGTATATAGTGATTAGTGTATTTTACATGGTTTTCAGAGGAATGGGATAGTATCCTTCAGAGTAGGCTCTTAGTAAAGATGGATCTGCCTGTTTGTGTATTTCTGTCTTTCATGTACTGTCTTACACTTCCACTAAGTTATGAAGTATCTGTAACTATAGGACAAATCAACTTCTAATGGTATATATTTAATTACCAGTCTTGTTATAACAGAAGAAAATGGATTAGGGTCTGAATCCTCATATGTCAATGTTGCCAGGAACGTTGGCTGAGAAGTGCTATACTCAGCCAGCATGCATAGCACCAAGATTTCATCTTCTAACCTTGACCAGTGAAACAATATGGGGCTTCTTGGAAAATACCTAATTTGGAGACTGGGAGAGAAATTAAATGAGTTCAAAACATGAGCATAATGTGCCAGAAACTGAGGAAATGTGCGTTTATATTATATACATATTCATCTAGATGTATGGAAGTGATTATGCATGTTAGAAAATTCATTTATACAGTAAAAATTATATATATATATATATATATATATATATATATATATATATATATATTATACTCACTATTTCACTGTTACAGGCTTGACAATTAAAATGTGTATGAATACTACACAAATAAGTTTGAATGGATAAAATTCAAACCATATGGTAACAATCTAAGAAACATGGGAAAAAAAGAGCAAGCTTCAATCAGTGCTATGTGGAATGAAAAATGAAAAAAAACACAAGTCTTATAGAAAATAATTTATAATTATTTACGAAGTTAACATAATTCATTTTTTATATTTACTCATATGATTCAGAACTTTGAGTCAACACAGTGGCTTACAAAATTATTTATGATAATCAAAAAAAATGATTACCAAACCTACATGGCAGCACAGAACTGTTTGTAACTCTAATTTTCAAAGGGTCTCATGCTGTCTTCTGGCATTCAGAGGCACTGCAAACACATGGTACAATGATAGAAGTGAAGGCAAAACACTCAAACGCATAAATAAATATAAATAACTATTTTAACAATAAAAAGGTAAAGTAGTCAAATAATATTAATACACTATTTTGATTTAAAAAATTATAAATTTCCTCATAGAGTTAGAGAGAGCAATTCGCAAATTCATTTGGAATAATAAAAAAAAAAAAATAAGGACTAAGGATGGTGAGAACTATTTTCAACAATAAAAGCACTTGTATGGGAATCACCATTTCTGACCTCAAGCTGATTACAGAGCAATCCTGATAAAAAATTCAGGGTATGGGTACACAGACAGGCAGGTAGATGAATGGAGTAGAACTGAAGACTCAGAAATGAACCCACACACTCTTGGTAACTTGATCTTTGACAAAGAATTTGAATTATGCTATGGAAAAGGCATTTTCAACAAATGGTGCTGGTCCAACCGGTGATCAGCATGTAGAAGAATGCAAATTGAATGATTCTTATCTCCTTGTATAAAGCTCAAATCTAAGTGAACAAAAGGCCTTCACATACAACCTTACACAATGGAGTACTACTCAGCTATCAGAAACAATGACTTTATGAAATTCTTAAGAAAATGTATGCATCTAGAGAATATCATCCTTAGTCAATATTTTTCTCAAAACTGTTGCTATAGAGAATAAACCCACTTTGCCTGAAAGGGCTGGAAAGACCTTGTTTGGAAAATCAGGCGATTCTGAAAGTGAAAGGACCAGTGAGCATGCCTACCAATGGCCAAGAGCAAGAGAGAGAGGAGGGGGAAGGCAGCCCCTTTTATAGTGTCAGGTCACTGGGGCAGAGCAAACCTGGCTATTGCCAGGTAACTGAGGGGTGGGGTTTACAGAATCCCAACATAGAGGATTTGTGGATTGAGAGTTGAATATATAAACATGAAAAGCTATCTGCTGTAGAGTTGTGTTTGTGTGGGATTTTGGGGTACAGAAATACCTCGGGACAGAGGCAGAAAACAGGCAGTAGAACACCACCAAGGGAAGAGACTTGTGTGGAATAGTTGAGCTGTGGTGACAGCTAAGACTGGGTGCCAGAGGAGTGTGCAGTTCCGAAGTAAAACTGTGCTTGAGGAGTGAGACCTCAGGGTCGGTAAAGAGATAAACCCATTCTATTTTTTTTTTTAATATTTACTGCAACAGAAATGATTTAAGTGTTTGTCAATAGATTATTACATTATAAAATTGGGTATATCCATATACTTGCATGCTATTGCTTTATAAGTACAATGCTTTCAAGTCTTGAGAAGTCATAGCAGATACACTAGTCACTTCTCTTGTGGCTATGACAAAACACATAACAGGAAGCACAGAAAAATTTATTTTGACTCATACTTTGAGGATGTAGGTTACAATAGTATGGAGGACACTGAAATAGGAGCATAAAGCTGTCTTCAAATTCCCAATTTGGAAGCAGGAGAGGAATGTTGCTGCTGTGCTTGCTTTCTCTTAGTCAATCCAGACCACAAGTGCATGGGATGCTGCAACATATATTTGGAGTAGGTTACTTTCCACCCCACCATTAATTTACTTATTCACTTTACAGACAGATTGCTGCCCCACCCACCTCCCAGTACTCCCTCATACATCCCCTTCCCCATCTCCTCCTTTTCTCTTCTCAAAAGAGGAGACTCTATCCCTCTGAGTATCACACACACACACACACACACACACACACACACACACACACACACACACACACACCCTCTAGGCACATCAAATAATTGTAGAACTAGGTACATCCTCTTTCACCAAGACCTGACAAGGCAGTCCACTTAGATGAACAGGGTCCACAATCAGACAACAGAGTTAGGGATATCCCCTGCTTCAGTTGTTTGGGGAATCCACATGAAGGTTTTAGTCTTATTATGGAGTCCTTATCCCGTTTGGGTTCCCCAATCCTTCCCCCAACTCTGCCACAAGCCTCCCCAAGTTTTGTCTAATATTTGACTGTGGGCCTCTGCATCTGTTTCAGTCAGCTGCTGGGCGGAGCCTCTCAGAGGACTGTTAAGTTAGGCTCCTGTCTGTCAGCATTGCAGAGTATCAGTAATAGTGTCAGGTGTTGGTTCTTACCTATAGGACAGGTCTCAAGTTGAGCAAGTCACTGATTGTAGAGTGGGTTTCTCAACTTATTTTACCCAGTCTAGAAATTCCTTCACGGAAGTGCCCAAGGCTTTGTTTCTGGAGCGATTCCAGATCTTGTCACACTGACATTTATATCACAGAGTAGAAGTAACGCCATCTGACTAAATTTTATAAAAAGTTTAAATAGGTAGAATATCATTTTCTAAATATGTGACACCCTGGAAAAGGCAAAACTATAAAGACAGGAAGTAAACGTGAACATTGACTTCCAAACCTTCATTGTCGAGCTAGAGACATATAGATGGAAGCAAGGAAGTACTTAGAACAGTGAATATAGTCAGGATAATAATGTTGTGGTAGCTACATTGCATATTTCTCAAAAGTCACATAATTAAATTATAAGAATAAATCATAAAGCTGTTCATAACAATGCATCCATTGTGGTCTCAACAAATGTAACAAATAGATAACACCATTGAAAAATGTCAATCATAGGGCAGACTATATGAGTAACTGAGAAATATGGAAGTTTTCTATTTTGTGAACAACTTTTTGCAAGGCTAAAACTTCTACAAAAAGAGGCATATTCTTAAATAAGTGAATTACATACACATATGTTTTAGGAACACATAGTACCATCTGCAAGAGTTTTCAATAGCCAAAACATAAAAATCCCAAGCATGTACAAATAGGTAATTTTATCATCTTAGAATCTAAAGTGTGCCATATAAGTCCTTCAGTTGATAATAATATCAAGGTACCCATCGAGGCAATAAATAACAATGGAAAAAATATTTTTACTGTCAAATTTTATTTGTATATTCTTTATGGAATGATTAATTTCTTAAACATAGGCTCTGAGTAGAGAATCTTTTCCAAATAACAAACACAAAAATTGTGGTTGAATTGATCAGGTAAGGTTCCTGTGATTTAAAGTGGAGGAAGTAGATACATTGTCCCTACTGTCCTCAAGGACAATTTTGATGGTAATAAGTCAAGCCTGCAGTGGGCATTTCTTGATGTAATAAACATAATGCATTGTCTTAATGGAATTCCTTTACAATTTACATATATTCAATTCCATCATGAGATAATATTAAACAGAAATCATTAGGGGGCATTTTGCGCAGTCCTCACCAATACCGATCAAAATCAGGCAGACACAAAATTAGGTAAAATCTGTCACAACCAAGAAAGTTTTAGGACACAAGGGTTAAAGGCAATATGGAATTACAAATGGAAAGTGGAAGTTAAGTGGGTCCTAAAAACCGTAAACAAAGGTTTTGGGTTCAAAGTAATAATAACTTGTCCGGTTAACTCTGACAAATCATTGATAATAATGCAATATTGATAAAGATTATCAATATTTTGATATAGATAAAATTAAGATTAAAGTTTATGGAAAGCATCTATGATATCTTTCAGACTTTTTATGTATAAAGTGAAATATGTAATATAAAAACATTCCTTAAAAAAGTATATACCGTTTCTAAAATCACTACATTAATTCAAAAGCAAAGCTATAGTTATACACCAAATATGTGTATTGTGGATGTAAGAAGAATTTTATCTAAGCTAATAATAATAATAAAAAAACAGTGAGGATGGTTAGTCAATAAGCATGTCTGCAGTAATGAGATGAAAAACCAGTAAGCCATTGAATATGTGGTATAACTAATTAGATTTCAGATAATGAAATCTTATTGGGATACCTCAAGCCCAGTAAAAGGACAACATTAAAATTTTAGAAAGCAGAAACATTTTAGGATGATTGGAGTCCTTGAATCTTAGGTATGTTGGTAAAGAAAATGTGAAGTTCCAAAAGAGCATCTAAACATCTTAAAATACTTTGCAAAGCTAAGTGTAAGTCTGCAGTTAACTATGTAAACATTTATTGGTGATATGTAACAGTCTATTTTATTATGACATCACAAATGTGCATAAGGCATTTCACCCGTATTCCACCCCATTCTGCTCTCTTGCCTCTCTTTTTCAGTTCACAATACCCTTCCTCTTCCCAACCTATTCCCTTTTATTTCCACACATTAATTTGTGTATTTCTTTGCCTTGGAGATTCAGTGAGTTCAACTAGAGCTAACTACATGAATATAGGTCAGGCACAACTTACATCCCTATAGGAAACTGACCAATTCAAGATGACATCTGCCTTTTAAGAACGCCAGGACATTCCAAGAGAAGCAAAATCAAAAAGTATGTCCACATTAGCATTTTTATTTAAAGTAGATACAGAACTGGGGCAGTAGCCTAGCATGAAGGTGAATATTTGTCTAGAGTAGTACTTGGTGTTCAACTGTAAAACAATACACAGACAATGAGAACCTGACTCTCAACCAGCACAGGCACAAGGGAGCGAACTGAAGTACTACCCACCAAATAAAGGTTCACTGTTGAAAGGGGCAGGATGTCAGGATGCAGTGGTGAAATCCAGAATTAAAGAAACAGCTTAGCAAAGGGTTCTACTTACATGAAATTCGGGATCAAACAAAAGTGTTTATATAGAAACAGTAATAAAAGTATCCACTCTAAAAGAGGATGAAGATACACATGAAGTACGTTAGTCAGTTTCTGCAAAAGTGCAGATTTTTTTTGTCTTTTCTAAGAGTTTTGTTACAAGCATGTGCATTTATAAAAACCCATCCAATTAAGAGCTCTGTGTATGCAGTCGATAAAATTCCCTTTTATAAAATTAGTTGTCATGCTTAATGAATGATGTATCTATTAAATGTACTTTTAAATGCCAGTGTTCAATATTGTGAAATTCGGTTGTGCTGTAATTTGATTCTTTTCTACGATTGTCATAATAAACACCACCCATCCTTCTCTTTCTTTGCATCTTTCATCTGCATTTTGACTTGTCTTTATAAGAGATGCTTCACAGGACAGGGTTTAAGATGCTTAGGATTGCAATGAATTTGTGGATTTGCTACATTATGTTTTTATAATATGTCAGTAAATGAATTATATAATTTTTTTCTGTTAAAACAATTCTGCACCTTACACTAAGGAGTTGAAAGCACAGGGTTTGATGAGCATGATGCTCTGTTTCCCATTCAGGAGAATTTCTGGTGCTGTAAGCCAGGGGAAGAGATGTCAAAATGTGTACAGTGAGGAAGAAAAAAGCTCCCTGCAAAACTGAGGGCAGCAAAGGGGCAGCAGGTCTAGAATGACAGCAACGATTTGTAGTCTGCAGTACAATTTCCACATTCACAAGAGCTTACCTGGGTGATACTGTTATGCCCCTCAGGCAAGGAGCTCCTTATGCAGGGCAGATGGCAAGCTATTTCCCTGGTGTCAGAATCTACGAATGTCTGTTTTACTCAGTTTATTTTAAATAAAATTTCTTCTTCTATTGAAATATTACACCATCCACGGCAGAACGCAGAAAGGCTGATGGTGCAGCATATAGATTTGAAACTGTAATAAGAAGCCAGGGCAGCAGGTGCAGTTGGCTAAAAAATGGAAAAGGCACAGTGTGGCAGAGACAGCAGGAAATTAGGAGAAATGTACAGGCATTTTATAGAGAGAGAAAAAAAGTTAGCACCAAACAGATTTGAGAAGCAAACACAATAACATGATCCCAGAGCCAGTGCTGAGAATAGAAATGCTTAAGTTAGGTCTTAGAAACTACAGTAAAACATACAGCAGATGAGGTGGAGTGGCCGTCTTATGCTATATTACCACAGAAAATCACTGCAGAGGTCAGCAACTGTGGCTTACAACATAAACAGAGCTTGTAATTTAAACAACCATTCAAAGGATATCAGACAGGCAAATAACACATCAAACCAACCAGCCCAATAAGAACCAAAACGCAAAGAATAAACCACAAAACTCTGCATTGTTTCATGGATTAAAATATTAACAATCAGACTCTTACCTGCAAATTTGTTTCCCTACTAAGTGAGGTGATTATTACATATTTAACCAATCCATTCGTGAATATAATCAATTTTGGTGCCTAGCCTGAACAAGATGCAGCATATTACACCCTAAGACCACACTAAAAATTATAGTCTAGAAGTCTATCCTGTAGGTGAAGTCAGTAAAAGTAAACTTCTTAAGCATAGATGATTTTCTTAATAACAAGTTTATAAAAGAAACATATACATAAATATTTGTTTCTAGCATTGAATAATAGATTTTTTATAACCTTGAAAAAGTTTGTGCTACAACATAAATACAAAGTAGTCCAGAAGAATAGAGAAGAAGGAAAACTAGTTTTATACAAGGGAACAACATGGATACATACTTTTCAGAATGAATATGTTCTGAATAACTTGAGAGGGGAGAGAAAAACTATCTATGGAACCTAGAAAACAGTGAACCTGAGGTATAGAGACATACATTTTGACATGAGGTGGGTACTTTGCAGGCTATGAATGTTGGGCAGTTTTGCTGTATAAGTAACAATAACTCACCAGGAAAGCTAGTATTAGGACTATACACTTAAATTCAACTGATACCTTGAAACATTGAAGTGATCTATCAGGATGCATACTTTCCTTCCCTCCTTGAAATTCTAGCTGGAATGGCATGTGCATTTGGAGATGCTATTGGACATCATGAGTTCCTGTGCAGATGTCTGCCTGAGAATAATGTCAGCAGGAAAATGCAGAAGCGAGAAAGAAAACAAAAATGAAAATAAAACTTGGCTCACATCCCAGAGGAAACAAGTGGAATGCGTATTCAGCCATGGCTGAACATGTAGCATTATATCAATATGTCTTTAAACTGGTGTTTTCTACATGTCCTTTCCTACTAAGATATGCTCCCTAACACTTTTCAACTTTTCTTAACCAAACCTTACCAAATATTTGAGTTGTATTTTTTCAATTATAATTCAAGGAATTTTTAGTTCTTCTAGACCTTAAAGCTAAGCAAATGTGATGATGTTTACTGTGTTTCCTCTAGAATTCTTGCAAACTCCCCAAATTATAGGTACATAGTGAAGAAGTATGTAGAAGTCAGGAGAAAATTTGCATTTATTCAAATGGTACTCTTTATCTCATGAATCAATAGAATAAAGCAACATCCTTAGGTATTCTAGCTCAGTCATTACATGGTTCAGTGTATTATGATGTTCTAGGGGTTAAAATGTATAACCACGAACAAACATAATTCCTCCTCTTAAGAAACTATTAATGTTTCAAATGAAACCTAATTGATAAATGTATCATATTTAAACTATAAAATAGAGCAGGAAAACATAATATAATTCTTCAAGCAATGTATTAAAAAAGAAAAAAAAAAACATCATTACTAGCTTTTCCTGTATCATTTAGTTCCAAAATATGACTTTCTGTTACAATATGATGAACCCATCATGGATGCTCTGGCTTTTAACATTGTCAGCATTTTAAAATATGAACACTAAGGGACTCGCTCTGCTTTATTTTATGAACTTGAATGCTCATTTACAAGACAGCCTCATATGTAAATATGTTCTTTTATTTCTTTTTAGATGAAAGTAAGAAGTGATGTGAAGATCTAGTAGAAAAATTGACTATGCCAGACTCCCTTTGCAGAAGGAATTCCAGCTCCTGTTGGATGATGTAGAAATACCATTGATGTACTTTCTGTCCTCACTGATAACCTTTTTTCTTCACAAGTAATGATCAGCGATTGCCCACCAGTGAAGTGAGTCTGAACACTTGAACTCTGAATGTTTCATTGAAAGATATATGCAGATTAAAAATTATTTAGAAGTTTGATTTGAATACTGCTTGTCAATTATATGTGAGTGAGTGTGTGTATGTGTGTGTGTGTGTGTGTGTGTGTGTGTGTGTGTGTGTGTGTGAAAATGCCTTTTTCAATTTTTGAGCCATATTGTAATGTAGATCTATAAGTACAACTTTCATACATCTTCAAAAGACATCTTTAACAATAGCAAAATGCACCCATATTAACTTTTATGAGTTGCATTACTATGGAAATACCAATCAGTATACTAGGGAAATTGTACTGGATTTTTATTTCTCTTGTGTGGTTTTGATTTTATTCTCTGAATGTCCTTTCTATTTCCAACAGACTGTAAGACTCAGAATGCAACAAGCTTGAAGTTTTTTCTCTTGAATTATGTGCTTATCAGAAGATCTCAAGTTAATAATGCATTTTATCCACAAATAAATATGCAATGATCCCATCACTTCAGATATTTCTAGCTTGCCAATGGAGCTTGAATGTTTCTAAGTAAAGCAATAACAATAGCCATAGTCTCAGTGGGGACATGTCCCAGATCTTCCTCTGTGGATGCAGTAAATGACCCACAGCACCAACAAGCACATGCATTCAGGGGATGACTGTCCTAGAATCCATCCGTCCTGTCACAGATATGTCAAGTGATGCTCACGAAGGACTGGCCCTCCACCCGGAGCTACTTCTAGTGACTTAGTCAACTTTCTATTTACTGTACATGAGCAAATAAAGGTTTATTATGGAAGGCAAACCATAAATGCAAATGCTGATTGCAGAAGAAGATCATAGTCTTGCTTCAGAGAAATTGGAGCGTGTATGTCCACCAACTTGAAATAATTGTTCTGTGGCAAGTAATTAGAATCTGAATTCCACAAGAAGTAGGTATACAAGACAGTACATAAAGTGTCTTCTGCTCTTGATATGAGTGTTAACATACCACACGTAACACTGAAGATGAAGGATTTTCAGGTCTGTTTTCTTGGTCATTCAGCTGGTATCTCTTCTTTATTTCTTGCCTTTTTTCCTTTCTAGAATTCAATTGCTTTACAGAGAAAAACAAGCCTCTTTTTTGAAAAAGGCTGTGTGTGTGTGTGTGTGTGTGTGTGTGTGTGTGTGTGTGTGTGTACACGAGTGTGTGCATGTGCAAAATAATTATACACATAACTAACTAAAGACTGTCTCTCTGTAACAGATAAAGTTAATATGATTTGGTTTAAATATAATGTGACCCCTATGCATTGCAAATAATGCACTATCCAGGAACAAAACAGGTTTTTGCATTCCGTTTTAATTCTTGTGAGGACAGGCCAATTAAAAACAGTCACTGGTAAACACCCTGGCTTGAAAATCTAGGTGGAAGATGGCCTGTGTAAAGATTCTTTGTTGTATTAGCTTGACTGAACTTTATGTTTCCCCCTGACACCCTGGTGGTTGCCAGCATATGTGTGTGTAATTATGAGTGTGTGACCTTCTACTGTTTGCCACTTAAATAGCTTTTCCCTTGCCTTTTGCCAGCTGTACTAAGTGATGTTCCCAGGTATATTTTTGGTTCTGTCAGCAGTTTAAGTATCAGGACATAGCTGTGCATTTTTTAAAATTCCATTCTTTTTCTCTTTAATTTCTTATCCTGTGCTTGACAATAATTCACCATGAATCTAGTATATGATCTTACAATTACTTATCCCATAAAATTTTGTTCAATTTAATTTAGTTTCCAGATATGTATATATTCATGAAAAGAAAGAGAGAAAAGGTGCATATTAAATGCATGAGACAAAATTCTTGAAATAAATACTTCATGACTTACTTATTCCTTAGTTCCCCTTGTTCAGTAATCTGGTCTGGGTATCATATGTGAAGAAGATCAACATTCACAGATATTTTGTACTACCAGCATGCCAAAGCAGAGAATCAGAACCTCTTAAAGGCTCAGTGATGTATTCTACAAAGTTAACTTCTATTGGAACATGTATAAACCTCTTCTGGTTTTATAGTTATTGTTTATTCTTGATTGGTTACTGATGTTTATATAAATGAGTACAAATTCATTTAAATAGTGATTCAAACTTTGAAAGAATATGTCCTAAATGTTGATGAATTTAGAAACAATATATTAGACATGTGAAATGTGTGGTTTGCCAATCACCATGAGCATTGCGTTGTTTGCTTTGTTTTTGTCTTTACGTTCTAAAACGTTTTTTTCTCTTTTTGGCCATCAATTTAATATTTCAAATTTTCTTAAACAACATAATTTTAAGGAGCACCACTAATGATAGCCTTGGCTTTGATATCTAATAATAGCAATATTCAGATGCAGTGGTCTTGGTGGTCTTGGCCTTGTTCTAATTTCGAATCTCACTGTTCTGAATGTTGAGAGATGGGAAATTCCGCACTGGAGGCAGGGAGCATAGAAAGCTTCAGTGTAGTCTGTGTGTATTTGTAGAATTTCTACTGAACAAAGATCAACCTCTGAATTATTGAGAAGGATTTACTACTTGGGCACATCTAATTTACTCTGGCGTTTCAACAAGAATTTTCTAACTTTCCCCCAACGACTCAATTAGTTGTCACAGAACATGAATAAAATAGAGTGAATGAATTATTGTATGTTTAGTTTGAGAAACAATACTTGTGGTATTTCGTGTTTGTTGTCATCCGTGTTACAATGTTAACTTTCTTGCTCTTCAAAATCAGAATTTTATTGCAAGTGCCATCATCTTTCTTAGTTTTATTTACTCATTTAGTTTTAAAGAATTACTATTCTGTTTTCAATTTTATTTTATTTTTTTAACATAATGAAACATAAGATAAAGCAAAACATTAATAAAAAAAATCAGTAACCTGAGAGTTAATAATCCATATACAGAAGACCTTCTGCTTGCTGCTTCAGTCTCTGTGAGTTCATAGAAGCTTTGCACAGTTGATTAGGAGGGTCTTGTACACCTGATGTTCTTCATTCTGCCTGGTGCTGACACACTTTCCAATTCTACCTCCTCTCCACTTCTGCAATGTTATCTGGGCTCTGAGGAGAATGATTTGAGGATGATATCCCATTAGGAGCTGTGTGTTCTAAACCGCCCGCCTGTCTCTCCCTCCCTCCCTCCCTCCCTCTCATCCTCTCTCTCTCTCTCTCTCTCTCTCTCTCTCTCTCTCTCTCTCTCTCTCTCTCTCTCTCTCTCTCTCTCTCTCTCTCTCTCTCTCTCTCTCTCTCTCTCTCTCTCTCTCTCAATATATTTTATATTACTTGTGGCTATGGTAAAAGATATTATATTCTAATTTTTTTCTCAGTCCATCCATCATTTATATAAAGGAGGTCTACCGATTTCTTTGAGTTAATTTTGTATCCAGCTACTTTGCTGAAGGTGTTTATCTGCTGTAGTTATATAGTAGAAATTTTGTGGTTATTTTTATATACTATTATATCATCTGCAAATAAATGATACTTTGACTTCTTTATTTCCAAATTGTATTGCTTCGAACTCCTTTAGTTGTCAATTGTTCCTGCTAAAAATTTATGTATGATATTGAATACACAGGGAGAGAGTGGGAAGACTTGTCTTGTCCCTGATCTTAGTGGTACTGATTTTTTTCTCCATTTAGTTTGATGTTGACTATGTGCTAGATGTACCTTACTTTGATTTTGCATGAATTTAGGTATGTGCTTGTATCTCTCATTTCTCTAATACGTTTAATGTGATGGGGTGTTAGATATTTTTAAAGTTTTTTGTTTTTCTGCATCTAATAAGATGATCATCTGATTTTTCTTTATATGGTGGATTATGCTGATAGATTTTTATAAATTGAACCATCTCTGCATCCTTGGGAAGAAGCAAGTCTAAGTGGATCAAGGACTTCTGCAGGAAACAGGATAAACTAAATCTTGAAGAAGAGCTAGTGGGAAATAGACTTGAAGTCATTGATGTGAGAGACAATTTCTTGAACAGAATACCAATGGCTCAGGCTTTAAGATCAATACTTACTCAACTGTTTAATAATCAGAAACTGGAAACAATACAGTTGTTCCTCAACTGTTAAAAAAATACAGAAAAGTGGTGCATCTACACAGTGAAATACTATTCAGCTATTAAAAATCAAGATATCATAAATTTTGCAGGCAAGTGGATGTAACATGAGGATGGAATCCTGAGTGAGGCAACCCCGATAATAAGTGTATATTAGGTATAAAATAAACGATACCTATGCTATAGTCCACCGATCCAAAGATGCTAAATAAGAGTAAAGACTCATGTGATGATGCTCGAATCTCACTTAGAATGTAGAATAAAATCATCATAAAAGGTAGACCAAGGGAGGGAATGGGGTAGGAGAGGGAATGCTAAAGGGGATGTGGAGAAGATTCTGGATAAAATGTGGGAGCAACAGTAGATATGGCCATATGAGCATTAGAATGAATGAAAGTCTGCAATTGATGAGGTTGAGAAAGTGGATGGCATCTTCAGAATGGCACAGGGACGTGGATAGGAAAGTCATCCAAGAATCAGTGAGGTTGGTCTTAGCAGTGACCCAGAGCCTTAGAAATATGGAAACTTAAGAGGCCACCTCTTGTAGTCAGGCAGGAACCCTAGTGGAGTGATAGAGATAGTAACCTGCTCACAAAACTTTCAACCCAAAAGTTATCTGGTGTACAAAATATGCAGTGGGTTAGGATGTGCCTAACCTCTCAGATGTTATGTGCTTGGGAGGGGCATTTGCTGGGCTTTCGCTGCTCCACTCAGAAGAGAAGGAGATTTGGATGGGTCAAAGGATTTTGGAGGAAGTGACCAGACATAGGCAGTGAGCTGGATGTAAAGTGAATAAAAACAATAAACACAATCAAACAACAACAAAAACTATGTTATTAGGAGATGTCTTTTTTATTTATTTACTTCTTTATTGTAGCATTTGGTTTAACCCTATGTCTCTGGGCTATCTTGGTTCTGGTTATTGTCACCCAAGTGGTATCAGGTATGAGTTTTACTTCATGGTATAGGCTGTAAGTCAAATCAGGCATTGGTTGGTCACTCCCACAAGTTTTGTACCACTGATGCCCTAGCATATATTGCAGGTAGGACATCATTGTCACTCAATGGTTTTGTGAGTAGTTTAGTAATTTTTATTTTCTTTATGGTACTCTTTCCATTCCAAAGACACTAGAAGATCAAAGTGATGCTTCTTTGTCACCCTTAGCTGGACAACTCCATGCTGACTAAGTTGTATGTATTTTTCTTCAACAATATGGTTTTGACACTTTGTAGAGAAGAAACTTTTTTTTTGATTAGATACTCTCAGTATTTGCATTTTAAATGTTATACCCTCCCTCTACCCCCTCTCATCCCCCTTCCCCCTCCACTTGTCTTCACAAAGGTGCACTAGCTCCTAATCATCCTCTCCACCTCAGTGTTTTGGCATTCCCCTACCTTGTAAAAATGTGTCCTACCTGGACCAAAGGCCTCTTCTCACAATGATGTCAGACACTGCTATCCTTAGCTATATATGCAACTGGAGCCATAGGTCTCTCAATATGTGCTCAGTGGTTGGTGTTTTAGTCCATGGGAGTTGTGGAGGGTTTGGTTGGTTGATAATGTTGTTCTTCCCAAACTATTATCTTGCTAACTGTCTGAGTTGTTGGGGAAATTTTGAATGTACCTTTTTTTTCATCAACTCCATTGATTATAACTCACTACTGGTTTTGTGTGTTTTGATTGGTAACAAGAGATAGACACTTAGGACTCTGCCTCCCTCATTGAAGACTTCAAAAACATCTCATCTTCAAATACTTAAGAAGATTTCCAATGCACAAACTTGTCTTCTTCCTCAACCTCATCTCCCTCCTGTTTCCCACATGACCCTCTCTCTCTCTCTACCATCTCCTGTCCACCAATAAAACTTATTCTGTTTCTCATTCCCATAGAGATCTATGTATCAGTCCAGGACCCTTTGTATCTCACTTCTTTGTGTCCAAAGTTTATAGCTTGGTTATCACTTATACAAATATTCACATAGAGTAAGTATATAAATGCTATATTTATTTTTCTGGGTCTGGTTTACATCACTCAGGATACTTTATATTCTCCTTTAATCCATTCACCTGTAAATTTCATAACTTTTTTATTGAACAGTTGAATAACATTTTACTACATAATTGTGTCACATTTTCTTTATCCATTCTTCTGTTGAGACTCATATTTCCAGTTTCTGAGTGTTGTGCATAAAGCTGCATTTAACATGGCTGAATAATTGTCTTTTATCAGGATAAAATGTACTTTGGATATATGCCCAAGAAAGAAATAGCTGAATCTTGAGGTATATTAATTCTGTGCCTACTGAGCAACCATCACATTTCCATATTAGCTATATAAGTTTGCATCTCTACCAGCAACATAGGAGTTTTTCTCTTATCATGCATTATCACCAGCATGAGTTTTCACTTAACTTCATCTTAGCCATTCTGACAGATATAAGATGGAATTCCAAAATGCTTTTGATTTGTATGTCCCTGATGGCTAACAATGTTAAACATTTCTTTCAGTGTTTTTTCAGACAGTTCAGTTTCATCTATAAAAATGTCTGTTTAGTTTTTAATTGGGTTATTTGGTTTTGTGCTATATAGTTTCCTGATTTTTTATTTAGTTTAGATGTTGCTCCTCTATCAGATGTCGGGTTGATAAAAAAAATTATCCCATTCTTTAGGTTGCTACTTTGTTTAAAAGGTAACTTACAGATAATTTTACCTTATGAATGTAGATACACAACTATTGAATAAAAGTTTTGCATACTGAATCTAAGCATACAAGAAAATGATCATTCATCATGATCTAGTAGTCTCTATCCCAGTAATGCAAGATTGGTTAAGTACAAGCAAATCAATAAATGTAATGCACTATATAAAACAAATTAAACACATACAAGAACATATGATCATCTCATTAGCAGAAAAGGACTTTGAGAAATCCCAACATCTCTTTATGATAAATGTTTTAGAGAAATACAAAGGTCGTATGAACATGAACTAAAGGCATTTTACAGAAAATACTTGGCCAATGGCAAATTAAATTGAGAGAAAGGACAATTTGACTAAAATTTCTGTATCCATTCCTCTGTTGAAGGGCATCTGGGTTCTTTCCAGCTTCTGGTTATTATAAATAAGGCTGCTATGAACATAGTGGAGCATGTGTCCTTATTGTATGTTGAAACATCTTTTGGGTACATGCTCAGGAATGGTATAGCTGGGTCCTCAGGTGGTACTTTGTCCAATTTTCTGAGTCATTGTCAGACTGATTTCCACAGTGTTTGTTCCCATTTGCCATGGCATCAACAATGGAGGAGGGTTCTCATTTCTCCACATTCTCTCCAGGATCTTCCATTTCCCAAGTTTTTAATTTTAGCAGTTCTGACTAGTGTGAGGTGGAATCTCAGGCTTGCCTTGATTTGTATTTTCCTCATGATTAAGAATATTGAGCTGTCGTGCCCAACCTCGTCCCGCAAGGAAAAGACGCAACACAGCCAGGTACATCAATTTATTCAGGATTCCTTTCTTGATGCATTGATGGATCAGGGAGCCTCGTACCCGGGAGGCTCTCGGGAGGCTCTCTTCTTTTATCCTCCTCGCCCTCTACCAGCTAAAGTGTCTTATCATAATTGGTCAGTAACGTGGCATGATATAGGAGCATGCAATCTTGGGGTGTTTACTAGTTAGAGAGGGCTGATACCAGCGCCATCTTTAGGGCGCGCCTCTTTGTCCAAATCCAAAACGGCTCCCTATATTGAGCATTTTTTAGGTGCTTCTCTGCCATTCTCAATCGCCAATTCTTTGTTTAGCTCTTTACCTCGTTTTTTTGAAGTAGGATTATTTGATTCTCTGGAGTGTAACTTTATGAGTTTTTTGTATATATTCAATATTAGTCCTCTATTGGATCTAGTACTGGTAAAGATCTTTTCTCAATCTGTTGCTGTTTTGTACTATTGACCATGTCCATAGCCTTTCAGAAGCTTTGCAATTTTATGATGTCCAATTTAACTATTGTTGTTCTGTTGAGGAAAATTTACCCTGTGCCTATGTGTTCTAAGCTCTTCCCCACTTTCTGTTCTATTAGTTTCAGTGTACATGGTTTTATGTGAAGGTCTTCTGAATTTTTTATCTTACCCATTCTGACTCGTGTGAGGTGGAATCTCAGGGTTGTTTTGATTTGCATTTCCCTGATGGCTATTGATGTTGAGCACTTCCTTAGATGTTTCTCAGCCATTCAATATTCCTCAATTAAGAACTTTTTTGTTTAGCTCTGTACTCCATTTTTTACTAGGGTTGTTTGATTCTCTGGTGTCTAACTTCTTGAATTATTTGTATAACATGGACATTATGCTTTTATCAGATGTGAGGTTGGTAAAGAAGTTTTCCCAATCTGTTGGCTGCCATTTTGTTTTCTTGACAGTGTCATTAGCCTTACTGAAACTTTGCAATCTCATTAAATCCCATTTGTCAATATGACCTTGGAGCATGAGTCACTGGTGTTCTGTTAATAAACTTTTCTCCTGTGCCTATGTGTGCTAAGGTTTTCCCTACTTTCTAATCTAATAGTTTCAGTGTACCTGGTTTAATGTGGAAATCTTTGATCCACTTGTACTTGAGGTTTTTACAAGGAGATAAGAAAGGGTCTATTTTCATTCTTCTGCATGTTGAGTACCAGTTAGAACAACAACATTTGTTGAAGAGCCTGTCCTTTTTCCATTGAATGTTTACAGCTCCTTTGTCAAAATTCAAGTGAATATGTATGTGAGGGCTCATTTCTGGATCTTCTATTCTATTTCATTGATTCATGTTCCTATTTCTGTAGCAGTACCATGCAGTTTTCAGCACAATAGACTTATAATATAGCTTGAGGTCACGGATAGTGATTCCCGCAGATGTTTTCTTGTTCTTGAGGATAAATTATGCTATTCTAGGTCTTTTGTTTTTCCAGATGAAATTGCACATTGCTCTTTCCAACTCAATGAAAACTGGGTTGGAATTTTGATGGGGATTGCATTGAATCTGTAGATTGCTTTTGTTAAGATAGCCATTTTTTAAATGTTGTTCCTTTCAATCCATGAGCATGGGAGATCTTTCCATTATCTGAGATCTTCTTCGATTTCCTTCTTTCAAGGTTTGAAGTTCTTGTTATACATGTCCTTCACTTGCTTAGTTAGAGTCACACCAAGGTATTTCATAGTTTTTGTAACTATTTTGAAGGCTATCTTCTCCCTAATTTATTTCTCCACGTTTTTTTTTGAATATAGGAAGGCTACTGATTTGTCTGAGTTAATTTAATATCCAGCCACTTTGATGTACTTGTTTATCAGATATAGCAGTTCTGTGGTGGAATTTGTGGGGTCAATTAAGTACACCATCATGTCATCTGAAAATAGTTATGCTTTTACTTATTTCTTTCTAATTTGTTTCCCTTTGATTTCCTTTTGCTATCTAATAGCTCTGGCCAGGACTTGCAGTACTATGTTGAATAGGTAGAAGGAGAGTGGACAGCCTTGTCGAGTCCCTGATTTTAGTGGGATTCCTTCAAGTTTCCCATAGTTAGGTTTGATGTTGGCTTTCAGTTTGCTGTATATTGCTTTTATTATGTTTAGGTATGGGCCTTGGATTCCTGTTCTTACCAAGACTTTTAACACGAAGGGGTGTTGAATTTTGTCAAATGCTTTCTCAGCATCTAGTGAGATGACCATTAGGTTTTTTTCATTGAGTTTGTTTATATGGTGGATTATATTGATGGATTTCCTTTTATTAAACCATCCCTGCAGCCCAGGGATGAAGTCGACTCGATCATGGTTAATGATCATTTTCGTGTGTTCTTGGATTTGATTTGCAAGGATTTTGTTGAGTATTTTTGCATCAATGTTCATAAGTGAGATTGGTCTAAGTTCTCTATCCTTGTAGGGTCTTTGTGTGGTTTAGAAAAGAGGGTTATTGTATCCTCAAAAAATGAGTTAGGTAGTTTTCCATCGGATTCTATTTTGTGGAATAGTTTGGAGAGTTTTGGTATTATGGCCTCAATAAATGTTTGATAAAACTCTGCACTGAACCCATCCGGACCTGGACCGTTTTTTGGTTGGGAGGCTTTTGATGACTGCTTCTATTTCTTTATGTGTTACGGGATTATTTAGATGGTTTACCTTGTCCTCGATTAACTTTGGTATCTTGTATCAGTCTAGGAGTTCATCCATTGCCTCTAGATTTTCAAGCTTTGTTGAGTATAGGCTTTTATATTAGGATCTGATGATTTCTTGAACTTCCGTGGTTTCAGTCCTTATTTCTCCACTTTCCTTTCTGATTTTATTAATTTTTATACTCTCTCTTTGACCTCTAGTTAGCCTGGCCAAGGGTGTATCATTCTTTTTAATTTTCCTCAAAGAACCAGCTCTTGGTTTTGTTGATTATCTGAATGGTTCTTTTTGTTTCTATTTAGTCTATTTTTGCCCTAAGTTTGATAATTTCTTGCCCTCTACTTCTCTTGAGTGTATCTGCTTCCTTTTGTTTTAGAGCTTTCAACTGTACTGTCAGGTTGCTTGTGTTTGCTCTCTCCAGTTTCTTTTTGGAAGCACTCAGAGAAATTAGTTTTTTCTCTCAGTACTGGTTTCATTGCATCCCAAAGGTTTGGGTATGTTGTGTTTTAATTTTCATTGAAATCTAGAAAATCCTTAATTTCTTTCTTTATTTCTTCTTTGACCATGCTATCATTTAATAGAGCATTGTTTAGTTTCCATGTGTATATGAGCTTTTTGTTGTCTTTTTTGTTGTTAAAGACCAGCCTTAGACCATGATGATGTGAAAGGATGCATGGGAGTATTTCGATCATCTTGTATCGATTGAGGCTCATTCTGTGTCGAATTATGTATTCAATTTTTGAGAAGGTGACATGAGGTACTGAGAAGAAGGTGTATTCTTTTGTTTTAAGATGATATGTTCTGTATATATCTATTAATTCTAGTTGGTTCAAAGTCTCTGCTAGTTTTACAGTGTCTTTGTTCAGTTTCTGTTTCCATGATCTGTCCATTGGTGAGAGTGAGGCAATAAAGTCTACCACTATTATTGTGTGGGGCAAACTGTATTTTCTGAGCTTTAGTAGGGTTTCTTTTATGAATATGGGTGCTTTTGTATTTGGAGCATATATGTCAAGGACTGAGAGTTCTTCATAACAAGTTTCTTCTGTAATGAGTAAAAAGTGTCCTTTCTTATCTTTTTGATAACTTTTGGTTGAAAATCTACTTTATTTGATATTAGAATGGCCACTCTAGCTTGCTTCTTGGGGCTGTTTGCCTGAAAGATTTTTTTCACAACTTTTACTCTGATATAGTGTCTGTTTTTGTCTCTGAGATGAGTTTCCTGTATGAAGCAAAATGCAGGTTTTTTTTAATGTATCCAGTCTGATAGCCTATATCTCATTATTAGGGAGTTGAGACCATTTATGTTAATAGATATCAAGGAATAGTAGTTGCTGTTTCCTGCTGTTATTGCTTTTGTAGGTTGAATTGTGCCTGTGTGTCTTTCTTCTTTTGGTTTTCTTGCTTAGAAGTTTTCTTGTTTTTTATTATGAGGTGGTTCCCCTCATTGTATTGTGTTTTCCACCTATAATTCGTTGTAGTGCTGAGTTTGTGGTCATATATTTTGTGAATTTAGTTTTGTCCTGGAATATCTTTGTCTTGCCATCTCTGGTGATTGATACTTTTGCTGGGTATAGCAGCTTGGCCTGGGACTTGTGCTCTCTCAGGGTCTGCATGATGTCTGTCCAGGCTCTTCTAGCTTTCATAGTTTCTGTTGAGAAATTGGGTGTGATTATAATTGGTCTGCCTTTATATGTTACCTGACCTTTTTCTCTTACTGCTTTTACTATTCTTTCTTTGCTTTGGGCACTTGGCGTTTTGACTATTATGTGTCAGGAGGAATTTACTTTTTTTGGTTCAACCTATTTGGAGTTCTGAAAGCTTCTTTTATGCTTGTGGTCATCTCCTCCTTAAGGGTAGCAAAGTTTTTTTCCAGGATTTTGTTGAAGATATTTACTGTACCTCTTAGTTGATATTCTTTGCCCCCTTCTATTCCTATTATCCTTAGGTTTGTTCTTCTCTTGGTGTCCTGGATCTCCTGGACATTTTGGGTTAGGAGCTTTTTGGTTTTTGCATCTTCTCTGACTGTTTTGTCTATGTTTCTAATGTTGTCTTTGGCTCCCAAGATTCTCTCTTCCATTCCTTGTAGTCTGTTGGAGATGCTTGCATCTGTGCATCATGATTTCTTTTTTAGGTTTTCTGCCTCTAGGGTTGTCTCTTTCAGTGTTTTCTTTATTATGTCCATTTCCATTTTAAATTTCTTCTTTCATCTCTTTGGTTCTGTTTTAAATTCCTTTTTCCATTTCTTCATCTCTTTGATTCTATTTTCTTCTAATTCTTTGAGTGTTTTTCTTGTTTTTTCTTTAAAAGCTTCTAATTCTTTATGTTTTTACTCCTATTCTTGTTTAAGGATCTTTATCATCATCTTGAGGTAGGATTTCGTGTCTGAGTCTTCTTTTTCTGGAATGTTTGGCATTTAGCTGTTTTTTGTGATGTGAGAGCTGGGTTCTAATGCTCCCAGGTTTTCTTGGTTTCCTTGGGGTATGTTCTTTCACTTTCCTCTTGCCATATGGTTGTCAGTAATTGGTTTTTGCCTTTCCCTTGTACCTGCCCTGTGTCCCTGGATCTCCACTGTTCCTGGTGTCAGATGATCCAAATGCCTGTTGGGCACCCCAAAATCCACCAGCTGGGAACAGAGTGCCCAATGCCGGGTTCCTGGTTCCCTGGCTCAAGCTGGGCAGGCCCATACTTTCCGAGTTCTCTGCTGATATCTCTCTGCCACCTGGTTAGTCAGAACCTATTATTACCCAGTTCTCACTAGTCCTGTGTGTCTGGGTCTCCACTCTTCCTGGTGGTGGATGGTCCGAGTGCCTGTTGTGCACCCCAAAGGGCACTGGCTGGGAACAGATGGCCCAATTCTGGGTTCCGGGGTCACTGAATCAAGCTGGGTAGGTGTGCACTTTCAGTGTGCTCTGCTGAGATTACTTTGCCCCTGGCTAGTTGGAACCTTTTCTCACCCAGTTCTCACCAGGTCTTTGTTTCTGGGTCTCTGCTCTTCCTTGTGTTGGATGCTCTGAGTACCTGTTGTGCATCACAAAAGCCTAGTATATGTTTTATATTAATGCATATTGAGTTTCCAATGTAGCTAGAGCCAGAATCAAAACTCTGTAGACTGTAAGTTCTGAGCAGTATTTCTCAGAGGTCTAGAGGCTGTGGGGTCCACAGTTTATATTTTAATTTTTTTTTCAATTATGGGTATAATTCTTAGTATTAAATTATGTTTTTCTTTTGCCAAATTTAAGAATGTTGCTTTGCAGCAAGCATGCAGATATAGGGGAAACAGAACTGTAGAAGACGGTATAGTCTTAGGAGTTTGATGATCTCAGACACATTCTTACTGAATAGGAAAAACTGCTTTGTACATAAATTTAAAAAAATCTACCTGGTAGTAAACTCAATTAAAAAAATAAATGAAACATGTTGCATGCTCATACATGTACTTGAGAGTTGTGATTATAAAAGAATAAAAACCTTGGTTGTAACTGTGGGGCACATCTTTAATCTAAGCACTTAGGAGGGAGAGGCAAACTCTTTGTTTGAATCTGAAACCAGAGGGGTCTACATAGCCTGGCCCTGGACAATGAATGCTATATATTGACATTGTTTCAAAGAATTAGAAACAATCAAACTACTTAAAATATAAAAAAATAAAATCCATATACCATAGTTTATTTTACCATAAAATATCAGACTTTCAAAGAATGTTTAACGGTCGCTTATCTTTTAAGCATCTCTATGCATATGTCCACAGAGAATTAACAAAAACTTAAACAGTGGCTAATATTGTAATGCATAATTATAGAAAACTTTGTGTGACAACCAACTGTCAGATTTTTAATTCATCTACTTTAAAAAGCTCACTTTACCTATGTAATGAATGTATGTATGTGGCCTAGAAAAGAAAGATTTTTTTAAAAAAATAAAGTACAATTAAGGTAATGTTACAGAAGAAAAGTTAAATAATACATAAAAAAACTTCCAGAAAAAACAAAGTTGTTTTTTTTTTTTTTTTTTAACTTGTCATATAATGGGTATCTCAAGGTAATTGAGTATTCCACTGAGTGTTGAAATTAAAACACATTTGGAGGCTTCTGACAGTGTTCAGATTTTGTTTTCATCCTCTGAGATACTGCGATTCACTAGGGGAACCTAGCATTCCAAATGTGTTAGGAAATACATAATGTGTCAACACATTGTGACATGGGAGTGATGCTAGCAAAAGCTGTTTGGGGCTATTAATAACACAAAATCATCTCGTTCTAATAGTAGGGAAAATAGAAGTATATTCTCAGGTTGGCTTTCTTGTTTCTTCCTTTCCCATCTTACTCTTTTGTGTTACCTATTCTGCCACCCTTCCCTTTTCATTTCTCCCCTGCCTTCCTATTTTGTTCTCCTTCTGTTATTTCCATAGTAAGTGATATAATGACTTAAAATTGTGATTCTCTGTATAAATTTTTCTCCACATTGTTATTTTTACATTAGGTATTTCCCCTTTTCGATTGCATCCTTGTTTCTTTTATAACCCTACTTTAATAATGCTTACGACTGTTGTTTATGTTGTAAGTGGAAGAAAGTTCTGCAAATGTCATGAACACACAACTCATTGAGTCTACAAATGTTCAAACAAGTTCTGGATTCTAAATCTGTTTGATAAAGGATAAGTGGTTTAAGCTAGAAGAGTACCAGAGGAGAATCTACTATATTATTCTACTAAAGAAGTAGAACAAAAATTGCCCCTGATGACATATATTGTGTTACCCATATATACTGTATCCCTCCTCTTTTATCAAAGTCACTTCTTGAAGTAGATGGCAATTAACAACAAGACTGTCAAACAAACAATGTGCAGGAAGTATGAAATTTTTGAGAAGTCTACCCTAAATGACCCATCTCTATCAATTATCCCTCCTCAGTGTTCAAGGATGCAGCTGAAGAGGAGGAATAAAGCATGTAGAACCCGGAGGTAGTGAAAAACTCAAAGGAAACTGCAGCTTTTAGGTACCACAGAGGTGATACACATATGAACTCGCAGACAGTGTGAGAAGACTGACAAGACAGGCACATGCTCAAACCAGACAAAAAGACAGTACTGAGAAGGAAAAATAGACACACTTCATCCATAACCAAGAAGATGTTTGACATTGATACCCGATGATAAAGAGAAAAGCAGAGTGTCGCTGGGCATATCAACCGCACTAGAAGGCAGCCTCTACCACCAGGAGTAGCAGGCAAACACAAGACAGAGGACATGTTTTATGTTTGTTTGTTTGTTTTGAGTGTGCATTCTTTTGTTTGATATTTATCTTACTTGTTTATTGATTTGTGTTTGTTTCGAATTTTGTTTTCTGCTACACACATGCATACTTGCACACATACAGAGACATGTGCACATACACATACAAGCATATGCACATGCATACACACAGAGTGAGGTAGGCAGCGAGGGGAGGTAGGGAGGGAAGGAGGAAGGAGGGAGGGAGGGAAGAAGTTGCTGAAGTTACACAGGTAGGAAGGAGGTTATAGTCAAAACTTGAATGAGCTGGGGGAGGGAAAATACAACAAAATCTGTGAAAAAATAAAATGAAAAAAAGGAGATAGTGAATCTCACCTTGTCACCATACTTGCAAAGTGATACATCATCCACATGTATCAATAGGCATCTTGTTTCACTCATAGGTGACATCACCAAGCATCCTGTTATGAAGTCACTATCAATAACTAGGCAATCAAATTGCATTTAAAATTTGCTAGGTTCATTCCATTAGTTATAGTTAATCACTTGATTCCTTACATCTAAAGCACCATGAGTAAGTTACACATAATTGGTGTAATCGTTCAGAACCATGAAAATTATCATGCCTCTGTTCCTCAATGGATACATTACCACAGATAATAAACTTGGTACAGGCACTGACTTATTTTCATTTTATTAGGAAAGACTGTGAAGAAGTGAGTTTGAATCCTGTCTGGTGGCACCCTTATTACAGCAGTGTCTACAGAAGTATACATGAGTAACTTGATATTTGACAAGGTCATTCATTGATAGTGATGTCAGTAATCACAGGTAGATGAAACCTCCCAGCACCATTGTCACCTTACTCTTGTGAGGTAAAAAAAAAAAAAAAAAAAAAAGTTCTACGTGATTTTGTTTCCCCTTGAACAGCTTGCTTTTTATTTAGTTTGTTCTTTCATCATTATTGTAACTGGAAATTAATTTATTTCTTCAATCTCATTTTGAATATGCTAACATATGTCAATGTGTCCAATTTCATTGAACTATCTGCATTCGTTCTATTTTAATCTGATTGACTATATTGATCTCATTCTACTCCTCAAACAACACAGCCAAAAATATGCTATCCATTTCAGAAAATGAAACCTCTGGGTGAAGGTTAATAACAAGGTTTCTCAATGAAACAACTGAAAAGAGACAATGATCAATTGAGAACAGTCCTGACATGGTGTGTGCATTTTCCTTCACACCATAAAGGTGGAATTACAAGCCACAGATGCCAGTTCTCAGTCACCCATGCCAGCTGAGGGGTGCATTTACTCCCACTATTTGGAGCAACTTGCCTTTGAAACTTGCTCAGCTATCCGTGTATTTCCGTAGGCTCTGCTTGCAGCAGGGATCTGAGATCCAAATGATTTCCTCCTCAGCTATAAAGGAGGGCTCACTTTATTATTATATTGACTCACAGAATACATACTTAACTTTCATACAGGAGGGAATTTTTGTCATCCTTTGAGATAGGAACATGATGGCTACCCCTCCCCACTTCTCTGGCACTTTTCAGGGGGCAGTCTAGCTATTTGCTATTCCACAATTGCTTCAGGAGTCTGCCATGGCAGCTGGTCGCTCTTCTCTGATGGCCAGGCTTCCAGGAAACAGCCGAGCTAAGGCTTACTCTAAAACAATAAACCCAATCCTATTAATACATTAGTGCCCCTTCCCACTTTCCCCCTTTTCCTTCCCAGAAAGCATCTGTGATTCTGGTCTTTATTTTCCATGCACAGAGTCACTTCTAAGGCTCACAGCTTCCTGCTTATTTTACTATTGTCTATTTTAAAATGTGTTTTTCGCACAATCATCTGACAATCTCTCAGATAGAGGTATTGTCTACCGTTTAGTTTTAGTCATTTGTGGAAGATGTGATTCAAGACCTTCAGTGAAAGCTTGAGACTATAAATAGCGCTGATCCCTGTGTGTGCTATTTTTATTTTTCTACATATGCATACTTATGATAGAATTATTCAGCACAATTTGAGCAGAGCAAAAGTTAATAATTTCAGTAATAAAACAATTATAAGTATATACTCAAATAAAAGCTTTGTGTGTGTTGTTTCTCTATCTCTTGGGATATTTTATTTTACTCTTCGTTTATTTTATGCCGATGAGAGGTAATTTAATGTCTGACAGATGAGATGAAGGTCCTTCTTTGTGCATGCCATCATGAACCTGTCCAATCTCATCTGTTCGTGGATGCTAACTTGTGATGAAGGAAAGTAAGTGACACTGGTATTCTTCGTGGACAGTTGCTTGATTTAAGCCCTGGAAGTCTGTGATTATTAAAGGTAATAGTAATGGCGGATTCTGTGCTCAGAGGCACTGAACTTATATAGCATATTCAAAGCCTAGTACACAGAAGAAGAAAGAGAATATGCATTAACATTTTTATGACCTCCTGGAACCTAATCCTAACTCAAGCATTATTCGTGTGATAGGACAAGTAGGATATTGTTTCTTATCTTTATGCTACTAAGTGTGGCACATAGTTTAATTTTTTTTTCTCTGGGATTTTCTATTCTTAATTTTCAGACCATGGCTGACCATGGTTAATTTAAATCCCAGAAAGGAAATCAATGTGTAATTTGTCTTGTTTGTTGAGAATGTGAGGCTTGCATTTTGGGCAGGTAACAACATGCATGAGTGAAAATAGGAAAAAATTAGAAAAATGTGGAATAATATACAAGCCTCAGGAACACATAATTTTAGTAATCTTGCCACCTGCTAGTTAGAGCTTATATTGCAAGTCCTTGGATTGTGATGGGGGAATTTATGCCTTTTATAGAATATGATTAATTTTTTGAATGCTTGTTTTATTTTAAAAAAATTGCCTTCCACTTATATTGAATACATATTCATTACCAGTAACAAGAATTTCAAGATGCTTAGACCATCATTGTTTTCTTCACAAATTTATTTTCTCAAATACATATATATTAATTTTTCAAATTTTTTATTAATGCTCATATATCAGGGAACTGTTAATGCATATTGTATAGCTCCTTTCGCGTACTGGGCTTCAAATATGATACATATGTTCTCCACCTCTGAACTACACAATCAAGCCAGCTACCCTTTCTTATTAATTTTAATATTTTAATTAAACTATTATTACATCATTACTTTCTTACCTTTTCTCCCTCCAACTCATCTATGTCCTCCTTCTCCCTCTAAAATTTAAAGGCCCTTATCATTCATGTTTATCATTAGTTATGCACTCAGAGACAAATGTGTATTATATTACATAGTACAGCTATTCTAGAATATATATCTTCTATCAAGTTATAATATATGTTTCACAATATGAGAAGTTTCTTTAGTCTTTAGTATTGTTTATATGTATGTGATTTTAAGGTTTGCCATTTGGTACTAGATAACCAATTAGGGAACTTATTCCTGGAAGAGGATAATACTCTCTCTCTTAATGATCAATCATTTTATAGTGGTCAGTGATTTCCTATAGCTCATTATCTAAGGATGGAGCCCATGAAATTTTATTCATTCACACTGGGATATAATCTGTTGTCTTCACTCTAGGGTTTATTTAAACAGCCCAAATTTTGATATTTCACATGTGTGGCTCCCTTGTCTCTATGAAGCAGACTTCCTGGTTTTCTGGATTTTCTAAACTATCTGCACATTCTGCCACGATATTCCCTTAAAATTTATATGGGGGGTTTGTTGAAAATGCATAAGTTGAGGCTGAGTACCCTATGGTCATTTGTTGCATTTTGTACACCTAGCCTATCTCCTACAACTAATGAGTTCATAGATCTTAGAGAAAAAATTTACCCCCTTCTCATACCAGTATATTTCCAAACTGTATTCTAAATACTTAGCTCCACAGATAAGAATGGCTATCACTTTTTATCAAACTTCTCTAGAGGGCAGATGGTGATTATTACATTAGGATTTTAACTAAGAAGATGTGCTTTAACCAGCAAAGGGGAATGACAGAATATACCTATGAAGAAAGGAGGTATAAACAAAAACACCAATATTGTTTGGTAATGCCACAAGGGATCAAATTATTTTATACTTACAAAAATTATTCCATATATATATATATATACATAGATACTCACATATATACATACATGCATACATATAATATATTGATATATTGTCTCATGTGCATATATGAGACAATGCTCCTATAAAACCTAAAGACCAAATTTAAAATTTTCAGTATCAGGCATTGTAATTTTCTTTCCAGTGTTTGGGACTATATCCCAGTGACTCCCAAAGCAATATATAATATTGACATTGCCTCTGGATAACTTCCAGTTTGATGATGATCTCTTGTTGCAGAAGACACAATACATTTTGGAGAAAGCACTAGGATTATTCAAGTGATGTCAAAATTGAAAACCCCTTTTCTGTGATCTGGCTTCCACATTGCCGGCACACAGGGTGATAGCTGCAAACGGAGGGGAACAATTGATAGTCCTGTGAGTATGAGCCATAATGACCAATACATCACAATACTGCAATAGGACACTCACATGCTAGTGGTAATCCACAGCTGTTTGAGTGGGCTTGTTACACCCAACAGGAAGGAAATTATGCCTGGTGATAGAAACTAGATAACTCCTAGGATTTTTTTAAGAGAGCCAACTACTGCCATCTTGTTTGCTCAGACATGTTTCTTGGCTACATTCCTAATCATATTCTTATACACACAGGCAAGCATAGCTGTCACTCCTCATTAAAGAAGCTAATCTCTTTATAGTAAATGAAAACCATCTCAGAAAAAAACCACAAATAGACACAAAGCAGAGACCCATGAATGGTGGTGAACCCAACCCCTATGGATACACATGCTCCTGCATCTGAGGCTCAAGAAACATTGCAGAAGAAGGACTGAAATGATTATAAGGGTAACAATACTGAGAATTCTGCTGTGAGGCGTCTCCTCCTAGAAATGACTGGATAATCAACATTTGAACAATGGGAACATCAACAGAGTTGTGAATGGAGAAGGGAGAAAGTGTCAGTGAGTCACAGGCTTGGACAAACAGTGAAGGCAATTAAGGACAGCTGAAGGTGCTAGAAGAGTTATCCTTTCCCAGGAATGAGAACTGAGATTAATTATCTAATGCAAATTCCTTAGGTTCTGACCTAACCATTTAATATACACATTACAACATTAATATACACATAAACAACAGCAATGAACTTAGCCATCTGTATTTATATATTTGTGCATATGTAGGTAACTATAATAGTCAAAGAATAAGAGGCTGTAACCTTTAGAAACGGAAATCATTGGAAGTACTGAGAGGAAGGGACTCAGTAGAGACTGGAGGAAGAAAATTGGAAGGCGGAGTGATATAATTATGTTTTGATTTAAAATGTAAAAAAAGTACTTTTAGTTGAAAAATTCCTTCATGGTGTTGGGAACTCTTATATATTTGGTTGTGAGTCTAGCCTTTTTAACGGCTGAGCCATCTCATGGTTTGCAAAATTTTTGCTTTCTTAGAAAGCCTCCTTTTATGTTTGATGTAATTGGTGTGTAGCTTAGAGGTGTGGGAATTGGATGATACTCCTTAGTTATCAGTGCATAATGGATATTCTTCAGGTTTCATCCCCTTCTTGCTGCACACAGAAGTCCTTGTTTATTTTGATCAGTTTTTATTTCTTGAGAGATTGTTGAGTCTGTTTTTTAATCTTAAAGCCTATGATTCTTTTCTTACTTACATATTGCTTTTCATACTGTCTCTTCATTCTCTATTAGGATTGTAATACAACCAGGATATAATAGTTACTATTTGAACCTTTGTTGAATGTGGCTCATACTTAATATTTGGATACATGGTAAATGGGGCAGTCATTTTTTCATCCAAAATATCATATTGTTGTCATAAAGTTATCAGGTAAACATTTAATTTTTGTAAGCCATATTGACTCAGAACTGCTTAGAAATTTCATAAGTTCATTTTGTGGAAGTAAATTAGTGATTCATCTTGATAAATATGTAAAAATCTTCTGAGATATCTAGCAAATCAGATTTCTTTCTTTTATTTCTTGAAAAATTTTTAGATATTTTATTTATTTACATTTTAAATGTTATTCTCTTTCCTAGTTTTCCTTCCACACCCCCCTATTGCTTCCCGCTTTCCCCCAGCTTCTGTGAAGGTGCTCCTTTGGCTCTTTTATTTTTGTATCCTGGGTTCCATTATAAATTGATCACATTTGGAGAGATTCTGTTAAATATACAGACAGAAATGTTAGCTTGAAGCAGAGCCAGCAAGCATATTAATGTCTAGACTAGGCTCAGTTTTTGGAGTTTTGCTTGGATCATATTAAAAGCTGGATTCTCAAAGGTTTAGGAGTCAGGCACAATTACAGAGTCTTATGGTTAGGAGAAATACAATGAAAAGCTTGCATTTGCAAAGAGCTTGCAAGCAAAATGAGGTGTTCTGAAGTGAATCAGGTAAAATAAACAAGTCAAGCAGTGACAAATATGACATTTTTTTTCATAGTTTCATATGTGAGCTAAAGAAACAATGTGAAATGAGACAAGTTAATGGTGAATGGGAGAGGTGGCACCACCAGGAGATCATGGAAGTGATTCTCATTTTCTTGGCCTCTCTGCTAATGCTATCATTAGTTCTCTCACACTTGAAAAGTACCAGTAAAATAAAATGGATACCATAAATTACTTTTGCCTACAGTAGTGGATGGACCTAAGTACAATAGGGTGCTTTCATATGCATGCTGACCCTTGCCATAAACTGACCAAATAAATGAGTTGCAGGCTCACTAGATACCAGTGATGCCTGGGTCTTCTCAGTAGCACCATAAGTAGACGGAGATGAAGGGATGTATAATTTTCCTTACTCTTTTTCTATTTAAACCAGAAAAATAGCAATAGCAGTAAGTGCCTAAAATCAATCTAATAGATTTGTAACTCAAAACGATGAGACGTAATACTATTATTGGATTCAATTTTTCTTTGGTGCGTACAAAACACTTTAGGCTGTGTTTTGGGTGCTTTTCCTCTTCTGTAAGAATCTCTTTTGAAAACAGTTGCTAGGTGTGGGTGGTTCACTGAGGCTTGCAGGCCATCTGCTCTAGCCATCACTGAGAAAGACTGCCTTTGATAGAAAATGAACCCTAAGAACTTTGGTTTGACCCAAATGGACAAAAATACCTTCAAAATAAGAACAGCTCCATTTACTGGGGTATTTTAGTAGAGTTGTCTAAGAAGAGGAGTATCCAAATGCATTTAATCAGATGAGAAGAACATCTTAAAAGCTAATATTTTCTATTTTTTAAGAAATCATCATGTAGTGTACAGTTTAGTACTTCTCTTCAAATATCCTAAATGCAAATTAATGTTGAGATGTGTTATTTGAGAACATGCAGCTGCCTAACAGAAATATTTTAAGATTTCTTTACTGCTTTGAGAAGATCTCTGTCTCTAGCTATCAAAACACAAATTATTGTGGTGAACAACTTGTGTTTTTAGCTTTCAGAACAAAACAAGTTTAACTTGCCTGTGGTAGATTAAGCATGGCTATGCCTGAAAACAACTTATGATAGTTGTTAATCAATCAAAAAAATCCATCAGTAAAAAGGACTGATTTCTACAGATTTTTCAACTTCTACTAATCAATTCTTGAACATTTTGTATTCATTAGGTTGTGGACTACAACCCTAATACCACAGCCAAAGAAGAATTGATTTTTCTCTCAGTAGCTATTACAGCAGATTCTTGGTGATGGGTCAGAATTCATTCTAATCTAACTTCTCCATATTTGGATTTAACTGGGTTAGGCTTGGGTTGTCCTATACATGTTATCACAACTTCCATTGATGAGTACATGAAACTGTCATGGAATACCAATTGAAAAAAAAAAATTCCTCTTTGTCCTAACTGCTGTCATGTGATTTGACCCTTGGTTTTCAGTTATCCTGCCTTAGTCCTTTACGTGGCTGCATTCTGTCATTTCTCTCTTGAGATGTCTTTCCTATTACCTCATTCTAATTTCTTGACTCCTATAGATGTTACACATTGTATTAATTTGATCTTTGAGAAGTCTAAATCCTTTAATTGATAATATTTTTCTGCACGTTTTGCATGTTATCTTTAGTATTTCATCTATATTTATCACTTTGTTAATTCTTATTTAATATATTTAAGTAACATTAATGGTCAATTTAAAAATATTCAACCAAGTTTTATTTAATAAATATTTATTAGTGTTTTATTGAATGTATTTTGCAATTCATTGTAGACTTTTACTCTTATTTTTTGCATATGACTTTCATACCTGATTGAGATTTAATTTAATTTGCCATGAATTATTTATGGTCCTTCCTTTTGATTTTCCTAGTACATATGAAGTTTTGCTTAACAGATATATGCCAAATGTAAAGCTACCGTTTTTGTATGACATAGAGTTCTATGGTGTATGTGTGTGTGTGTGTGTGTGTGTGTGTGTGTGTATGTACAATAAAAAACAACATCAATTGATCTGTCCTTTATATCTGATTTTATGAATTCAACTTCCTGTAGGTTGAGAATATTGAGAGACCAAAATATTTTTTGTTGTCATTTTTATGTTTTTAAAACATTTTATGAAAAAAAGTTACTGGTAGTGAGGAATATTGTTATGTCTCAATATGTTTTGCACTACATGTTTTAAGATGCTTAAATACTTTTCCCTGAGTCTTTGTGAATTTCACATCAGCTCTGTCTCGAACTGAACTTCTCCTTTTCCACACACAAAGAAAACAAAACAGGAACAAAAACCCCAAGCCAAAACAACACAAAGATGTCTCATTGTGAAACTGCAGTATTTTACCTATTGCATATACCCTTATTCCCAAGCAGCTTCACTTGTAAATGTTCACTGCAATAAGTCATTAGTCGGCCTTGAGGTCTCTGTGACACCTTCAATACTGTACCCTGACTAACACTCTTCTCAGAGATCCTGTGGCTGTCCTCTGTGACAAACGAAGTTCCTGCAGCATTTCATCTGCAGACTTGGCATCTTCATACAGGCTAGCAGTTTCTAGACGGCATCAATGTTGGGGTGGGCCAACTCAGAGCCCTGGATATGGTCTGTGGGGAAGGTGAATGACTCAGCCCTCCTGCCCTCCTGTTCCCATTCCATCAGGGCCAGGTCTCTTGCTATGGAGAAGAGCAGCAAGGGCTCTCCTGTTCTTTTCTCCTGTCCTCAGGGCCAATCCATGAATATACAACATGGCTTTTCATTTTTGTTATCAGTTGTAAGTTGGGTTCTGTCATATTGCTTGTCTAAGCTTCATTTGAAATATTTATTTTCTCAGTAAGGTAACCTTTGAATATATCTACATTACTTTCTTTCTTTTTCATTACTCCTTTTTGTTTTTACTGGATATATTTTATTTACAATTCAAACATTATCCCCTTTCCAGGTTTTCTCTCATTAAACCCCCATTCCATTTACCTCCACCTGCTTTTATCAGGGGTCTGTGCACTAACGTCCTCCTGACTCTCCTCCCTGACATTGCCCTATACCTGGGCATCTAGCTTTGGCAGGACTACGAGATTCTCTTCCCATTGATGCCCAAAAGGCCACCCTCTGCTACATGTGCAACTGTAACCATGGGATGGTTCATGTGTACTCTTTGGACTGGGAGTTCTGGTTGGTTGGCATTGTTATTCTTATGGGGTTGCAAATACCTTCAGCTCCTTCCCATCCTTTCTCTATCTCCTCCATTGGGCACCCTGTTCTCAGTTCATCTGCCTCTGTATTTGTCATGCTCTGGCAGAGCCTGTCAGGAGAAAGCTATATCAGGCTGTAGTTCTTGGCATCAGCAATATTTTCTAGGTTTGGTGACTATATATGGGCTGGAGTTACAGAGTTACCAGTTTCTGGATGGTCTAAGCTTTAGCCTCTGCTTCAAATTTTGTCCCTGTTATTATTATTTTTTTATTTTTTAAAATGACTGTATTTTACGAAACAAAGATAAATGTACATATTTTAAACATTTTTTGCTTAAAATTATACATTTTGTCAATACTGTTTTTTCAGATATTAAAATAATTTTTACATAAAACTATGTGAATATATTTTTTAGTCAGTACTTCATTTTTTCAAAGGCTTGACAGTATGCATTGAAAACCTAATATTTACAATGAGCTAAAGTACATGCAAAACAAAACGCAACATGGAAATAGTCAAAGTCTTTTTGTTTTGTAAATATTTTTGTTTTGTTTTGTTTTCTTTATTTCTTGGACTTCATACAGTCTGTGAGTTGTTTCTGGGGGAGTGCAAGCCTCTGGGGTTAGCATCCCACTATCAGTGACTACATATTATGTCTGTTCTTTTGTGACTGGGTTATCTTACTCAGAATGATATTCTCTAGATGCATACATTTTCTTAAGAATTTGGTTAAGTCATTGTTTCTGGTGGCTGAGTAGTATTCCATTGTGTAAATGTACCACAATTTTTGTATCCATTCATCTTCTGAAGGACATCTGGGTTCTTTCCAGCTTCTGGCTATTATAAATAGAGCTGCTATGAACATTGTGGTGCATATATCTTTGTTGTGTATTAAAGTGTCTCTGGGGTATATGCCCAGAAGTAGAATAGGTGGGTCTTCAGGTAGTACTGTATCCAATTTTCTGAGGTATCACCAGACTGATTTCCAGAGTGGTTGTATTAGTTTGCAACCCCACCAACAGTGGAGAAGTGTTCTTTCTACACATGCTCCCCAGCATCTGCTGTCATCTGAATTTTTGATCTTAGCTATTCTGACTGGTGTGAGGTGGAATCTCAGGGTTGTTTAGAATTGCATTTCCCTGATGGCTAAGGATGTCCAGCAATTCCTTAGATGCTTCTCATCCATTCAATATTCTTCAATTGAAAACTTTTTGTTTATATCTGTACCTCATTTTTAATAGGATTGTTTCATTCTCAGCTGTCTAACTTATAGAGTTCTTTGTATACCTTGGATATTAGGCATGTATTAGATGTGGGGTTGGAAAAGATCTTTTCCAATCTGTTGGCTGCCATTTTGTTTTCTTGACAGTGTCCTTAGCCTTGCAGAAACTTTGCATTCTCATTAAGTCCCATTTGTCAATATTTGATCTTAGAGCATGAGCCATTGGTGTTCTGTTCAGGAAATTTTCTCCTGTGCCTATGTGTTCTAAGGTTTTTTTCTACTTTCTCTTCTTTTTTTTTTTTACAAAAATTTATAATTTTATTCTTTTTTTTAAACAACTTTATTTTACAAAACAAAGATAAATGTACAGATTTAAAAATTTTTTTGCTTAAAATTATACATTAATGTCAGTACTTTTTTTCAGTTTTTAATATAATTTTTACATAAAACTATATGAATATATTTTTTTAGTTAGTACTAGATTTTTTTAAAGGTTTGATAGTATGCATTGAAAACTTAATTGGTACAATGAGCGTAAAGTACATGTAAACAAAATGTAACATGTAAATATTCAAAGTTTTCTTGTTGCGTAAATTTTTTTTGTTTTGTTTTGTTTTCTTTATTTCTTGGACTTCATACAGTTTGTGAGTTGTTTCTGGGGGAGTGCAAGTTTCTGGGGTTAGCATCCCAATATCAGTGACTGCATATTATGTCTGTCTACTTTCTCTTCTAATAGTTTCAGTACACCTGGTTTAATGTGGAGATCTTTGATCCACTTGAACTTGAGCTTTGTACAGGGAGATAAGAAAGGGTCTATTTTCATTATTCTGCATGCTGAGTGCCAGTTGTACCAACACCATTTTTTGAAGAGGCTGTCTATTTTCTATTGAATGTTTATAGATCTTTTGTCAAATTCAGGAGATCATATATGTGAGGGCTCATTTCTGGATCTTCAATTTTATTACATTGAATCAGGTGCCTATCTCTAGACCAGTACCATCCAGTTTTTTTTTTTTTTTTTTTTTTTTTTTTTTTTTATTAACACAATTGCTTTGTAATATAGCTTGAGGTCAGGGATGGTAATTCCCGCAGATGTTTTCTTTTTGTTGAGGATGGATTTCACTATTCTAGGTCTTTTGGTATTCCATATGAAATTTCACATTGCTCTTTCCAACTCTATGATGAATTGGGTTGTAATTTTGATGGGGATTGCATTGATTCTGTAGATTGCTTTTGGTTAGATGGACATTTTAAAATGTTGATTCTTCCAATCCATGAGCATGGGAGATTTTTCCATTTTCTGAGTAGAGGAAAGCTACTGATTTGTATGTGTTAATTTTATATTCAGCCACTTTGATGAACTTGTTTATCAGTTGTAGAAGTTCTCTGGTGGAATTTTTGGGGTCACTTATGTACACTATCATGTCATCTGGAAACAGTGATATATTTACTTCTTCCTTTCCAATAGTTATCTCTTTGATTTCCTTGTGCTATCTAGTTACTCTGGCTAGGACTTCCAGTACAATGTTGAATAGGTAGGGGGAGAGTGGGCAGCCTTGTGTAGTCACTGATTTTAGTGGGATTGCTTCAAGTTTCCCACTGTTAAGTTTGGTGTTGTCTATTGGTTTGTTGTATATTGCCTTGATTATGTTTAGATAAGGACCTTGGATTCCTGTTCTTTCCAAGACTTTTAACATTAAGGGGTGTTGAATTTTGTCAAATGCTTTGTAAGCATCTAGTAAGATGAGCATGTGGTTTTTTTCTTTGAGTTTGTTTATATGGTGAATTATGTTGATCGATTTCCATATATTTAACCATCCCTGCATCCCAGGGATGAAGCCTAACTTGATCATGGCTTGATCGATTTGATGTGTTCTTGGATTCAGTTTGCAAGGATTTTGTTGAGTACATTTGCATCATTGTTCATTAGTGAGATTGGCTTGAAGTTCTCTTTCCTTGTAATGTCTTTGTGTGCTTTAGGAATGAGGGTTATTGTGGCTTCAAAAAATGAGTTATGTAATGTTCCATCTGACTCTATTTTGTGGAATAATTTGGAGAGTATTGGTATTATGTTGTCAGTTAATGTCTGATAGAATTCTTCAGGGATCCTATGTGGACCTGGGCTTTTTTTGATTGTGAGGCTTTTTATGACTGCTTCTATTTCTTTTGGTGTTATGGAATTATTTAGATGGTTTACCTGGTCCTGGTTTAACTTTAGTATCTGGTATCTAGCTATGAATTCATCCATTTCCTCCAGATTTTCCAACTTTGTTTAATATAGGCTTTTGTTGTAGTATCTGATGATTTCTTGAATTTTCTCAGTTTCAATTGTTATGTCTCTACTTTCATTCCTGTTTTTGTTAATTTGAACACTCTCTCTTTCCCCTCTATTTATTCTGGCTAAGGTTTTATCAGTCTTGTTAATTTTTTCAAAGAACAAGCTCTTGGTTTTGTTGCTTCTTTTAATGGTTCTTCCTGTTTCTATTTGGTCAATTTTCGCTCTTAGTTTGATTATTTCTTGCTGCCTCTCCTCTTGGGTGTATCTGCTTCCTTTTGTTCTACAGCATTCAAATGTGCTCTTGAGCTGCTAGTGTATGCTCTCTGCAGATATTTTTTTCTTTTTTGGAAACACTCATAAATATGCATTTTCCTCTAAGTGCTGCTTTCTTTGCATCCCATAGTTTTGGGTATGTTGTGTTTTCATTTTCATTAAATTTTATACAATCCTTAGTTTCTTTTCTTATGTCTTCTTTGACCATGATACCATTTAATAGAGCATTGTTTATTTTCCATGCATATATCCTTTTTCTGTCTTTATTGTTATTAAACACCAGCCTTAGACCATTGTGATCTGATAGGATGCATGACAGTATTTAAAATCTTTTCATATCTGTTGAGGCTTGTTTTGTGTAAGGTCAGTTTTGGAGAAGGTGCAGTGAGGTGCTGAGAATAAGGTGTATTTGTTTTAGTGAGGCAAATTAATAGATGTCATGATATAGTTGCTTTGTAGTGACAAGTGTAGCTAATGTCTTATTCATATAATCTCTAACACAATACAATTTAATTAACTTCCCTCATCATGTTTTACATTAGATCTTTTAACTTGCTCGCCGACATATCTGCTATACTTTAGCCTATGACCTATATTTGAAGTACAGATAATTTGAAACGTTGATTTACGCGAGCTCTTTTCAGTGGGGATTCAGAGACATTTTGTTCAATTTGAGATCCAGGAAATATAGATTTCTATGAAACCAATAAAGTGACCTTCAATCAACACTATATTTGTTTTCCTGGCTGATGCTCTCAAAAATATTGTGAGCAATAAGAAAGAATAATCACAGAGATAGACAAGAAAGAGTGAGATCTTAAAATAAATAACCATATGCTCCAGTTTCTGAAAAATAAAGTCAACATCTCAATAAGAATAAGAAAAATCTTTAAGGAATTAGGGCATGACAGACAAATGAATGAGACAAGACATGGTATTGAAATGCAAGAACTTAAATTTTTGTCTAAAATAAGGTCAAATTAAATTAAAAGTCATTATGTACAATAACACATTTTTAACCTTTAATTCAGTGGAAGGAATAGTGTTGTTTTTAGTTAATTTCAATGAATTTTAATTACCAAATAAGATGTATGTTACCTGTTCTAATAGATGGGTACAAAGCTGATTGAATTGTTGATTGATTTATATATAACTGCATAATTGAAGAATTAATATTACATTGCAAGGAGCATTTATTGATCATATTGTAAATGTCACTGGCAGCAGAGAATTCTTGTTTCTCAGATAGAGCATTTTTTCAGCATAATTAGAGAATGATTTAAAAACTAGTAATTTGTAGAAAATATCAGTTGATATTTGTATCAGTTGATATTTTAACTAAGAGTATCATTTAATATTTTGGTGATATTGGTTGATAGTCACTAGTCACTAATCCAAACATATTTCATCACAAAAATGGCATGACTATCATGGATGAACCTAATGACACCTTGTTATTATCAGCAACAGAAAATTATCTACAGCTTGAACTCAATAATTTGTATTTATTACTGTCTTCTACAATTTATCTTTAAGTATGATGATTTTAAGTTATTTGAATCAAAAAAAGAAAATAATGCTCATCAATCCTACCATCCTACCCATTTTGTTTGCTGTTTGTCCTTATTGTATCTACAGTTTGCTTTGTACCAAATTTGCCTCATTGTGTGTATGTGTGTGTGTGTGTGTGTGTGTGTGTGTGTGTGTATTATTGTAAGGCAATAATTACAAATATGCAAGTCTATAACTATTATTATTAATATATTTATTAATTTACACTATACTCCTACCTATGTAGGTAATTGAATATATTCACACATACTAATGTCACATGGACCTTTCTTGCCAAGTGTCATGGTCCCTTTAGTTAGAAATCATTCTTTGGCAAATTCTACTCTTCTTTCAAATCTTACATGTTCTTGTGGCACTCTTTTTCACTTGACACTTATTTTCAGTTTTATAAAAATAAGAAAAGAAATATGAACAGAACTTCAATCTACTCTCATTTCCACATTACAAAAACTTTAGATTTTCATATCTCGCCTAAAAATATCTGATCTACTTTCTAGTATTGCTGTGACAAACTCTTGCAATCAATCATGAATCAGTTTTTGCTTTAGTACATCTATCCATGACCAATGGGTTCAATATTGACCCTAAGTCAGATAAAAAATGTGGAGAGTTTCTTTCAATTTCATAAGTCTCATGAAAGACCAAACAAAATGATGACAAGGTCATTAGAATGATTGTCATTTTGATTTCCTAAAATGTTTTTCTTGACATATTCTGGCTTATCATTCTAGGCTCTATTTTTACAGTAGCTATAAGAGTACTTAAAAGCACATGGTTTACAGAGAGCTGATTGGCATCTCATGGCTGCTCTTCCTATAATCTCCACAGCTCTGTAATTTTTTTTAACACAAAGGAACATTTGGACACTCTAAAACTCTTTCTGCTGACAAGCTGTGGCAACTGTTTCTACCATTCTATTTGAATCACCTAGTGTTGCCATCAGAATATCTACCCAAACCTCTCTTTCCCTGGGTGGACAATAAACTTCTTTTCCTTTTGCATTCACCATGTATCTGCCTTTTCTGTGCTTGGACTCCTGAGGCAAGAACTTGTATTGAAATCTCAGGGGACTCTTGAACTTCTGGCTCTATTGCACCAATAATAACTTCTCCATTATCTGAGTGCCAGTTTCTGTGGTAAGCAAAAGGTATACACTAGGCCCTGTGCAACCATGTGAGCCCCACTATGTATTACAGAGTGTTAAAGAGACTAACTTTGAGATTTAATGGAAGAAATCTATTATATCTTCTGAGAAACAAGAGTACAATGGCCGCAGACTTAAAATGGTTTTATAAAATTCTACTAAAATTCTAAATGCTTTCAGTTTCTATACTTATCCATTATTCTAAACAAATCCTTAAAGGCACCATTGTTCTTTTTTTTTTTAATTGTAGAACTTTATTTTAAAAAATAAAGATAAATGTACAAATTTTAAGCATTTTTGCATAAAAGTATATGAATACATTTTTGTCATTGCTTGGCTTATTTTTTTGTTTTTTGTTTTTTGTTTAAGGTTTGATAGTGTGCATTAAGATCTTACTTACTAGTTACATAAAGTACATGTAAAAGAGGATGTAACCTGGAATTAGTTTTCTTGGTGTGTAAGGAATAAACATAATTTTTTTTTCTTTTCTTGAATTTCACACAGTCTCTGAGTTGTTTTGGGGGTGTTCAGAGCTTTCCGGGGTTAGTATCCCATTATCAGTGACTGCATATTATGTCTGTTCTTTTGTGACTAGGTTATCACACTCAGGATAATATTCTCTAGATGCAGCCATTTTCTAAGAATTTCATAAAGTCATTGCTTCTGATAGCCGAGTAGTACTCCATTGTGTAAATATACCACAATTTTTGTATCCATTCACCTACTGAAGGACATTTGGGTTCTTTCCAGCTTCTGGCTATTATAAATAGAGTTGCTATGAACATTGTGGTGCATGTGTCTTTGATGTTGTTTTTTTTTTTTTTTTTTTTCAAAGAGTAAAAGTTTCAATAAAGCATGAAAGCAAAAGAAACTTTTAGAAAAACAGATTATGGATGTTACGAGTGCCTGTTGTGCACCCTGGAAGCTGTCGGCTAGGAATAGAGGGCCCAATGCCAAAGGGTTCCTGGATCCCTGGATCAACCCGAGCAGGCAGGTGCACACTTTCTGCTTGCTCCGCTGAGATCTCTCTGCACCCTGTCTAGTTGGAATCTATTCTCACCCGGTTCTCGCCAGTCCTGTTTTGGCTGGGTCTCTGCCTTTCCTGGTGATGGATGTCGTGTCTTTGTTGTATGTTGGAGCGTCTCTGGGGTAAATACACAAAAGTGGAATAACTGGGTCTTCAGGTCACACTATGTCTAATTTTCTGAGAAACTGCCAGATTGATTTCCAGATTGGTTGTACCAGTTTAGAAACCCACCAACAGTGGAGAAGTGTTCTTTCTCCACATCCTAGCCAGCATCTGCTGTCATCTGAAATTTTGTTCTTGGCCAATTTGACTGGTGTGGGTGGGATCTCAGGGTTGTTTTGATTTGCATTTCCTTGATGGATAAAGATGTCAAACACTTCCTTAGATGCTTCTTAGTTCTTTTTTATCTTCTCTCCCACTGTGTTTCTTCTATTACCTCCTCATCAGGTACTCAAACACCATAACATGGCTTCATAGAGTTAGAAAGACCAATTTGCAAATTCATTTGGAATAACAAAAAACCCAGGATAGCGAAAAATATTCTCTGCAATAAATGAACTTTTAGGGGAATCACCATTGATGATCTCAAGCTGTATTACAAATAAATCTTGATAAAAACTTCATGGTATTTATATAGAGACAAGTAGGCAGATCAGTAAATTTGAATTGAAAACCCAAAATGTACCCACACACAAATGGTCACTTGATCATTGACAAAGAATCTGAAACATTCAATGGCAAAAGAACTGCATCTTCAACAAATGATGCTCTTTCAACTGACAGCATGCAGAAGAATGCTGAGTGATCCTTTCTTATCTCCTTGTATAAAGCTCAAGTCCAAATAAATCAAAGATCTCCACATAAAACTAGGTTCATTGAAATTAATACAACAGAAAGTAAGAAAGCCCTTAGAACACATAAGCACAGAAAATATTTCTCTGAACAGATCATCAATGGCTTAAGCTATAAGATGAGGAATCAAACAAAAATGGGACCTAATAAAATTGTAAAGCTCATGCTATTAAAAATAAAATTATGTACAGAGCTCACAAAGAATTCTCAACTGAGAAACATGGAATACCTAAAGAGATGTTCAACATCCTTAGTCAAGAAGGACATGCAAATCAAAAGAACCCTGAGATTCGACCTTACCCTTCAGAATGGCTAAGATTAAAAACTCAGGTGACAGCAGATGCTGACAAGGATATGGAGAAAAAGGAACACTCCTCCACTATTGGTGGGATTGCAAGCTGTTATAACCACTCTGGAAATCAGTCTGGTGGTTCCTCAGAAAATTGGACATTGTACTACCTGAGGACCCAGCTATACCACTCCTAGGCATATACCCCAAAGATGCTCCAACATATGACAAGGATACATGCCCCAGTAAGTTCATAGCATCCTTATTTACAGTGGCCAGAAGCTGGAAAGAATCCAGATGTTCTTCAAAAGAGAAATGGATACAGAAAATGTAGTACATTTACACAATGGAATACTACCCACCTATTAAAAGCAATGAATTCATGAAATTCCTAGGCAAATGAATGAAAATAAAAGCTATCATTCTGAGTGAGGCAACCTAGTCACAAAAGAACACAATAAGTAGATACTAGCCTGTAAGCTCAGAATACTATAGACCTTATGAAGCTCAAAATGAAAGAAGGCCAGAATATGGGTGCTCTGTTGCTAGACGGGGGAACAAAAAATCACGGGAGGAAACACAGAGAAAAATAGAGGAGCGAGGATTAAAGGAAAGATCATCTAGAGCCTTCCTCACTTGGGGATCCATCCTATATACAGCCACCAAACCCATGAACTGTTGCTGATGCCAAGAAGTGCTTACTGGCAGAAACCAGATATAGATGCCTCTCTGCCAGAGAAATACAGATACAGATGAGGATGCTTGCAGCTAACTATTGGACTGATCATGGGGGTCTCAATGGAGGAACTATAGAAAGGAATGAAGGAGCTGAAAGGGCTTGCAACCCCAATGGAAAGAACGTTATCAACCAATCAAACCTTTCAGAGATCTGAGGGACTTAAATACCAACTAATGAGTACACATGGAGAGATCCAGGGTTCCAGTTGCTTAGGTAGTAGAGAATAGCATTGTCTGACATCAATTGGAGAAGAAGTATTTGTTCAGTGAAGGCTTGTTTTTCCAGTGTAGGGGAATGCCAATGTGCTGAGGTTGTAGAGGGTGTTTGGGAGAGGGAGGACCTTCATGGAAGCAAGGGGAAGGTGAAGGGGATGGGATTGGGGGGAAACAGGATAACATCTGAAATGTAAATACAGAGAACATCTAATCTAAACTTAAAAATAAAAAAAAAACATAAATAAATATTTGAGTTAAATATGCATGACCATCTGCCAAGGATTTTCTGCAGAATATTTCTTATTTAATATAAAGATTTACATCTTCACCTTATTATTCTACCTAGGTAATAAAAATAACAAGAAATTGAAATGTATTATTAGATGAAATATTCTTCCTTTTCCTTTCTTCCCTTTTCTTTTCTCTGTCTGCTTCTCTCCACCCTTCTATCTCTGACTTCCTTTCATCTGGTGCTAGGCTAGGCACTTCTAGAAATAAGTAGTTATGAATTCATTCAGTGATTTTAGGTGCTATAATACCAGTGTTGAAACAGCATTCAAAAGTTGGATGGATATGCATATTTTCAAAGGATATGGTCACAGGTGCAGGAAAGCACAGAGAAATACATACAGGCACTTTCAAAAAGGAGGGAATGCTACAATTGCCTGTACCGAGAACATGATTTTATGATTTTAGAAAGGAGAAGCAGATTTTAGGTACTAGAAAAAACATTTCCACAGATTTGGAGGCACACACAAAAAGCAGACTCTAGGAAAAATGCCACATTAACTTCAGTTTTTGGAGATATTTGTCTTGGAGGAAGAAGTGTAGTTGTTTGGAAGGACAGAGAAGGATTAAAGAGTTAGATTATGGAGGGCTCTTATTTATATGTTGTTATTGGAGAATCCATAATTTGTTTATGAGTATAATTGTGGCCTTGTTTTCATAGAATATAAATGTGGGAAGACCATATCTTTAAAGTAACCTGTATGTTATTTATCTCTAAGATAACATGTTATCTCTAAGATAACAAACACCTACCTCAAGTTTCCTATAAGTGTGAGACCTTCAACTATGCTTAATCTTATTAGGGGAGGATGAGATTATTCTCTCTACACCCACATCACAATTTTTCGATTCCATGTTTTCTTCATTCTAATAGCTTCATTTAAGCTGTAACTTCTGTTTGCAATAACTGACTTATCGAATGCTTGTCATGACTCACACTCTCTTTCATTCACCTTACCTTTGCTTCAGACAAAGATGATATTTTTGATTCATAGTCACAAAATTCTTGGCTGACTCTAGCTTCTTATGAGTTCTTTCCTAGTGTCAAAGAGCTTTCAAGTTAAACTTTCAACCCCTGACTCTTAGGTCCTTAATACCACATGTACCATGTCTTCTTCACTCATGATACTGGAAAGCATGAATTGATATGTGAGTGGATCGGTCACTGAAGTGCATGCGCAACATTTTGTTCCCTGGGCTCCTTTCTGGGACTTGTTGAAATTAAACTGGTCAAATAAAAAAAATGACTCAGTCTAATGTGTGTACTTACAATTTTTTTATCATGATAAAGAAATATTGAAAAACACAAATAACAGAAAATTCTCATGATATGCATTAAGAAGACATTTAATAGATTAGGAAAGAGGCCATTACGGAAGAATTATAAGAGACTATCAATTGGCAGAAACATATTACAGAAATGTTTATGTGCCATGAAATAACTAGTTGGTTCCATAATATGAAAAACAGGAGTAAATATACTAGTGTTAGCAGAGTGCATGATCTTGGCTAGTTAATAGATGATGATGATGATGAAGATGGTGTCTTTCACTGGAACAAGTATTAAGTTCAGATGACCAGGTCCTGGATCAAAGTAATAGGCACAACTTAAGATGGGAAGATGCAAGTCATACAATAAAATCTTGCTTACTGATAGTTGTATCTCCTTTGTAATTTTGCACACACAATTTCAAATATTAAATAATTGAATTAGAATTAACTTTTACAGAATAAAACAAAATAAATGTTTTTCATGTTTTACAGAGTAAAAATTGAGATAGGACATTACCATGGATAGTGTTAACACAATGGCAACATATATCAATGCATATTTATCAATCTGTACTATATCTACTCCACATACTATTTATTTTATGTAACTTATCATGTATCATTTTTTCTGCTTATCTACTTATCTATATAACTACATGTTGAAGCAAATGTATAGAAAAACCAGGACAGAAGTTTTACATTAAAGCTAGGGGAAAATTAAATTTTCTGTTGCAAGTGATCACAGATATCAAATATGGCAGGAGATCAAATAAAATAGAAACTGGAAAGAGTTCATTAAATTTTACCACACACAGGTTATTACTCCCTGGCTTTGGAAGGCATTCAGTCAAGTGGTAGGGTCAGCAAGGGGAACATATGAGCTGAGGTAACTGACAGAGGACAAAAATAAAGCAAAAGAGAAGATAAGCAGAGAAATATGGATGTGTCAAGAGCAAAAAGCAAAGTACTGCAAGCATTCAAGCCACTGGCATGGCATTTGCTAAAATGGAATTCAAATGCAGTGATGTTTCAGAGCAGGAATACTTGTTTTGCATAATTAAAAATAACTCCTAAATAATTCCATTACCTATAGAAAGAAAAGTGCTTGTTCTAAAAATAGCCAGACCTGTTCTGCCTACATTTGTAGCATTCAGATTTTGTTTCAATGTGAGTGCACTGTCATTTGTATCTTAGTATTTAAAAGTGGATGTTACTGTGAAAAAATGTTTTAAATAAGCACTTAAACGTGTTTTGTGACATTAAGTGGACATTTAACTCTAAAGCATGTCTATTACTCTTTCAGGAACAAGTGAGTTGGGTGCCGAATAGATATTCACTTCTAAAAAAAAATTCCTTTTCAGGACTTGCCTAGCATCAGCCACAGGATTTCTGCCTCTTGCCTCAATAGATGATTAATCACTGGCAGTCACTTTTCTTAAGACTGCAGTCTAATTTTTAAACACTCTCTTCCTCACCTTCAACTAGTTGCAATGTCACTCTGGGTATTAAGTCATAAATATTCTATGGTAGAGATTTGTGAAGAGAAGGAAAAAAGTAGTATGCACATTGTTATTCCCTAAAGTGTATTTCTATGATAGCTAAAATACTTTACAATATGGAGTCATAGTAGTGTATTATACTGCCTTTGTTATAATGGTGCTAAAATATGTGATGTTTAAATATAATGATTCCGTTAAGTGGGGGACTATACAATGTCTTGGCTGTCAGAATTTATACCATGAAAAATTTCTTTATTGACAGTGTTTTAAGAAAACATACAAAAGTTTAAAAAGTTGTTTTTGCATTTACACTTTTGAGCAGATAATTTTCTTCATTCGTTAGTTGATCCAGAAGTAATTTTGGGGCCCAATAGGTACACGTTATATCATAGGAATGCTTTCTATACTTTTTATACTATTTTTTCTAGTTGTATATTAAACAATAGAAAATAAAGTGTAAACTTATATCTAAAAAGTACACCGAGCATATGTATCAATGTCATTAAGATAACCTTCAAAATAATTTTGTTAAAAGAGTACATTCAATGATGTGTTTATAAATCTATTCACATAAAAAAGTTAGAGTCCTCATTCTCTAGTATCTCAAGATTAATGGTAGTGACTTCTGATTTACCAAAGAAATCTGAAGACATTTTGGTTTTGTAGAAGATCTTGTTGTATTCTAGAGATATACAATTCTCTAACACAAAAATTCCAATTTTATATAAAGCTATTAGAGTTGAGTTGCCTTAAAACAGAATTATTTTGTTCGTCTGTATTACTAAAATTAAATACATGCTCCTCCCCCAACATATTTTAAACAAATGAAACAAAACATAATTCCTTCCTTTGATTTAAGTAGAAATTTCTTAGCTTTCTCTAGTTCCTTATTTTTTTATGTTCATTGTAACTAGTAAGTTTTCAATGCATACTATCGAAACCTTAAAAAATTCATGTACTGACTAAAAAATATATTCATATAGTTTTATGTAAAATTTTTTTTTAAAATTTGTACATTTATCTCTGTTTTTTAAAATAAATTTGTTTCATTAAAAAAAAAAGTTCATTAACTAGGCATTTTATTGACTAAGGACTAACTCCCATGTGTGAATTTAGCACAATTTGAAAAGTAATTTTAAGGCCCTTCAAAAGACACGTAGTAAATTGCCATGATGATCATAAGGCCTTCTTGTCTTTGACTTATAAATAGTGTTTCCCAATAAGCATGATCAGAATGAGAATATTTTAATAAATTGAAAGATATTCATTAGAGAGTACTTAGGTACATTTCCCAACACTCAGGGTTTGAGTTTAAATTTGGGCAGAGTTTGGCAGTATTTAAGAGAAGTTCAGTGGCTTTGCAACACTTCTGGGCTCAGTCACCCTCATTATGCTTTTCAAAGAGTAATATTAAATCATTTTAATGGCTTCCTATTAGAATATAAATGTGTATGAAGTCACAGGCATATTCAGCTCTTATACTTAGAAGATGTCTCTTGCCTCAATCATTACTTTTTTATAAATGAAGAGGTCAGAATGTAGAGACAAAATATCTTCCCTGGGAAAGTACTATTCATAAATATGAAGCAAACATGTCTACCTCTCAGTTTGATTCTATTTGTAATCATCCTTATTCATGCCTTAGTTTTAATACAATTTCTAATGTGTTTCTCCAGTAAGTTGAATTAATAAGGCATACACATCTATGTCTATAAGAGAGAGCTAGCAACTTGTGTGTTTATTCTTTTTTTTTTAACTAAGAATATTCTGAAATATCCATCTTTTTTCTGGGATTAGGTTGTGTGGTCATAAAAATTTAAACATATGCCGTGGCTGTAAGGCCATTTTCCTTTCAAAATTGTCCTTCACCGAATTATATGATCATAAAGGCAAAATTTTCAATTTTTCTAAACCAGAGTTCATATACAAGAGGTCACAGTTAAGGTTTCCTTGGGAGTTCTAATTCTGAATTTCCTGACATTTGTGGCTTTAAATTATAACTTTACTGCCCCATTAATGCACTGTATTTTTTACACTGAATTGTTTTATGTCTTTTATTCTGTACTAATGGACATTGTGTTGATTTCTGTGAATATCACAGATCAGTGTTCTGGTAAAATCTTCTTAGTTCAAATTTTATTTATAGATCTTTTTATTTGAGATAAATGAAGGCATTTAAAAACTTTCTTATCTATGTTCATGTTGTAGAATTTTACATTATTATTTAATACAAATACATGCTTTATGAAAGCTGATTATTTTACAATTGGTGTCAATGTTGTAATGTTTTAGATGTGATTTTTGTCCCTATCCCATCCATATACCACTGGGTAGATTTTTTTTTAATTTTAAGATATCTTTTGGCTTTCTAATGCAAATAATAATTAAAAACATTCACATTATCAGGTTAAAAATCTCTCTTGTCATCATACATTTTTACTGACTCAAATTTTTTTCTCAAAATTTAAAACTTATAGATTTTTTTATGATTACACATACACACATACACAGTGTGTGTGTTTGTGTGTATGACTTACATGACATTAATTTGAGAAATAGCAATCCTGTATTTCTGTTAATTTGGCGTATACTTTTTGCACTGATCAATAAATACCCTGTTCTATATTTTTATGAGAAAAGTGAGTTGGTAATATAAAGATATATTCAAAACAACATAAGAAACACAATGTGTGAAAAAATGAACCAATAGATGAAGTTAAATATTTCCCTACAGCTTACATACTGTGTTTCGTATTTTACTGTCATATTGATATTCTACAATATAAAAAAATTAAATGATAGTTTTCAAACTCATTTACTATCTATATTTTTGTTCAACAAGATGCATCTTATTTAGACATACTGGAGTATGTTTCCTTTTTCTGATAAAATGTGAACAAGCATCTAGTTGCATAACACATCATTGATAATAGATGAAAGAGTTCCACCCAAGTTCAACTTTATAAACTAATGGATTTGCTTGGCTTACTTATAGGACCACTAGTAAGGAGTTATATGCATAAGGAAAGATGGCCCCCAAGATAGTGACATCACTGTAAATTCCTAATTCAGGCATGATAACGTGGAAAGTGCATCATGGCCTACCACTTTCAGTTAGCCCTCTACTTAGTATCTACTTTAAAATCTCCTTAAATTACTTATGTTTTTATGGAGTGAGAAAGAAAAAGGAGGGCACAATGTTGGAATCTGAGAGGTATATTTTCTTCTACTTCATGTGTTTATTTGTACAGGTCTCCTAGCTGTCATTGTATTATTTTAAATTATTGTGTAACAAAAAGTTCACAGACTCCATTAATTTTACTAGCTGTCGTTTGCCAGCATTTCTGATTTCTTTTGACAGCTAGCCTTCAGCAAGCACCAGTTTTTTTTAATCATGATCTTAATTACAAGTATTAATTATCTGTTTAACCATTTCCTATTACACATTAATTATATATACCTATGTTTTAATAACAGTTTCTTTCCAATTGTTATGTTTTTTCTTAATCTATCATCTATTATCCATTTATCTTTGAGCTTTGTATCGTCAATCTACCGGTTTTAGTAGCAGAATGTTTACAAAATGGTGAGAGAAGCCATTAGTTTAAGGTACACAATGATTAGGAGAAATAGAAATATAACCAAATAGACTGTCAACAATACTGGATGGTATTAGTACGCCTTAGTATTCTTTATTGTTCATTATTTGAAGTGACTTCATAGAAAGAATTATATCAAAAAACTTCTGCCCCTGTTCTGGTGGCTTCTTGCTGATTGGCAGTAGTAGAGGTTTATCGATATGTCACCTGATGATTTCCTAAGATGGATTCACATAGTGTTTTGCTAAGGCAAGACCTGTGGAAGGATATCCAATGCTTGATGTGAGTGTAAATAGGATTCAACGGACAGTCGGGGTGCTTGCACAGGGAGTTTTGCAGAGCTTCATTGGGCTCCGGTATTTGTCTTCACAAATCTTCATGTCACTGAAAGAGTCAAGGCAGTGAACGACTTCTGGCATCCCTGCTGGTCCTGGTCAATCTTGCCTTTTTTGAAAAGACTTGGCTGTTTCTGATAATTTGTGTTTACTATCCTGACACTACTGAACTGGACTGCTGATATCCTGACAAACGGAGATTGGAATCATCCCAAGGAACTATTTCTCAACAGCCTAAAGCAGAGCCTCATGGTATCTTCTGGACTGACACACTGTAGGTGAATTGTGTATAGTGTTTGCAAGTGGATGAACCTTCCACTGCTGATTCATAAGAACTAAACTACTGTCATCCTGACAATACAAATTGGATTTGCTCTAATAAGCTATTTTTAATCTGGACCACATCTTTCTTTTCTCTAGTAACCTTTCCTTTCCACTAGCTATGGTTGGTGGTGGGCTAGAAGGGAGGTTAAAATATTTAGGAACCCTTATTAAAAATAGGTCCTGAAAATCTATACCTACAAGCAACAGCTTTTAGAAAAGCCTTTGCTCCAGTTGTGTTGTGGTAAAAATATAAAGTGATAACCTTTGATCCTGCACTAGTGCGGGCAACTGTAGGGCCACAAGGCACTGTGGGGGTATCTTTATCTTTAGCTTCACAAAATCTTTAAGAACTGACAGACCCCAGCTTCTTTTGACCCAGGTGCTGTCCACTCTGCCTGCTCTGGCTGCTTCTGTCCTGGGTGGTCCACAACTAACCCAGTACGTTGTTTTCACACACATTCCTTTGGTGTGTTGTTGCCAAGCCTTGCACACACACATCCAAACTTCTTGTCAGGCTTTGTGTGCCCTGCCACTCTAGATTCAATTAATTTGTCACATCAAAGAACACACCAAAATCCTCTGATCCAATTAGTATAATATAATTTGCCCACCTAGATTAGTCAAATGATCCTGTAAACTTTCATCCTTTTTAAGATATTCATAAAAACCTTACCCAAAAAGAGATGTGCTGAGAGAAACATTCAAGTTTGCTTCCATGTTCTTTCCCCTTGAATCTTTGCTTTCTCCTCTTCTTTGGTTTTACCAAAATGTTGTTTCCCCCCACTCTGTACTGTCTCATCATGTATCACCTTGACCCATTAACATACACAGCTGTTCAGGACTCACAGGAAAATCATGCTGCACATTTGTGTGTGGAGGCCAAAGTTAGTCCATGTATGTTTTTTGGTTAGTGATTCAGACTCTGAGAACTCAAAGTGACAAGTTTAGTAGACTCAGTTGGTCTTCAGGTAGAGTGCCTATTGCCATCAGGGCCCACAATCTTTCCTCCTATTCTTTCATATGAATCCCCAAGCTGCCTCCACTCTTTCACCATGGATGTCCATTTTTATCTGGTCAACTGCTGGGTGGAGCCTCTCAGAGTTCAGCCATGCTAGGTACCTGCCCTCAAGCATAACTGAGAATCATTAAAAGTGTTAGGGTATGGTGCTTGCACATGGGTGGGTCTTAAGTTGGGCTGATTATTGGTTGGTCATTTCTTCAGTCTCTGGTTCATCCATCACTCATGCCTGAAATTTTTCTAGATAGGATACATTTTGAGTTGAAAGTTTTTTGGTTGAGTTGGTATCTCTATTGCTCCATTGGGGTTCCTGCATGGCTGCAGGATTCAGATTCTATTCCCGGGTGTTTTGAGTCATAGCTAAGTTAACCTCCATTGGTTTGTGGGTGATTCCCTTATCTCAGGTCTCTCTACAGTCCTGGAGATGGGGATACCCTTCACCTCCTCAACCTCATAAATTGCATATGTCCCTCTTCTGAAGACTGGATAAAAAATGTTGTACATTTACACAACAGAATACCATTCATTTATTAAATATTTAAAAAAATAATGAATTTTCAGGTAAATATATGGAACTTGAGACAATTATCTTGAGCAAGGTAACCCAGTCCAAAAAGGGTATATGTGGTATGTACTCAGTTATTACCCGTGTATTACCCATAAACTACAGGTACCACGCTACATTCTACAGACCCAAAGAAGCCAAATAGGAAGGAAGGCACACATGACAAAGCTTGGATCTCTCTTATAAGTGGGTGATAAAAGAGTCATAAAGAAAGGAGGAACCTGAGAAGTAGGGTAGATGGGTCAGGAATGGAGGGTTCAGGATTAGGTGTGGGAACAGACAGCAGAGATGGCTAGATGGCCATGACACTGAATGGAAATATGCAACTTCCAAGGGGGCATTCTTTACTGGGACAGTTTTACATGGACAAGGTGCAGAGAGAAAAAGCTAGACATTTGTGAAGACAGAATGAACCATAAAATTAGAAGGAACCAGAATATTAGGAAATACTATTTAAGTTAGTATGAGACCAAGCAAAGAAATTCATTCACAAGCCAGGATAAGCCAGATTAGACTATATGTATGAATTATAGAAGTTCTCTGGCTTAGGCCATGAGATAATTAGAACAACAACAACAACAAAAAAAAAAAAAAAAAAAAAAAAAAAAAAGAAAAGAAAAGAAAAAGAAACACTCCTTAATCCAATTCATGGTACATTTGGGTATAGCTTTCATTTAATTCCTCATCTGAGAAAGTTAAAATAAAATTTTCATATACCATGGACAAAGTTGTAAAGTTAGTAGTTTTAATATACAAAAGAATACATAATTTCTGTGTTTAGGTTCACAACATAAGTAAGTGTTGCTCCTAAAATTTAAAGCCTTCACAGGAGCAGGGGCCTCTCCTCCCACTGATGCCCAATAAGGCCATCCTTTGCTATATATGTGGCTGGAAGCCATGGGTCCCTCCATGTGTACTCTTTGGTTGAGGGTTTAGTTTCTGAGAGCTCAGGCTGGTTTAGTTGTTTGATATTGGCATTCTTTTCACAGGGTTACAAGCCCTTTTAGCTCTTTCAGTCATTTCTCTAACTCCTTCAATAGGGACCTGTGCTCAGTCCAATAGTTGGCTGAAAGCATCCACCTCTGCATTTGTCAGGCTCTGGCAGAGCCTCTCAGGAGACAGCTAGATCAGGCTCCTGTCAGCTTGCACTTCTTGGCATCCACAATATTGGCTGAGGTTGGTGACTATATATGGGATAGATCCCAGGTAGGGGCAGTCTCTGGATGGCCATTCCTTCAGTCTCTGCTCCTCGTTGTGTCTCCTTATTTTCTCCTGTGTGTATTGTTTCCATTTCTAGGAAGGACTGAAATATCCTCAAGTTGTTTTTTTTTTTTTTTTTTTTTTTTTTTTTTTTTTTTTTTTTTTTTTTTTTTTCTTCTTCTTGAGATTCATGTAGTCTGTGGATTGAATCTTTAGTATTCTGAGCTTTGGGGATAATCTTCACTTATCAGTGAGTGCATACCATCTGTGTTCTTTTGTGACTGAGGTTACCTTACTCAAGATGATAGTTTCGAGTTCCATCTATTTGCTCAGGGATTTTATGAAGTCGTTTTTAATAGTTGAGTAGTACTCCATTGTGTAAACGTATAAAAATTTCTGTATCTATTCCTCTGTTGAAGGACATCTAGTTCCTTTCCAGCTTCTGGTTATTAAAAAAAAAAAGATGTTATGAACATAGTGAAGCATGTATCCTTGTTATTTATTGGAGCATCTTTTGAGTATATGCCCAGGAATAGTATAGCTGGTTCCTCACATAGTACTATGTACAATTTTCTGAGCACCCACCAAATTGATTTCCAGAGTCGTTGTATCATCTTGCAATCCCGCCAACAATGAAGGAGTGTTCTTCTTTCTCAACATCCTTGAAAGCATCTACTGCTACCTGAGTTTTTGATCTTGGCCATTCTGACTTGTGTGAAGTGGAATCTCATGGTTGTTTTTATTTGCATTTCCGTGATGACTAAGGGTGCTAAACATTTCATTAGGTACTTCTCAGCCATTCAATATTCCTCAGTTGATAATTGCATGTTTAGCTCTGTTCCCCCAATAAACTCATATATAGTCCTCAGGTTTTAGATTTTTTTAGAAAGATTAGGGGGTGTGGCCTCCTCAGAAAAGTTTTGTCATTGCTGGTCGACTTTGAAATTTCAAAAGAGTCAGGCCACTGTTGTTTTTCTTTGTCTTCTAGCTAAGATCATGAGTCAAGCATTCAATATTTTTTTCTGCCCTTTGTTTGGTCTAGCATTATGGTCTCTGACCCCCTGTGATCAAATAACCTTTTTGAATATTTTCTTTTTAACATTCTCAATGTTATATATTGTTACAGATACAGAAATATGACTGAGTTTGTAAGAAAGAATAAGAATAAGGGAGGTTGATGATATTATATTCTGACCCTCAACCTGAGTTATGATTATATAAATGTGGTCACTGGGATTACAATCATACAGCACTATGTCCTGCCTGGCTACTTAAGCATGGATTCTGGTACTGAATTTAAGTTCTGATCTATACAAGGAAAACAGTGATCTATTTGCCCCTGCTGTGTACTTCAATTTTATTTATGTACTTTTATTTAAAGGTCAAATATCTAAAAACACAAAAGCTAGATAGTATGTCTATTTCTGATGCTAAATATAAAAATATTCTTTTTTTATTTTTTTGCATCCTTGTGAGTTTTCTCATCAAAGTTATATATGGAGCAATAATGGAAAATTTTTGTAGAATGATATATTCATTGTGAAGAGGAAATATCAAACACTGTTAATCACTTTCAACTTGAATCTTCTTTTTAAGACTGTATTATGAAAAAAAAGTATTTAAAATTTCAATTCATTTGAACTCTCCATAGCCTCAAAACAACTTGTGCTGCCAATGCCAGATGTTCCCAGCAGCAACTGTGATTTATTAGTTGATATTTATTTCATAAAAGACTGGGACAGTTTTAGCAATTTATCTAGAAAAGTGAGTCGAGATTGAGGAAGGGCACAGGGATAAAAGAGAAGGAAGGCAGGTGAGAAGGTATTAAGGGAGAAAGGCAGGAGAGAAGAAAAAACAAGAGAGGCAAGGGTTTCCAAAGGTACATTTATAAATTTGTCAACCTGTCACTGTGCTCCTGGGTAGCATGGAGTCCTCATGAATGTACATGAAAATGTGTATATTTTTCTGAGTTCTGACAAAGCACAAGATATGATTTTTAGGACAATGTTTCTCATCTCTGAATAAAAGCTGTAATTTTTTTGAATCACCAGGTCTCTTGTAGGTGGATTTCAAGTCATGGTAACTTCCTTCTAAACCCAATTTAGTATAATTGAATTAAATTGAGGTACATGTAAGCTGTGAGACAGATTTTTCACCTTTTCACTCTAATATAAATGAGATTCATTTATATAACTGGAATGAATTAAAAACTCATGACTTATCGGTAATGTGGAATTATAAGACAAAAGATAAGCCTAAAATATGGATGAAAACCCAAGTAGTCGCTCTCCAAAGTTCTCAGTGAATAAGTGCAGATGTGCAATATCTGAAAATATAAACCATAGCACTTCCGGGATGCAGGTACTTTACATTTCCTTGTTAAACAATAAGAAAATGGAGGATTGAGATCCATAACAAGTATCTGACATTATTTATTAACAATACAAAGTTTGTCACTATACAATAAATTGAGACCTAGACCCTTAGTCCATAATTGCATTCAATGAAGATTTTGTCCTTTTAATTATATTTATTGATGTATATTTATCAACCCAATTTATAGATATGAACCTCTTCTATAGTGGGAACAGGAATGCACTGTGCATCCAAATGCCTCTTCATGATCTTTTGTTGCTTCTGTTGTTAAAATCACATAATTATTGTATTTGCATGCTTTTATATAGAGAAGAGACAGTAAGGTTACTGTTTTACTTTCTAACATATATATATATATATGTGAGAGACTTAAGATTACCAAGATATCACAGGTTAGGAACACATAGAGAAGCAATAGTAGAAGAATCCCGTTCCATCCTCTGCCACATCACCTCCCCAAATACATTACATAAAAACCTATCTATGCTGTGTTCCTCCAGGTACAAGCCTGCATATTTCATTTTTTTAAAAAAAATAAGCATTGCCAATTCAGTCATTAAAGAAGATTGAATAATTGAATAAATCCACTTTTGGGTAGAAGACTTTACCATAGATGTGAGGTCAGTACATTCCTTGGCTTTTAAATTAGTAATGAGCAAATCAAATGAGACTAAAGCTGGTGAAACTCCATCTATAAGGATACTACATGTTTTATTTAAAAAACAGTAAAAAAGATTTTTGGATCACATGTAGAAGAAAGTATAGTGCTTAGTTCAAGGCCAGTTCTGGATGCTGAAGAACTTCCCCTGTCCTCTCTCTGTCTCTCTCTGTCTCTCTCTGTCTCTGTCTTTGTCTCTCTCTCTCTCTCTCTCTCTCTCTCTCTCTCTCTCTCTCTCTCTCTCTCTCTCTCTCTGCATGTGTGTGTGTGTTTTGTAAGATATATATATATATATATATATATATATATATATATATATGTTTCTTTTGTATGCACACTTGAGTATAACTAAGTTACAAATGCATATATGTATAGATATAATGTGAAAGTTCAGAAATTCCTCAGTCTTTATGTTACTCTGCTGCGATAGTGACTTAATGACTTGAAGCTCCCAGGTTCAGGTAAGATTTCAAGCCAGAGAGCTGTAGATAATCTCTTTATTTTTATGCATTCAGTGCCATTTATGCTCCTCTTGTTCCTCACCCTTATGTATGGTCTTTGTACATGATTGGGAATTTCAGCTCAATTCTTCCTAATTGCAAAGCATGTCCCTAGGCCATAAAATATGTCTATTGAGAACTGTGAACTACTCTTTATTTGTAAAACGTTCTATGTAACTTTCACATAAAACATCAGACTGTATAGATATATTGGTTTTGAAATGCGCCCTTCACCCTTTTATTTATGCATCTTCATGTAGAGTGTGACATCATTCACTGAGAATTCTAATTCTTTTAACGATATCCATAAGTTTTTTTAAGAATTATTATTTTCAGAAGAGTTTGTAGAAGATTTTAAGCTCTGAATCTTTTCACTCTTTCTAAAACGAGTTCTAGTCTTCACTGTTCATATATCAGCTTTACTACAATAAAGTATTATTTAGTTAAAATTTCCTCTTTCCTTCTACTCTTCCTAGTCTTTCTGGTCATTACTGGTCTGAAATACAGAATGCCAGGCTTGCTCTCTCTCATGTTAGATTTCAACATAGTCCTCAGACTCCCTTTGAGCATTTGATCTGCATTCTGAGGGCTGTGCTTGCATTCAATCCTATCCCTCCTCTATATCTGATTCTCTTTTCCATAATATAAACTGCACACTTGTTACTCTTAAGAAGTTTGCTTTATTTTAATTTTTGTATTCCTGAGCTTCTCAGAGATGATTTTGTGTCTTTAGTTTTCATTTGTCTGTGATTTTTACACATATATTTTAAACTACATGTCCATATGGTCTTTTGCTTTGCTAGGATGAGAATTATTTTTTTGATTGTAGTTAAAAAAGGAAAAAAAAAACTTATTCAAAAATTATCTTAAAAATTGAAGTTTATAATATTTACTATATTTATAGTATGTACTATATGAGGAGAACCTTTTTATAATTTAAATACATTTATTTATTTACTATTTTACTTATATGAGTGTGCACACCTGTGGAATAGATATTAGAAGACAACTTGTGAAATCTGTCCCTTTCTTTCATTGTATTGTGTCAGGTTTCATGATAAGTCCTTTTACCAGTGAATTGTTTCAGTGACCTGCACATATATTATTCCTATACTATTTATTGACCAAAAGAGAAATAGCTCCTTTAATATAGGACCCCATAGCTACCAGTACCCCCCCAACATGGATAAAACCACTATAGACCCCTCACATATCTGGAAGCTCATAATATTTTGTCATCCTTATTTGTGGCTTACAAAATTATGGTCATGTACATTATAGCACAAACTGGCTGTGTTTCCAAGTTCAAGATAATTCACATTTCATTTAAAGGTGTGGTACAGTGCAATGTGTTTCATCAGTTGATAGATGAAAACATTTTGCCTACATTTTACTTTTGAACAATAGTTTTCTGAACAAATGTTGGTAAATAATTCCTTGAAATGTTTTATATATATATATATATATATATATATATATATATATATATATATATATATATTTATATATATATAAATAATGAGATCACTACTAGATTATATAATTGTGATTTGTGAAGTACATTTCATTCTGTTTCCATTGCAACATTTTAAAGACTCATTGACTAGAAATCTGACACAAAATTCAGATTCTCACATATAGTCACCAATAGTTTTTTTTCATTTTTTATTAGATATTCTCTGTATTTACATTTTAGATGTTATCCCCTCCCCCAAATCCCATACTGAATCCCCCTCCCTACCATTTCCTGCATGGGGTTTCTCCCTCTCCAACTTCAGCATCCTGGCATTCCCCTACACTGAAAAAATGAGCCTTCCCTAGACAAAAGACCTCTCCTCCCATTGATTTCAGACAATGCTATCCTCTGCTGCATATGTACCATGGGTCTCTCCATGAGAACTCATTGGTTGATGATTTAGACCCTGGGAGCTGTGGTGGGTTTGGTTAGTTGATAATTTTGTTTTTTCCATGGTGTTATATACTCTATCAGCTCCTTTAGTCCTTTCTCTAGCTCTCATTCATTGGGTCCTCCTCTGTATTAGTATGGTTATGGCAGAGCCTCTGAGGAGGCATCCTTACCAGGCTACTGCCAGTAAACACTTCTTGGCATCAGCAACAGTGTGTGAGTTTGGTGGCTGCATGTGGGATGGATTTCCTGGTGAGGCAGTCTTTGGATGATCTTTCCTTCAATCCTCTATTTGTCCCTGTGTTTCCTCTCATAAGTGATTTTGTTCTTTCTTTCTAAGAATGACTAAGGAATACACATTCTGGCCTTCCTTCTTTTTGAGTTTCATAAGGCTTGTGAATTGTTTCTTGGGTATCTTGAGTTTTTTTAGCTAGTATCCAGATATGAGAGAGTGCATATCATATGTGTTCTTTTGTGATTGGGTTACATCACTCAGGATCATAGCTTCAAGTTCATTCCATTTGCCTAAGAATTTCATTAAGTCATTGTTTTGATTAGCTGAGTAGTTCTCCATTTCATAAATGTACCAAAATTTTTGTATCCATTTCTCTGTTGAAGGACATCTGAGCTCTTTCCAGCTTCTGGATATTATAAATAAGTCTGCTATGAACATGATGGAATATGTTTCCTTGTTATATGTTGGAGCATCTTTTAGGTGTATGCCCAGGAGTGTTATAGCTGGGTCCTCAGTTATTACTAAGTCCAATTTTCTGAGGAACCATCAGACTGATTTTCAGAGTGGTTGTACCAGCTTGGGATGCCACCAACATAGAATAAGGAGTGTTCCTCTTTCTCCACATCCTTGCCAGAATTTGCTGTCACCTGAGTTTTGATCATTCTGACTTCACTGAAATAATTAGCAATTTTGACTGGTGTGAGGTAGAATCTCAGGATTGTTTTGATTTGCATTTCCCTAATGACTAATTTATTTCCATTCTATTATTCTATGTCTGTGTTTTTATGACAGCTGAACACTGTTTAAATTATTGTGTCTTTAACATATCCTTGCATACAGGAAAGAATTTTCCCAATTCTGCCCTTTTTAAAAGTTGCTTTGGCTCTTTGTGGTATAATGACATTCTGAATATAATTTGGGATATTTTTCTATCATTGAAAAAATGCTGTGGAGATCTTATTATGAATTGTAAAGGTATAATTTTTGTTTATCTTTGTGTATTAATTATCTTACAGATAGTTTTTGCTTATGTCTGTAAACTCAGAAAGGAAATACTGAATGAAACCAAGACTTTAACATATCAGGGCAAAATCAAAGTTCTTTAACATCATGTTTTATAATAATGGTTTAAAGGGCTTCTTCCTTCCACTTTTGCTGCCACTTCTTGTTGACAGCTTTATGTGACTGACAGCACCTGTCTTTATCATCTGTAATGATTTAGAATCTTCACTGAAATCCAGACATCACTTAAACTGAGTCCTGCAATGTCATCTTGGGGTCTATGCTCAGAGACTTTCCAACCAGATACCTGGACTTAGAGGATATTTTTGTCTCTCCTTAACCACAGGAATGATATTAGCATCCTTTAAGCTACGCATCATCCATGACTCTAATACCAAGTTAGGCTTTCCTTGTGGCATGAACTCTACAACCCTTGAGTTGGTATCTGCAGCAACCTATTTTTATTGTTTCTTGTTAGGAGCAAATTTTTATTTTTACAGAGATGTAACAGAGTAATGGCCCTGGAAATGCTTATGGCTTTTGAGACCTCAATGGTTTTACTCCCAGTGACATATCTTCATGAAACAGGCAATACTTCCCAATCTTTCTGACATAGTTTTTCCAATTTGAAAAACAAATTTTTCAAGTATGAACTGATGGGGGCCATTTTCAATCAAACCAGAGCAGAAAATGATGTATTCAAGTATTTTTAAAAAATTATAGATATATACTCTTCATAAATTATTGTATAATTTCATGTAAAATGACAATGACTCATAAGAAAGTATAATATGCTCTTCCTGTTAAAAGATAAGTTTGAGAGCATTTATCCATTTTCATATCTATAAAGAATTTAATATTTACAATTTGAAAAATGCTGAAACATATTTTATCAACTTATTTTAAATCTAGATGTAGATTATAATACAAATTACTATTTTAGGAAATGTTTGTAGTTTTCTCTACTGATAGTAAAAAAGAAATTCCAAATTAGTCTTTCAGAAACTGACTTCATTCATCTTGCTATTATTCATATTTTTTCATAAAGGATTCTCAAATGTTGCTTTTTCATCCAATCATGTTATTTGGTTTCACCACTAATCAAATCAACCAAACAAGCCTTTAGGTCCCAGTGTTGCTCACTGAGCTACATCTTCATGACTGCTTTTGATAACTTTATTAGTTCTTTAATGACCTTGTAAAGACCTTCTGCAAAAGTGCAGATGCAAATGAACTAGTTTTTCACTGACAACCAGGCTTTTCATGAAGTCTGGTTGTTCTCATTTTTTATTTCTATATCTAAAAAATGCATTCCCCTAACATTGAATAAAACATTTATTATCATATTTTTATTGTTATTGCCATTGATTTCTTAAAGACATTTATGAGATGTAGTCCAAACCTCTCCTTGAATTCATATTCATCTTCCTGTGTCAGCATTCCTAGTTACTGAATCACAGACATAAAATTTAATAATAATTCTGATAAGAGAATTTCAGATTATCTTTTATAAAATGTATACTACTGGAGACTGGTAGAGCTGTCCACTGAGGCTCTCAGACAGAACCTGACTAATACAGATGTGGATTCTTACAGCCAACCATCAGAATGAGTCTGGGAACCAGAATGTAAGATAGGGGAAGGACTCAAGGAGCTGAAAAGAATTTCAACCTCATAAGAAGAACAAAAACTAAGAAACCCTCTCATAGTTCTCAGGGACTAAACCACCAACCGAAGAGTATCATGGAAGAACCCATAGCTCCAGCTACATATGTTGCAGAGGATGGCCTTATCTGACATCAATGGGAAGATCCTTTGTGCTTGGGAGTCTTGATGCCCCAGCAGAGGGGGATGCTAGAAAGGTGAAACAGGAATGGCTAGATTGTGGGGATCACTCACTTAGAGGTAAAGGAAAGGGGGATGGGACAAGGTTTGTGGAGGAGAGGCTGGCAACAGAGACAGCATTTGGAATTGAAATAAATGAAATAAGCATAAGAAAGAAAATTAAAATAGAAAAAAATAATGTGAAGGTTTTTATGTGAGATACTTGATACAAGCAATCAAATTTCCACAAATTCCTTGTGTATTGCAATGTAGTCTACTTTTTAAAACTATCTGTACATTACTGAGAATCTATTCAATATAAAAACTCTAACTATTTTACATAAAGTCATCTCATGTTAGTAAAGGAATGTTTTCCTAAAACTATTTTCATTTGCTAACATCATTCACAATCATGGGATTGTTTGTATAATTGAAAGCCATGAAATATAATATAAATATAAAATGCTGCTTATATTTGTTTATATATGGTTACAATAGAGTAACCATATATTGCCATTTAATAAAAACTCACAATTTGATATAGCTTATTCATTAACTTACAGTGATTATCTCCTCAATAAAGCTCAGAGTAAGACTGCTTATAAATATTCACTCTCTTTCTGCATCCTCTTCAGCATCAGCTGTCACCTGAGTTTTTGATCTTAGCCATTCTAACTGGTTTGAGGTAGAACCACAGTGTTGTTTTGATTTACATTTCCCTGATGACTGGGATGGTTAGTATTTCTTTACATTTTTCTCAGCCATTCAATATTCCTTAGTTGAGAATTCTTTGTTTAGTTCTGTACCCATTTTTTTTTTTTTAATGGGATTGTTTGTTTCTCTGGAGTTTAACTTCTTGAGTTCTTTGTATATATTGGATATTAGCTCTCTATCAGATGTGGGATTGGTAAAGATCCTTTTCCAGTCTCTTGACTGCTTTTTTGTTTTCTTGACAGTGTCCTTAGCCTCAAAGAAACTTTGCAATCTTTTGAAGTCCCATTTATCAAATCTTGATAATAGAGAATAAGCCATTGGTGTTCTGTTCAGGAAATTTTCCTTTATGCCTATGTGTTCTAGTCTATTGCCCACTTTCCCTTCTAATAGTTTCAGTTATATGTGTACCTGGTTTTATGTGGAGATCTCTGTTGGTGTGGTTGTAAGCTGGTACAACCATTCTGGAAATCAGCCTGGCAGTTCCTCAGAAAACTAGACATATTTCTACCTGAAGACCCAGTATTCCACTTCTGGGCATATACCCCAAAGATGTTCCAAAATATAATAAGGACACATTCTACACTATGCTCATAACAGCCTTATTTATAATAGCCAGAAGCTGAAAAGAACCCAGGTGTCCTTCAACAGAGGAATGGATACAGAAATTGTCCTATTAGAACCAATGACTTTACAAAATTCCTAGGCAAAGGATGGAACTAGAGAATATCATGCTGAGTGAGGCAACCAAGTCACAAAAAACAGACATGATATGCAGTCACTGATAATTGGATACTAGCCCCACAATGGTCTGAGTACCAAAGAAACAACTCTCAGACCATATGAAGCTCAAAAAGAAGGAAGGCCAAAATGTGGAAACCGCGGTTCTTCTTAGAAAAAAAAAATTAAGTGTATAGCACCCTCTCAGAGTGTGGTACACCTAGTCCTTAAATCATTAATAATTTAAGAGCTAAAACTGCAGCCTTGTGACAATTCTTGGTGTTTAAAAATCATTATGTTTAATCTTTACACACCCAGAAAACTATTTTCATGTTACATCTCATTTTAAATGTACTTTATGCTCATTGTAACTAGTAAGTTTTCAGTGCATAATATAAACCTTAAAAAATCAATTACTGAGAAAAATATATTTCTATAGTTTTATGCAAAAGTGCTTTTGAAACCTGTACATTTGTCTCTGATTTTTTAAAAAATACAGTTGTTTAATTGAAAAAATAAATATTCACTCTTCTTTTCTTTCCTGTTCATTACAGTTTGAGACATCTTGAAAGTATTATAGTTCAATATTATAATTTATAATTCAATGGTTAGTACCAGTCTGAGAAATACAATAAGCTTCTTAGGTTAATTAACTTAAATTGATAATTAAATTTAACTTTGAATTCTATATTTTCATAGGCATCTCACGGAATGTTATATATCTATATGGTTAAAGTATTTATTTTTTTCAACTTCTCTTCTGCAACACATTAAAAGAAATCCATAACAAAGTATCTGAAATATAAAATGTACCCTGATTATCATGAGTAATTTTAAATAAACATTATGCTGTCTTATCCAGGAATATTTATATCACAGCCACAGATCAGTTTCAGAAAATGTTACCAAAAATATTTTCCTGTTTCTTCTTCTTTGTCTTTTACTAACACCTCATATTCACTGTCCTCCTTTATTTTCTTTTCTCTGACCCTCTAGCCATCTCTCCATTACAGCCGTCAACCTCATTGCCTCTTCCCTAGGCTATTGCATTAAACTTCAATAGACTTCTTGCCTTCTGTTCCAATTCAGATGGTGCAATGGTTCCAGATTAATTTTCTTAAAGCCACCAAAATCATTTTACCATTTGCATAAAATCTCCTAAAGAGTCTTCATTACATACCAAATGAAATTACCTTACTTTTTAGATGTGAAGACCAAAATCATGTGTCCCCAAGCTGAGTTTTCTAATTTTATCTAATCTTATTTCTTGCTACAAAATCTCTCTGTTTTATTTTCCTTCCAACTAGAAGCCAATTAAACTGTGCAACGTACACTACTTGAGTTTCTACACTGGTCTTTTTATGTTTATATAGTCCCAGGGTCAAAACATTTCAAGATTTGCACAGTTACAAGCTAATGTTCAAAAACCAAATTAACTTTTGTATTTTCCCTATTAGCCTCATATATAAAATTATGTTAAACAATTACTTAAATTTAAGTTTAATATTCCTTTCTGGAGTATGTATTATAATATTATAGGATCTGTTTCAACCACATATATCGTCATAACTTATTTAAATATAGCTACATAACAGCTATTGACATTTATCAAAAACTAGACCTGGGTTGGCTGCTTATGCTTGTTTTGATAGAGACAGTGTCTGACAAGCATCCATTCTTTTTATATCATTGGATGTGAGGACATGAAATCACTGAATTTAATATGTAGAAATATGTATGGATAATTTAATTTACCAGAGACATTTTATATCACTAGGTATACTGCCTATATTCCATAGAAACTTCATTCTTTTCATAAAAACACTATGTCCCCAGATGGTAATGTGTTTGAGGGAGTGGGGTTAAAGGGAGGTGCAGCCTTCCTGGAGGAAATCCATCATGAGAAGCAGTGTGTTTTGTTTTTACCTACTCCACTCCTGAAATGACTCTACTTTACCCTCCCTCAATCCAGCCCTCTATCCCTCTCTCCCTTCTTCTCAAGTCTTCTTCTTTCCTTTCTCATTTTCTTTCTTCCTCCCTTCCTCCTTTCTTTGGGGCTTCTATTATCTTTTTCTGCCTTCCATCCATCCCTTTTTCCTCCCTTCCTTTCTCATTGCCTTCTTTCCTTCATTCCTTTCTTTAATCTTTTCTCATGCTAGAATATTCTCTTCTCCAAAGAGAAGTTTTGTTCTGTCTCTATATAACAAATAGTGTAGTGCTTCATTCTTACCACCCCTGTAATAGATCTTCTTCTCATATGCTCTCTTACTAGTCCACACAAACACCCAACCCATTTATATATGTATTCCATATATTTGGGTAAATGCAAGATGCCTGTCCTATTTAGTTCATTTTCTTTTAAAATGAAATAATAACAAGCTTCATCTGTTTCGTTATCTAGTAACATTTTTCTTGAAGGCTAACTAAAAATATAATTTATTTATTGAATTTATATTTGCTGGTAGACAACTAGAATAGTCTTAATTCCTTGTTATTGTGATTACTGGAGTGAGAAAACTTCAAATTACAACGATCTCTGTATGCTTTTGCCTCAGTGTCCTTTAGATTTATACAAAGAACTGGGAACATTTAAAAAATGGAAAATTAAAGACCATTTTGGTTGCATATTACAACCCCCAAATCTTAAAAGTCAGTTACTATAAGCTACTACTAGGCAAAATTTGAATAAGAGTAAAATTAATACCATTAAAATTAACATCATAGGAAGAACAACAATATTAACCAACCAGAACCCACAGTGCTCCAAGGGATTAACCATCAACTAAAGAGTACACATAAAGAGACCCATGGCTCCAGATACATATGTAGCAGAGTATGGCATTGCCTAGCATCAGTGAGAAGTATGTCCTTGGACCTATGGACGTTTTATGCCCCAATGTAGGGGTATTCTAGAGCAGTGGAACAGAACTGAGTAGGTGGTTGGGGAAGCACCCTCAAAAAAGGAAAGTGGGGAGAGGGCTGTGTGGAGCTATGTGGAAGAGTAACTTGAAGGGGTGGTTTCACCTGAGATTTAAACAAATGGGATAATTAATTTTTAAAAAGATAATAAAACATCACACATACACACACACACACAATTATAGGGTCAAACGATGATGATTGAGAGAATTGGGAAGAGATTGGATGGTGGTTATTTCATCATATATGTGTACAAAATTCTCAACAATAAAAAAGAAAAAATCAAAAAATTGATTTTTTTTAAATAAAACTTTTGATCTCTGTATTTTTGTTATAATTTCTAAAAAATCTTACCAATGAATTGGAATTGTTTAAGTTTTGAACAAGCTACTATGTAGATATATCCAGATTTGAGAGCAAAAAAATTAACTCACTAAATCTTTTGTCTTTAAATTTAGTTGAACTAATTAAATAGTTTGATTTTAGTGTGGCATAAGCTGGACTGTAACTCCTTCCTTTGCTATCTTGGAGTCACAAGTGTGCTTCCAAAACCATATACCACCATATTTAAGTTTAGCTGAGAGTTTTCAGGACAGTGTTCCATGGAAATGGGACACAATTAAAGGAAGTAGGATCTGTTTGAAGATGAAGAACACACATGCAGAAGAGAGCTCAATGCTGAAAAACCTTGCAGGGTAGCTCAGAGCAGCAAGGCATCTGAACCACGATGACTTCATTTCCCTTGGTTCCTTAATCACACCATTAACTAAGCCATTTTTATGAAAGTCTCACTTTTACTCTTTTTTAAGTTCATGGATGTAAGAATAGAAGTGAGGATATTATCAAGTGTAATATAAATGTGAGGACTATACAGATCACTCCCTACACCACTGTGCACATCAGGCACTTTAGACTCCTTCTTCAAGCTGCCTGAAGTAAGAAAGAGGTGCACATCAGCTAAGTCCACTGTTTTAAATTTATTCCTGTTAATGTACTTTGGTCTTCTCAGAAAGCCTCAAGGTTAGAACTATTATTTTTATAATACATACAAGGAAATTGCAACTTAGAGGGATTGAGTCATTATTAGTATCCCAGAGCTATGTAACAGGAAGTAGGGAGAGACTTGTGGAGAACCAGAGAAACCAAATCAGAATGTGTGAAACTATCTTACATAGTATGGCATCCCTAACATTTTCTATCATTTTCTGTCACCTGAAAAAGCATGTGGAGCTTCCTATCTTTGTATCTCAACTGTATTTGAAAACAAGGTAATTATAGGAATGATTAATGAAGTTTGAGAAGAGGTCATACTAATGCAGGGTGTGCCCTTAATCTATGCCTTTATTTGAATAAGAAAGAAAGACTTGAGAAAGTCTAATGAGAATAAATGAGGCACACAGTATTAATGTGGTTGCTGGAAAACAATCAATATAGATACGTAAGTCATGCATCCACTATCCCAAGAGATGAATGAAGTTTGGAGACACCAGAGGCAAGAACAAGATCCCTTATTGTGTGCAATGAGCCTTTCAGAAGGAATTAACTGTAACACCTTCTTCATTTTGGATCAATGTTCACTGACATATGAGAAAATAATTTTGATCCTTAATTTTAATTATCACTTAATTGTTTCTGTTGTCTAATAAGCTGACTACATACATAATGGAAACTTAAAATTTGTAATAAATGACACAAAGACTAAAATAGAAGAATATTTATATGAAACGTGAATAGAGGGCCACATAGGAAAAACAACAGATGGGGACAAGAGGTTACCACAACCACATGAGTGAACCTCGATGTTACACAACCCCAAGGACCACATGTCCTGAGGACTTCATGCTGTTATAGAGTCCTCTCCTTGCTGCACTTACATCCTTCTAAATCAAAAAACTATATGAAAATGTAAGGGGACTTCCAGTCACTCTGTGGGTTGTATTGCTGGCACCAACAACAATAAGCACAGTCTTTCTCAGGCTTTGCTGCTGGAGCAGATTTACAGTTCAATCACCATCCTAGGAAAGAACGTAGAGGTGTAGGTTGGCAACACTGACTACCATCTTTAAAAAGCATTCGGACAATAAAATTGTTAGTGAAGCTAGGATAAGATGGCTGTGCTGCTGGCTCTGAGGTAGACAATCTTAGGGAACAACTTGTGTTCAGAAAGGCACATTCTGGAGCTGGAGAGATGGCTCACTGGTTGTTCTTTCAGACGTCCTGAGGTCAGTTCTCACAAACCATCTAAAATGGGATCCCTCTGGTGTGTCCGAAGACAGCAACAGTGTACATGATAAATCTTAAAAAGGGGGGGGGCATAATTTTAATAGTTAAGCTGGGGACATTTTATGGTTGGGGATCAAGAACAATGGCAGCTGTGCTTGACATGAAGCTCATTGAGGCTGGAATGGTGATGATTGATTTCCAAACACATTTGTTTGGTCCTCAGCTTCCAGATATGATGGATTAGGAATTACCGAGGTAAATATGCATTCAGAGGATTTAATGCAGATATGACTGATATTTATATAAAGGTATTTGTTATTCTTTTAAGACTCATAGATTACTTTTAAAGATAAATAATAAGATAATTACCATGCGTTTTGTAACTACAATTTGCTAACTGTCAATAAGAGCAACAGGCTGAGAAGACTACCTTGCTGGCTTACCCTTTGTTAATCTGTAGCAAATTGCTTAGTTATTGATGTAGGTAGGGTTTTGAGAAAAATTTGTTTTCTTTACCTGTGCTATGTGATGTTATTTTTTGGAAAGGTATTTGAGAACATATTGGCTTTTTTTCTTCATAATCATTCACTAGCAAAAAAACTAGAATGTAAACACGGTGTAATTTTATACTGTTTGAAAGATTCTGCTTAGCTATATAAGCTATGCAAAAATAAGGAATGGGGGTGAAGCATTGTTCTTTCCATTTATCAACAATGTTTATGCATATGTGTAAGGTTTGTATGAGTGAGAGTTAATATACTCTTCTTTCTATCCATTAACATGTGTGTGTGTGTATGTGTGTGTGTGTGTGTGTGTGTGTGTGTGTGTCTGTGTCTGTGTGTGTGTGTGTGTCTGTGTGTGTGCGCGTAAACATATAGTTTTTGGACTCTGCCTTTTGGTCTTTTGTTTCATCCACTCAGTAAGTGTGTGTGTGTGTGTGTGTGTGTGTGTGTGTGTGTGTGTATTTGCATGTGCGTGTGTATGCATGCATGTGTGTATGCATAAGTTCTCTCTCTGCTTCTCTTCCTGGCCAGCCCCAAAGAGTTAAAAGATTTTATAGTTTTTCTCATCGCCACAGGGAGGGCCAGTCTCAGTAAATTAAGCTTTGTTTCCTTAGAGAAAATCTGCTGAGTAACCTCTCTATTTGTTGACTGCTTTGGCAACATCCCCTGTAGGTATCTTGATCCACCCCAGTCAGCAGCTCTAAGCACCAACCCCCAAGACCTGCCTGATTCAGTTTCCCCACCACTTAGATTATAAACCCAGTAGTTGCCAGCTCACATCTCATCCTGGTGGATTCTACACTGAATTTAGCCATTCACAGGCTAAAGTCCTTCTGGGATACAATCACAACTGCAGTGAAAAGGGACCAATGTTTTGTTATTATTCGTTCATTAAACAAAATATTTTTAAATGTAAATAATCTACAGCATATGGAGTGTCACAGGTGACATTGAAACACGTTGTATCGTGAGGTGGAATGCTCCTATGTGTCTGTTAATCCTGTGACCTTACAAAAAGGGAACGAAAGCAAATACATATAGATCTGGTATCATAGCTTAACCACAGACTCCACTATTATGGACTTAATGACTGGGGGATACTAGAGTGTCTGTAGCCAAAAATCCCTATTGAACAAAGGCATTTTATTTAACTGAGACTAGGATTTTGCAAGGTGGTTAGCTCTAGATAAAGCTATGAAGACAAAGCTGTTATGATTGTAGTTGATTCATACTCAAGTAAAAGACAAAACTGTTTGTCATGAGATTTCTGTTGTTAAGGAAGTGACATTACCAGCCATCTGCCAAGTTATTGGTGTTTGACTTCAAAGCCATCCAAAGTGTGATGGCGAGCCCAAGAAGAAGTGCAGAGAATTGAAACGTCACGTGTTTCACTATGGAAGGATAGGAGAGAGAACGAAGACAGCCTTTTTTTTGAAGATCCATTAATATTTTTGTCATAAAGGCATGATGAGGCAGGATGTGCATTTCAGGAAGATGAGCCTAACTGTAAAGAATTTGCTGATACAAAGTAGACATAACCAGAGCCAGCATGAATGATTAGACTATTTTAACTCTCAGAGACTAATAGACATGAGAAGTAAAAGAAAAAAAAATATTTCACTTAAAATTTGAGCAATGACATACTATGTCATCTTGGGCAAGTAAAATTCAATGGTATAATTCAATAGTATGCAATCTAAAAGCAGAGAAGACGTGCAATTTCATGTTTTAAAGTGGGCGAGAATAAAGGTATAGTATAATGTAGTATATTTTCTCATTAATTTTGCTTTAATTATGAGCACATAGCAAATGATGGTAACTGACCTAGAAAAAGAAAACTATCATAAATGTTAACTGGAAGTTCACAGTACAGTTCTCAAACAATGGAAAGTTGAGAAGCATACCTTATTGGATGTGCTGTGAAATCTCAACAAAGCAAGAAAGAGGCATCAAAGCTTCCCACAGAACATGAGAATAATAACATCACATGTATATACTAACATTTAGCTATTTAACATCTGTGAATATTCACATTTATCTCTATCAAAGTTATATAAACATGTAATCATGAGTAAATACACTTCAGGAATGCTTTTCAAAGATAATCAGAAACAGTAATGTTTTCTAGCTCGCTTGCCATATTTTTAATATCTTAGAAATTATATTGTTTCTCTTGTTATCTGGTAGCCTATGATATCTACATTTTCCAAATCATATGGTTATAAAACATCTTAAACATTTTGAGACCTAGAGAACATGCAGGTGGTTAGAGTGAATTGGGTTATTAATTGCTAAAGGGGAGAGTTTATGAAATTACATTTAGCTAATGCATGGTAATTGAACAGATATAACCATTATATACACTTAAAAAGGACATAAACGAGGCAATCGAAACTAATCTGTCAGTGCTATTTTAGAAAGACAGGAAGGATGGGAAGTGAACAACACTATTTGATAAGAGGATTAAAATATAGGATTATTTACTTATAATTTTATTTTAGTGGAGATTCTATTTTAAATCACTCTGGCTTTGTTCCATGCTTCTCCTGACTCCACTTCGAGAATATTTAGACTATAGCCATATCTTACCATTCCCAGGCCCTAAATCAGTTCTTTAGATGAGGTTCCAAAATGTTAACAGAGATTTGAGAGGGTCAGAAACCCATTGTTCTGGATATGAGAAATAATATACCAAACAGAATACATTCCAGCCTAAAAGGTATGATTATGTAATATGCAAGAATTTTAAATATAAAATAATTAAAAAGCACAGGCTAAAATCCGATCAAAAAGCCTTGAAGTCTTCTAGGACTCAATTCTAAGTTATAAATGTACAGATTATGTGCATATTATATGAAAATAATGTGTTTCTTTTCTAGGGTAGTTTATTAATCTGGTTTCAGCAAATGAAAGCAAATTGATAATAGAATTGTGCCATAATGGACATACACTTCCATGCATGCTAAACTCCCAGGCAGATTTAAATGGCATGGATCACACTTTCTGCTGCTCCCTTGAACATTCTTTGACATGCATGTGGTGGCTGCTGCACTTCTATACTCAGTCCACATCAGAATGAATTTCACTGAAGTGAAAAGCAATTATGGGTTTGGTTTGTATGAAAGTTACTGAATTTTAAAGCACTCTGTAATAATCAGAAATAAAAATTGCTCAGTAGACAAGTGTGTGTAGACTGGAAGATACTGACCACATCTGCTTTGAGAATCACGGAGTGGTTGTTCTATTATTTGTTTTGAGTATAATAGTGGATGATGGAATATATTTTATTTATCGGCGTAATTTCAACATTTTAAATAGACAACTAATTATTTTAATTTTTTTTTTAGATTGTTATTTTTTCTCTCTCTCTCTCCTTTTTTAGTGGATATTCTCTGCATTTACATTTCAGATGTTATCCCCTTCCCCCAATTCCATTCCTCCTCCCGCTCCCCCTCCCATTACCTCCATGAAGCTGCTCCTTCTCCCAACCACCCTCTCCCACCTCAGCACCTTGGCATTTCCCTACACTGTGAATATGAGCCTTCATTGGACCAAAGGCCTCTTCTCCCACTGATGTCAGAAAATGCTATCCTGCGCTGCATATGTGCCTAGGGCCACAGGTCTCTCTGTGCGAACTCATTGGTTGGTGTTTTAATCACTTGGAACTGTGGTGGGTTTGGTTAATGGATAATTTTCGTCTTCCCATGGGGTTGCAGACCCTTTCAGCTCCTTCAGTCCTTTTTCTAGATCCTTTATTGGGGTCCCCATGTTCAGTCCGATGTTAGCTGCAAGCATCTGCCTTTGTATCAGTGTGATTATGGCAGAGCATCTGAGGAGGCATCCATATCCGGTTCCTGCCAGTAAGCAGTACTTGGCATCAGCAATAGTGCATGGGTTTAGTGGCTGCATATGGGGTAGATCCCCTGGGGAGGCAGTCTCTGCATGATCTTTTCTTCAATCCCTGCTCCTCTATTTGTCCCTGTATTTCCTCCCATGAGTGTTTTGTTCTCCCTTCTGAGATTGTCAAAGCTTCTCAATGAGCAATGATGCTATTTTATCTAATTTACTTGAAGTAAACAGTTCTATTTGCAAAACTTTTCTGCTTTAAAAAAAATAAAAACCATTACCATGATCCATTTTATCACATACTATTTGGGGAGAGCTATAGAGCAATGTGGAAAGGTGAGTGATTTTGCCATGGTAGGTGTTCACCAATCCCGTTCTACAAAGATAGTCAATGTTTTGCGTGGCAGTCAACTGATAAAATCTCTAATTGTCACGGAAGTGTCTTGCCTGGATTGATCCTGCATATTTTCTTTTGAAACTTTAAGTGATTAATTCAGTCTTAGCTTCCAGATCATGATTAAAACGTCGAATCGTTCTTTCATCTGTCCTCCAATGTTTGAAGACTCCGAGTTCTTCTATTGGGGAAAAATATCACTTTTCCTTCTTCAGAAAAATTTTCAAACTATTAAAAAAAAGCATCTGTGTCATGCTGATTTTACATACTCAAGAAACTCATTTATGTTAGATTCACCTTCTTCGGATTTCAGCATTGCACACATTTTATGCCACAATAGCTATAATTCCCAGCTTTATTTTTTCAACATATATTCTTGGTAAAGAGTTTCTATGCATAACTTCATATTAATTATGGTAAAACAATAAATACAAATAGTTGTTTGCATGGCTGATAGGCATTCTGTCTATTTATAAAATGCTGTCACTATATTATTATGAAAGTATTCTTCTGTCACCTTAAATTTTCTGATTAGAATTCATTTAATATAGTTTTCATATATAGAACAAAGCTTCTGAGCAAAATGTAGAAATAACTGGTATCAAACTATCAAGACTGACTAAATGTCAAATTAAAGACAACGAATTAAACATTTGTCTGCATTGTTTCCGGTTGGTGTAAAAGTAAATTTATTTGGGGGATTCATTTGTATCTCAGAGTTTTATTGCTCAACAAACTCCAGAAGCCTGGTTCAAATCACCTGGTCTGAGTCAAAACTCCTCTCTAAGATGACTGATTATAAATTGCTTCTCTTACTGTTGACAGATTGTGTTGCTTGCACTCAAACTAACTCTTGCAATCTGTTTAATCTTCTTGATCCTCCTCACTTTCTGTCTTTTTATCTCTCTGTCTCTGTCTCTCTGTGTGTATGTGTGTGTGTGTGTGTGTGTGTGTGTGTATGTGTGTGTGTGTCTGTCTGTCTCTGCACTGCTGTCTACTCTCTAAATTCCCTCTCCTTCCAATTTCTTCTCTTGTGAATTGGATATATCCTGTCTCTAATTGTTTCAAATCTTTCTCTAATTTATCACTTTTTCTGCCCTGCATCCTTCTACAAACTAATTGTACCTCCACTGTTTGGGATTAAAATTAAGAACTAAGGGAGAGTCTGTATTCTAGCCAGAGAGACTAATGGTCATTCCACCCAGATCACACAGTTCTGTAAGGTCTATAGATATCATAACATTCATGTTGTTGGATTAAAATTCCTCTTCATTTGGGCACATGTACCATCCTTTTAGTAGTCAAGTGGTCTGTGTTTCAGTGTTGATAACCAAATCCACATCATGATCTCAGTGCTGCAGAAGGAATGGGACCAAGAACAAGTCTAAAAAATGACAATTTAAATGAGATACTGCTCAATGAAAAATGTACTCCAGAGGCAAAAGTTGACAAGAAACTTTATTAAACAAACTTCTATATTCCGGAACAACAAAATGCATTACTGAAGCATGTTGAATCTTTTTTTAGAATACATAAGGAGGTTCTAAAAGATGAAACTATGGGTCAAAGTTTATAGGAACTAAGGATGGTCTTTATGCTCTTCTTCTCCTTTAGGGTTCCAGGCTAATTTTTGTTGAAGTAAAATAGAAGATACTTTCTCCTAAGTGCTGTAGTAATTTTAGTGTCTAGGACTGTCCTGTGTGGATTCTTACAGATACGCCTATGTGCAAGTTTTTATTTCCATTTACACTATTTTACATTTGAGTGTTTTAGGACATTTCAAAATTATGGATTCACTAAAATTACTAATATTTATTTTTAATGTAAAAACTAAAAATTTAGTATGAATTAAGTTTACGAGTATCAGATATAGGAAATAAATTACTTTCTCTACTGAAATGTTAACTGTTTTGAGGAAACATAGTTTGCTGATTGCATAGTTGTATTAATGGTGCACAATGTTCTGTCCTTTACTCTAGAAGACAATTTCCCCAGTTCTAACAGTCTTGTATATTTCTAATCAGTAGCATTTTTTTTCTTTATTTTTTCTTGCATTTAAATACAGGACAAAAGGTCATCTTCGTGTTTAATTTGCATACTAAGATAAAAGTAAATTATATTTCCATCTACACTTATCACATTGTTTACAGACCAACCTGATGTTTCATCATTTTTCAAAATAACTTTTCCCCTCCTTAAATTTGGTCTTTTAAAGTCATAAATCAGGAGATCCAGGGACACAGGCCTAGTGAGACTGTGGGACTAGTAGCCAGGGCCCAGAGAGAACTAGGCCTGGTGCATGGAAAGTGCAGGACCCCGATTGGTTCAGGGGAACAGGAACTCAGCTGTAGGGACTCAGTTTCCACCTGGAAGGCCCCTGTGTGCAGAACAAACACTCAGGGTATTTGCCAACAAGAACAGCGGAGATCCAGGGACACAGGCCAGGTACACAGGCGAGACAGGAACCAATCACTGACAACAAGACCACGCATAATCACAGACAAAATGGCAAGAAGAAAGCGAAAGAACTTACCCAATGGAAACCACATCAACCTGGAAACACCAGAACCTAGCTCTCTCATCACAGTAAACAGAGTAATGCCAAACACTCCAGAAAAAAAAAAAAAAAGACTCAGACCTAAAATCATATCTGAAGATGATGAGGGAGATCTTTAAACAAGAACAGGAGGAAAAGAATAAAGAAATAGAAACTTTTAAAGAGGAAACACAAAAAACACTCAAAAAAATAAAGAAACTAGAGGAAAACAGAACCAAAAAGATGAAGGAATTAGAGAAGAAATTTAAAATGGAAATGGAAACAATAAAGAAAACACTAAAAGAGACAACTCTAGAGGTAGAAAACCTACAAAAGAAATCAGAAGTCACAGATGCAGGCATTTCCAACAGACTACAAGAGATGGAAGAAAGAATATTAGAGGCCGAAGACAAAATTGAAAACATAGACAAAATAGTCAGAGAAGATACAAAAACCAAAAAGCTCCAAACACAGAATGTCCAGGATTCAAGGACACAATGAGAAGTCCAAACCTAAGAATAATAGGAATAGAAGAGGGTAAAGAATATTAACTAAGAAGCACAGTAAATATCTTCAACAAAATTGTAGAAGAAAACTTTCCTACCCTTAAGAATGAGATGACACAGGCACAATTCTGCCTCTAAAAGCAAAAATTGCAGAAAAAAAGCAACCACTATTCTTTAATATCTGTTAACATAAATAGACTCAATTCCCAAATTAAAAAAAAAAAAAAAAAAAAAAAAAAAAAAAAAAAAAAAAAAAAAACAAAATAAAAAACCATAGGCTATCAGACTGGATACATGAACAGAACCCAGCATTTTGATACATATAGGAAACTCATCTCAGAGACAAAGACAGACACTATCTCAGAGTAAAAGGTTGGGAAAAAAAAAACTTCCAAGCAAACGACCCCATGAAACAAGGTGGAGTAGCCATTCTAATTTCGAATATAGTAAATTTTCACAAAAAGTTATCAAAAAAAAAGAAAAGGGAGGGGAAATTTTCAGGAGGAACTCGCAATTGTTATCATATATGCTCCAAATACAAGAGCACCCATATTCATAAAGGAAACCCTACTAAAGTTTAAAAGATAAATCGCACCCCATACAATAATAGTGGGAGACCTCAACACCCCTCTCACCAATGGACAGATCATGGAAAAAGAAACTGAACAAGGACACAGTGAAACTAGCAGAGGTTATGAGCCAATTGGTATTAATAGATGCATCCTATTAGATGACCATGGTCTAAGGCTGGTCATTAATAATAACAAAGACAACAAAAAGCCAATATACACATGAAAACTAAACAATGCTCTACTACACAACAGCATTGTCAAAAGAAGAAATAAAGAAAAAAAAACATAAGAATTTTCTAGAATTTAAGGAAAATAAACACACAACATACCCAAACCGATGGGATGCAATGAAAATAGCACTGAAAGGAAAACTCACACCTCTGAGTGCTTCAAAAGAGAAACTGGAGAGAGCATACACTAGCAACTTGAAAGAAGAGCTGAAAGCTCTAGAACAAAGGAAGCAGATACACTCAAGAAGAGAAGATATCAAGAAATAATCAAACTCATAGCAGAAATTGACCAAATAAAAACAAAAAGAACCTGTCAAAGAATCAACAAAACCAAGAGCTGGTTTTTTGAGAAAATTAACAAGACTGATAAACCCTTAGCTAGACTCAGTAGAGGGCAAAAAGAGAGTATCCAAATTAACAAAATCAGAAAGAAAAGTGGAGACATAACGACTGAAACTGAGGAAATTCAAGAAATCATCAGATCCTACAACAAAAGACTACATTCAACAAAGCTAGAAAAAATGGAGGAAATGGATGAATACCTAGACAGATACCATATACTAAAGTTAAACAAGAACCAGTTAAACCATCTAAATAATTCTATAACACCTAAAGAAATATAATCAGTCATCAATAGCCTCCCAACCAAAAAAAGCCCAGGTCTAGATGGGTCCAGTACAGAATTCTATCAGAATTTTATTGACAACATAATACCAATATTCTTCAAACTATTCCACAAAATACAGTCAGATGGAGCACTATTGAACTTATTTTGGAGGCCACAATAACCCTCCTTCTTAACCACACAAAGACCCTACAATGAAAGAGAACTTCAGACCAATCTCACTTATGATCACTGATGCAAAAATACTCAAAACATCCTTGCAAACTGAATGGAAGAACACATCAAAACGTCACTATGATCAAGTAGGCTTAATCCCAGGGATGTAGGGATGATTTAATATATGGAAATGTGTCAATGTAATCCACCATATGAACAAACTCAAAGAAAAAAAACACATGGTTATCTCACTAGATGCTGAGAAAACATTTGACAAAATTCAATAACACTTCATGTTAAAAGTCTTGGAAAGAAAAGGAGTCCAAGGCCCATACCTAAACATAATAAAAGTAATATACAGCAAACCAACAGCCAACATCAAACTTAACAGTGAGAAACTTGATGCAATCTGACTAAATCAGGGACTAAACAAAGCTGCCCATTCTCCCCCTACCTATTCAACATAGTACGGAAAGTCCTGGCCAGAGCAATTAGACAGCAAAAGGAAATCAAATGGATACAGATTGGAAAGGAAGAAGTAAAAACATCACTGTTTGCACATGACATGATAATGTAATTAAATGAACACAAAAATTCCACCAGAGAACTCCTAAAGCTGATAAACAAGTTCAGCAAAGTGGATGAATATAAAATTGACTCAAACAAATCAGTAGCCTTCCTCTACTCAAAGGACAACCATGCAGAGAAAAAAATTACTGAAAAGATATCTGTAAGTATAGTCACAAACAATATAAAACACCTTGGTGTGACTCTAACTAAGCAAGTAAAGTACCTGTATGACAAAATCTTTAAATTTCTGAAGAAGGAAATGGAGGAATATCTCAGAAAATGGAAAGATCTCCCATGTTCATGAATTGGAAGTACCAACATTGTAAAAATGGCCATCTTACCAAAAGCAATCTATACAGATTCAATGGAATCCCCAACAAAATTCCAACCCAATTCTTCCTAGAGCTGCAAAGAGCAATGTGAAATTTCATCTGTATTAACAAATGACCTAAAATAGCGAAATTCATCCTCAACAACATTCAAACATCTGCAGGAATCACTTTCCATGACCTCAAGCTATATTACAAGGCAATTGTTTTAAAAACTGCATGGTACTGGTACAAAGATAGGCACTTGGATCAATGGAACAGAATAGAAGATCCAGAAATGAGCCCTCATGTATATGGTAACTTGATTTTTGACAAAGGAGCTGTAAACATTCAATGGAAATAGGACAGCCTATTCAACAAATGGTGCTGGTCCCACTGCCACTCAGCATGCAGAAGAATGAAAATAGACCCGTTCTTATCTCCTTGTACAAAGCTCAAGTGTAAGTGGATCAAAGATCTCCACAGTAAACCAGGTACACTGAAACTATTTGAAAAGAAATTTGAGAAAACCTTAGAACACATAGGCACAGGAGAAAATTTTCTGAACAGAACACCAATGGCTTGTGCTCTAAGGTCAAAAATTGACAAATGGGACTTAAGGAGATGGCAAAGTTTATGTAAGGAAAAGGACATTCTCAAGAAAACAAAATTGCAGTCAACAGAGTGGGAAAAGATCTTTACCAACACCATATCTGATAGAGGGCTAATATCGAAGGTATACAAAGAACTCAAGAAGTTAGACACCAGAGAATCAAACAATCCTATTAAAAATGGGGTACAGATCTAAACAAAAAGTTCTCATTTGAGGAATATCGAATGGCTGGGAAGCATCTAATGAAGTGCTTGGCATTCTTAGTCATCAGGGAAATGCAAATCAAAATACCCCTGGAATTCTACCTCATACCAGTCAGATTGGCCAAGATCCAAATCTCAGATGACAGCAGATGCTGGCGAGGTTGCAGAGAAAGAGAAACACTTCTCCACTGTTGTTGGAGTTGTAAACTGAAACAACCACTCTGGAAATCAATCTGGCGATTCCACAGAAAATTGGACATAATACTACCTTAAGAACCAACTATTCCACTTTTGGGCATGTACCCCAGAGACACTCAAATATACAACAAAGAAGGATGCACAAGAATGTTCATAGCAGCTCTATTTATAATAGCCAGAAGCTGGAAGGAACCCAGATGTCCTTAAGTAGATCAATGTATACAAAAGTTGTGGTACAATTGCACAATGGAATACTTCTCAGCTATCAAAAACAATGACTTAAGGAAATTTTTAAGAAAATGGCTGCATCTAGAGAATATCATCCTGAGTGAGATAACCCAGTCACAAAAGAACAAACATAATATGCAGTCACTGATTATGGGATACTATCCCCAGAAAGCTCTGAACACCCCAGACACAACTCATGCTATATGAAGTTCAAGAAAAGAATAAGCAAAGGAAAAAAAAAAAAAAAGAAAATTCATTATGCCCAGTTCTTATACACCAAGAAAACTTCGAATAATTACAGGTTACGTCCTGTTTTACATGTACTTTTTGATCATTTTAACTAGTAAGACCTTAATGCACACTATCAAACCTTTGAAAAAAAAGCCAAGCATCGACAAAAATGTAGTCATATAGTTTTATGCAAAAATTCTTATAATTTGTTCATTTGTATTTGTTTTTTAAAATAAAGTTTTTCAAAAAACATAAAGTTGTTCAATTAAATAATAAAGTCATAAATCATTATATCAAAAGATACATTTTCTTCATATATATATCTATATACATAAATATATATATATGTGTGTGTATGTATATATATATATATATATATATATATATATATATATATATATATATATATATATATACATACATACATATACTCTTTTTTGGTTGTTTGAGAGTGTGAATTAGCACAGGGTTTATTTTAAGCAACATAAGATGGCTCTGAAGTAAAAAAGATTACAAGAAAATTAAAGATCTCAGTTATTTCTCCAGATTGCAGAGGAAAACAACTAATATTCAGAACTTATCCACTGACCCCAAAAGGGATGATGTGGGACCCTGGAAGAGAATCACATATGTAAAACAAACACACATAGGGTAGCAGCAACAATGATGATATTGGAGATAATAATAATAATATAATAAAAATAATATAATTATTATTATTTTAGTGTAATTAAATCAGAATAAGAACTATGTTTTTATATCTCATTGTCATGACTTCTACCCTATACATGGATGTGGTTAAACATGTACTATTTTCCACTTTTAATACTGTAAAATATTCAGCAACTCTTATTTTCACCTTAAATAAGAATTTAATTTTTAACATAATAGCATTTAAAGTATTGAGTACAAAATTCCAAATTTTTACCCAGAATTGTTTCTGTCTAAAAAAAATGCATGGACAAAAATAGGGCAGAGACTGAAAGAAAGGCTACCTAGTGACAGGCCTAACTTGGGATACATCCCAAAAGAACACTCCAAATCCTGACACTATTACTGAGGCCATATTGTACAAGGAGTCTGGTATGGCTGTCCTCACATTGACTCTACCAGCAAGTTAGGAATGCAAATACTTACAGCCAGCCTTGGGATTGAGGTTGTGGATCAATACAGAAGAGTTAGAGGAATGGCTGAAGGTGCTGAAGTAAATAGCAACACTGTAGGACAAACAACAGTGTCAACTTACCTAGATCCTCCAGTGCTCCCAGAGTCTAAGCCAAAAACCAAGGAGCATACATGGGCTCCTTTGAAGTCCTGGGAACATACCTTATATGGAATAAGTTGGAGAAGATTTGCTTAGTCCTGTGGAGACTTGATGTCCGGGGGTGGGGGGTGGGGGGGGAGGAATGGTGGTGGCAGTAAGTTGAGTGTGGGGATAAGTGGGCAGGTAAGAAAACACTCTCTCAGAGTTAGGGGGAGGGGATGGAGTGAAGAACTCAGGGAAGAAGGACTGGGAAGTGGGGTAAGTTTTGGAATGTAAATAAAATAATTTAATAAAGATAAAAGTACATGGACAAAAAAGGAAAGTAGAAGAAAAGAAAATGCCTTTCTGAAACTTGTTTTTTCTAATATCTAAAATCTCATGAACAGATTTTGAGATATTATGATTAATACCAAGATTATATTTATTCCATGAAATGTTTAGATCTGTTTCTAGGTTTAAAAAATGTTTCTAAATATACCAAATATTATTTGATATAAAAATTAGAGGTCCACTTACTTCTTCTCCTACTCCCTCTCCTAAAACGGACTGGTTATTATGAGAAAATATAATAACACATCTTGAAATTTAATTAATTTTTAATAACAGGAATTTTAAAGTCTTATATGATATTTAATAAATTTCTTTTCAACAAATAAATTCTGAATTATTTTTAAAAGTTTTCATTTAAATGGACATTAATTCTGGTCTCCAATTATTTCTGTTAATTACTTTACACAGTAAACTGATACAAGAATTAATCAGTAGAAAGTATCTGTACTTGATTATATGATCTTTTATTTCTTTATTCGTTAAGTTTCCATTGAGTTGAAAAGAACAAAGACTCAGAAACTTGTCTCACTAAGCCAGCTGGCCAGAGTGGATATCTTACCGAAGGGAGACATCTAGATGCTGTACACAAATTATGCACATATTCATAATTACCCTTAATCAGCATTATCCATGGGAGGACATTCTCAAAATGGCTGAATGGACCTAGGTGATGAAGAATATTTTTCTAAAATGAATGTGCCAAACAAAATCATTTTTTCCCTCCATGAAGCCAGATTTGTATCCATCTACACCATCTGCTCCTCTAGAAAATGGAAAATTAGCTCCATGTTGACCTGGCAACCGTTAGTTCCATTATCTCTAACTGGTTCATTAAAAAAAATACTGTGGTTTTCATGATAAAAACATAAAAATAATGTGATGCTCCTTAATAAAAATCAATGCAATCCCTAAGTTACTTTTTTCCAATGTACATTTCTCTCTCTAACATGTGATATCATTCATTACATTGCTCTAATTTGTTGTCTTATTTAAAATTCCATCAGAAAAAACTTGGAATACAATCAATCTTCCCCATGTTTTAGGAACTATGGTTTTAGTTTCTTCCAAACCACATTTAACAAGTATCTCTTAAAATTTATTAAAGGCATTTTTTAAAGTAAAGTGTAATTGTAGTCTTTATTTTTACAATGCATTTTGTACAATTTGTATAATTTTGGTATTCATTGAAACACAATATCATTCTTTTAACAAAAGATTGATAAGAGAATCAACTTCTTGGTGAAAATTAATTGAAAATGGGAAAAACTAATATTATACAGTTTGGCAGTGATCTATATTTTTCATGAAGCTAACTTAGCAAAAGCTACCAAATGATCGTAACAGATTGTAACAAATTATCTAACATTTGTGAATGAATTACACTAAATAAGTTCATTTCTCTCAGCTTCATTTGATCTCTTCAAGCAAATGTTTTAATCACAAGTCCTACTAGAAAGAGAGCATTTATAAATGAACTATTATGTAAGCATACATATGAACCCATAAATAATACAGTGTAATAATATTTATTAGCATGCCAATAAGAATTCTCATTAGTAACCTTTCATTAAGATATATAAAATGTTTTAATAAAATATGTTAGTACTACTTTTTAGATCTTTGTAAACATACCTATCAAACTATCTATCTGTTTATTTATATGTTTGCATATACACACAGACACATTGAAAAAATTAATAAGGTTACAAACCTATTAAGACAATATTGAAATTTATATAATACATGTGTTGAAATATAATTGAAGATGAAAATGTTATTAAATACCTAAATGCAGAGTAGAGCTTCTTAGCAATTTCCCATGTGGTGATGAGAATTATTCTGACAGAAGATGTTTAGTCAGCATGGGGAAAATATAGGAACCAAGGTAGGCAATCATCATGCATGTCTAGAGAAAGTGTCACCACAAATGTAAGAATAAAAAGTGGGTAAAACTCAGTGATGAGAGTAGACAGTCTATCTGAGAAGATATTAGCCATATAATACTGTCTCTTAGGTGCACACTCAAGAGGGGAAATTACAATGGGACATGGACCAAGGATATGCATATTGCAATGAGTGGGAGGTAGAAAATTGTGTAGGAGGTTGTGCTTTTAGGACAATATCTTTTGATGGAAGGATTTTGTGTAAAAACAAACAAAAACATATTTGCACACAAACAATATAGAGATTCACTCACTATGTGGATAAGTTTGGCAAATATGAGAAGGTCTTTGTTGAAAGCCACGTCACTCTACTTATAATGATTAGTTCTTAAATATTCAAGATATTATAATGAAGATAAAAATTTCCTTCCTGTTTATTTAGCCACAATGTCTATGTATGTACCCTGGTTCAATAACATTTCTTTTTAATTATGCAGGTTAATGCATTTGTTCAGTATATTCAATTTGAAAATTATGCGGTAATTAAAAATGAGAGTTCTATTGCAGTGATTACATTGAAAACAAAACAGTCAGCTCCTTCTCAGGGCATTTTCACATACACTTCCTCAATGTGTTGGTTGGATTTGCTATAAATTTATTTTTTTTAAGAAAGTGTGTATTTGGAAGGCCATTTATCTCTTCCTTTAATTGGGGTTTCAGATTTCAGGTGTGTAAGAAGTGGTGAATTGCCCAAAATCAACATAGTAAGTAAGTATATAAATAGGATTTTTTGGGGGGTTACATTCTACAAACAATATATTACAAAGGTTGTCTCCTTGAAGAGCTCATCAAGAGAATTGGAATAGATAGACAATGTATAATTATAAGAACTGACCCCCCAAGAGAAAGGGGAGGTGATAGAATTCTATTTTTTTAACCACTTTATTTTAAAAAACAGAGATAAATGTACAAATTTTAAGCATTTTTTTGCATAAAAGTATATGAATACATTTCTGTCAGTGCTTGGGGTTTTTTTTGAAAGGTTTGATAGTGTGCATCAAGATATTACTCCTTAAAATGAGCAAAAAGTACTTGTAAAATAGAATGTAACCTGTAATTAGTCAAAGGTTTCTTGCTGTGTAAGGATTAAGCATAATGGATTTTCTTTTCTTTTCTTTTTCTTGAACTTCATAAACATGTGAGTTGTTTCTGGGGTGTTCAGAGCTTTCAGTAGGTAGTATTCAAATATCAGTGACTCCATATTATGTCTGTTCTATTGTGACTAAGTTATTTCACTCAGCATGATATTCTCTAGATGCATCCATTTTCTAAACAATTTTGTAAAGTCATTGCTTCTAGTAGCTGAGTAGTACTCCATTGTGTAAATGTACCACAATTTCTGTATCCATTCATCTACTGAAGGACATCTGGGTTCTTTTCAGTTTCTGGCTATTATAAATAAAGCTGCTATAAACATTGGGGTGCATGTGTCTTTGTTGTATGTTGGAGCTTCTCTGGGGTATATGTCCAGAAGTGTAATAACTGGGTCATCAGGTAGTATTATGTCCAATTTTCTGAGGAATTGCCATACTGATTTCCAGAGTGATTGTACCAGTTTACAACCTTACCAACAGTGGAGAAGTGTTCCTCTTTCTCCACATCCTAGCCAGCATCTGTTGTCATCTGATCTTGGCCAATCTAACTGTTGTGAGGTGGAATCTCAGGGTTGTTTTGATTTGCATTTCCCTGATGGCTAGTGATGTTGTACACTTCCTTAGATGCTTCTCAGCCATTCAATATTCCTCAATTGAGAACTTTTTGCTTAGTTCTGTACCCCATTTTTTAATAGGGTTGTTTGATTTTCTGGTGTCTAGCTTCTTGAGTTATTTGTATACCTTGGATATTAGGCCTCTTTCAGATGTGCGGTTGGTAAAGATCTTTTCTCACTCTTTTGGTTGACATTTTGTTTTCTTGACAGTGTCCTAAGCCTTACAGAAACTTTGCAGTCTCATTAAGTCCCTTTTGTCAATTTTGTCCTTAGAGTACAAGCTACTGGTGTTCTCTTCAGGAAATTTTCTCTTGTGCCTATGTGTTCTAAGATATTTCCTACATTCTCATCTAATAGTTTCAGTGTTCCTGTTTTAATGTGGAGACCTTTGATCCACTTGCACTTGAGCTTTGTACAAGGAGATAAGAAAGGGTCTATTATCATTCTTCTGCATTCTGAGTACCAGTGGGACCAACACCATTTGTTGAATAGGCTGTCCTTTTTCCATTGAATGTTTACAGCTCCTTTGTCAAAAAATCAGGTGACCATATATGTGAGGGCTCATTTTTGGATCTTTTGTTCTATTACATGATCCACGTGCCTATCTCTGTACCAGTACCATGCTGTTTTTAGCACAATTGCCTTGTAATATAGCTTGAGGTCAGTGATAGTGATTCCTGCAGATGTTTTCTGGTTGTTGAGGATGGATTTCACTATTCTATGTGTTTTGTTATTCTAGATAAAACTGCACATTGCTCTTTCCATCTCTTTGAAGATCTGGGTTGGTATCTTGATGGAGATTGCATTGAATCTGTAGATTGATTTTGGTAGGATGGCCATTTTTACAATGTTGATCTTTCCAATCCATGAGCATGGGAAATATTTCCATTTTCTGAGATCTTTCTCAATTTCCTTCTTTAGAGTTTTGAAGTTCTTGTCATACAGGTCCTTCACTTGCTTAGTTAGAGTCACACCATAGAGGCATTTTTAAAGGAGTTACAGAAGCTTTAATTCATTTAAAGCCACACTTTTCCATTCCCTTTATTTATATTCTTCCATGTGCATTTTCAGTATTTCCTTCATTGTGTCTTGATACAGTTGATTATTTCTAGATTTACTAACACATGAAAGGTTAAGGACAAATCATTTCAAATGCCTAAGCATGAAGTTAATTTTTTTTTGTTGCTTTTTATGTATTCTTCTCAGATTTAAGGCAAGCATTTTTATATTTTGTTTCTCTATTCCCCAATTTAATCATTTCACTATTTACATATAAAACAGCATATTTAAGGTAATTATTGATCTCTAGATTAAAGGTTCTCAACCTATGGGTCACAGCTCCTTTGGGCATTAAAAGATGTTTCCTTGGGGATTGTATATCAATATCCTGAATAATAGATATTTACATCATAATTCCTAACAGAAGTAAAATTAGAGCTATGAAAATAATTTCATGGTTGTTGTCACTCAAACATAAATTGTATTACAGGAACTGTATTGCAGCATTGTCAAGGCTGAGTTTCAGTGGTCTAAGTTTGTTCTTATTTTTTAATTCAAATGTCCAGTGAGTGGTGTCTGATAACACTGGGCAGGGTACTTCTACATTGACAGACACATAGATAAATGCATTTTCTTACACATTTATCTCTGGAAAAAAATATTTACTTCCAAAGCAACATTTTTGATGTTCAAAATGTCTCTTTACAAATTATTGTAGACTTTTTCATGAATTTATTAAAAATCTTCTTGTAATGTCAACAAGTCAATCATTACGTTTGATGTTTGATATTATAATATGTATGTATTAGGTAATAAAAATATAGTTAATTCTTTGTGTGAGCCTTTCTGGATTTACATAGTGTACCACTAATGAGAAGCAGCCAATGAGGAAAGTGTCAGGATGCTATTTTTATGTGTGTGAGACTGTCGGGGAAAACCTATTTTTTAAGAAGCAGTATACAGAGACCTATAAAAAAAAATCCCACTCTTTCTGTTTCTGCTGCTCTTCTTTTATATTAGCTTGCATGTGATTTTTTTGTATTATAAGTTGTTTATTTCTCTTGTGGGTTTACGTGGTCTTGCGGAACCACACATATATATTTTGACTTGACTTTTTCTCTCCTGCATAGGATAAGTCTTTGAGATACATATAGTAATAATCAACCTTCCTTTTATAACATCTTAATTTTAATCAGTGGTTAAATTGACTTTGTAATCAATATTAAATTAATATTATCACTTCTTTTATATTTAGTCTTTATTTCTTTATCTCTGCACATGGATTAACCAGGGAGTTATTTTGTTTCATCATATGAGTTATTGTTATGTAGGTACATAGGGAGATACACGTTTGTACATAAAATACATTTTGACAATCAAATATTCTCATATACTTGAAGTTAAATCATAACTACAGGCTAAATTACATTCTTAATATATAATATATGCTATATTTCATGTAATATGTGACATGTGACACATGACATATAACATAAAATATAGAAAATTAGATATATGTAAGAGATAACATATAATATATAAAACATGTAACACATAATATATATATATAATATATAATAAATATATACTATGGCATGATATATATTTATAAATAATATAAATTATATATTAAGTAATATTAAAACCATAATGTGTTTAATTTGGTTATGATTTAATTCTATATGTATTTATATGAGTCTACTCTTTTCTCAACTGAGAGTATTATCACATACCAAATGATGTTTGAGTACTATAATAAGGTATAAGGCATTAAATACACACACACACACACACACACACACACACACACACATATATATATAGTAACATGCATAAGTTATAACATAATTTCTTGCTACTTTTCTTCTTTTAGCCATCTTATTCTCTTTCATATTTATGGCCTCTATTCCTTTATTGTAGCTATACACACATGTATATATACCCATGTGCATGTGTGGGTGGTATTTTTAAATATTATCAATCTACTGAATAAATCAAATAGCCTATTATATCTGTTTACGTATGTGTGTGTGTTTCTTTAGAACCAAAGACTCATGCTAAAGGCATTTTTTTTTTACTATAAAACACAATCCATTAATCAATACGTTTCAGAAAACCTTCTTTAATCAGTTCAATGTTTTGTAAATTTCTATATCTTTATCCTTGCCAAATGATCATGGCCATTAGCAGCATAAGGCTCAGCCAACATAGTATGAACAAAGTATTGCACAGTTCTATTTTTTTGAGTAATATTTATTCATGAAACTTTTGTTCTGTTTCAGCAAGTCACTTTAACATATGCTGGTTAAATTTTTGCCTCCTTGTTACATCCTAAATCTGTTTTCATTCAGGTCGGTAACTTTATAGCTTCAAGCTAAAAAAGGATATTTAAAATCTTGAGAGAAATGATTCACACTCTGTTTGGCAGCTAAAGTTACAATCTTTGCCTTTTGCGCACTCCCTGATTTTGATGAACTAAAAGATTAACACAGACTTCCACAAGTGTAAACCAAAGGTTTTCCATTCTTCTATTGACAACACAATTAATTCCTTTTGGCTTCCCGGATAAAAGTAATTTATTCCTGTTGTTAAATGGTTTTCATAGACTAAAAGTAGCAGGGACTGTTTTATTTTTCTTCCTTTAAAGTGATGCTGGACTGGTTTTCCTATTGACAAAAGTGAAAAGGTCAGAGAGCAGTGACAGGTGAGTAGCTTAAAGCACATAACTTGCACCTGGCTTCTCTGAGTACAAACACGCCGAGTCCCATAAAGCATAATTAAGTTTGGTACTGTCAAACAGTTATTCGAAGGTCAATTAGAAAGTGTCATATGGCTACAGATATAAAGCATGAGTTCCAAAAAGAAAATGAAACCTAAAATTGTTCAGTTGATTTTATATAAAATTTTTTTTGTGTGATGTGAATATGTTGTATATTAAATATATATTTGAATCATTGGCTATGGGAGTTTCTACAAACGAATAAAAAAATAAAGGAAACCCATTATCCTGTGCCATCACCCTCCACTTTATCCTTTTGAGACAATGTCTCACTGACATTGAAGGGAGCTGTTAATCTCTCTCTATCCCCGTGCAGCTTCAAATGTCATAGTTCTAGTGTTGCATTTCCTTAAACAGCATTGTAGTAAATTCTACATATAACATAAGGATAAGAAATCATTACAGAGATAATATTGAATAGATAGACTTATCTTCCTATATAGGTTAACCATCTTTTCTCTCAAGTAAACAGTGTCTCTACAGCACATGTGTTACACATGTGGTAAAAGAAAATTCCAGAAAATTGGTAAATACTTCCAAAGTTTGTTACCTAGAATGAAGGAAAATATGGGAAATAAATAAAGATCCACTGAATTCTAGAGCTTTGTCTTGTCAAAATATTTTTTTGAAATAATACAGTGAGTTTTTGCATCCTTGATTAAAACTACAATAATGAAATTTTCAGAATGTATATGAACATGTTAGTGAGTCATTTATGCCCATAGCCATAGGCTCATAATGCAGTTACAGTATCTTTATGATCATATAAGGCGATGAATAAGAAATAATGGTTATAAATACAAACCAAATTTATTTTTATTCCTTATTACTATATTCATAACAGTAGCTTGATATCTTGTTGTCTTTAAGGAAAAAAAAACAATCTGAAGTAGTTTTTTGAGAGTGCCATAGACAAAGTTATAAACACAATTGTGAAGGTAAGTAACTAGGTTTGGTGACACATGGCTTCAATCATGGTATTCAGGAGGAAGATGCAGTCTCAGTGAATTTTGGACAACTGGGTCCAGAGTTCCAATGCCAGGATCTCCAGAGTAACATACCAAGAATCTGCGCCAAACAAACAATACACTGGCAACACCACATAAAAGAATATATTGTGAGAAACCATTATTTAGAAGCCAAAAATGAAAAATTCATTTCTTAACAAGGATCCATAAAATTCTCCAAGAAACAATGATCTTCGTGAGAGCATTTCAATATTGAACAAGAAATAATCAAATGGTCATGATTCAGAGGTGAAAGAGAAAACATCCAGGTATTAGAACTCTAGCTTTTTGAGTTCTTTGTATACCTTGGACATTAGGCGCCTATCTGATGTGGAGTGGATAAAGATCTTTTCCCATTCTGTTGGCTGCCGTTTTGTTTTCTTGACAATGTTCTTAGCCTTACAGAAACTTTGCAATCTCATTAAGTCCCATTTGTTAATCTTTGACCTTAGAGCTTGAGCCATTGGTGTTTTGTTCAGAATATTTTCTCCTATGCCTATATGTTCTAAGGTTTTCCCTAATGTCCCATCTAATAGTTTCAGTGTATCTGGTTTAATGTGGAGATCTTTGATCCACTTACACTTGAGCTTTGCACAAGGAGATAAGAAAGGGTCTATTTTCATTCTTTTGCATGCTGAGTGCCAGTTAGACCAGCACCATTTGTTGAATAGGCTGTCCTTTTTCCATTGAGTGTTTATGGCTCCTTTGTCAAAAATCAGGTGACCATATACATGAGGGCTCATTTCTGGATCTTCTATTCTATTCCATTGATCCACGTGCCTATTTCTGTACCAGTACCAATGCAGTTTTCAGCACAATTGCCTTGTAATATAGCTTGAGGTCAGGGATAGTGATTCCCGCAGATGTTTTCTTGTTGTTGAGGATGGATTTCGCTATTCTATGTTTTTTGTTATTCCATATGAAATTGCACATTGATCTTTCCTATTCCATGAAGAACTGTATTGGAATTTTGATGGGGATTGCATTGAATCTGTAGATTGCTTTTGGTAGGATGGCCATTTTTAAAATGTTGATTTTTCCAATCCATGAGCATGGGAGATCTTTCTATTTTCTTGGATCTTCCTCGATTTCCTCTTTAGAGGTTTGAAGTTCTTGTCATACAGATCCGTCAGTTGCTTAGTTAGAGTCACTCTAACATATTTCATAGTTTTTGTGACTATTGTGAAGGGTATCTTTTCCCTACTTTGTTTCTCCACATGTTTGTCCTTTGAGTATAGGAAGGCTACTGATTTGTTTGAGTTAATTTTGTATCCAGCCTCTTTGCTGAACTTGTTTATCAGCTGTAGGAGTTCTCTGGTGGAGTTTTTGGGGTCACTTAAGTACACTATCATGTCATCTGCAAAGAGTGATGGTTTTACCTCTTCCTTTCTGATTTGTATCCTCTTGATATCCTTTTGCTGTCTAATTGCTCCAGCCAGGACTTCCAGTACTATGTTGAATAGGTAGGGAGAGAGTGGGCAGCCTTGTCGAGTCCCTGATTTTAGTGGGATTGCTTCAAGTTTCCCACTGTTAAGTTTGATGTTGTCTGTTGGTTTGTTGTATATTGCTTTTATTATGTTTACATATGGGCCTTGGATTCCTGTTCTTTCCAGGACTTTTAACATGAGAGAATCAAACAACCCTTATTAAAATATGGGGTACAGAGCTAAACAAAATGTTCTCAATTGAGAAATATCAAATGGTTAGAAACATCTGAGGAAGTGCTCGACATCTTTAGCCATCAGGGAAATCTAAATCAAAATAACCCTGAGATATCACCTCACACCAGTCAGATTGGCCAAGATCTAGAACTCAGATGACAGCAGATGCTGGCGAGTTTGCAGAGAAAGAGGAACACTTCTCCACTGTTGTTGGGGTTGTAAATTGATACAACGATTGTGGAAATCAGTCTGGCAATACCTCAGAAAATTGGACATAGTACTACCTGAAGACCCAGCTATTCTACTTCTGGGCATATACCCCAGAGACACTTTAATATACAACAAAGATGCATGCACCACAATGTTCATAACAGCTTTATTTATAATAGCCAGAAGCTGGAAAGAACCCAGATGTCCTTCAGAAGATGAATGGATACAAAAATTGTGGTACATTTACACAATAGAATACTACTCAGCCACCAGAAACAATGACTTGACCAAATTCTTAAGAAAATGGCTGCATCTAGAAAATGTCATCCTGAGTGAGATAACCCAGTCACAAGAGAAAAGACATAATATGCATTCACTGATAGTGGGATGCTAACCCCAGAGGCTTGCACTGCCCCAGAAACAACTTACAGACTCTGTGAAGTCCAGGAAAAAAAGAAAAAAAAACAAAAAAAAAAGTTGAATTAGTAAACCTATAATAATTTTGGTCATATGTAGAAATGTGTATTTTTAATTCATTAGTTATAATTTCATTTCTATTTATTTGTTTCCACTTTGCAATATTCATTCATTAAGGGTTATTATATCATGGTTAAAAAAAGAAATAAAAATATTATGGATGCTAGTGATGATTTATTTGAATTAATCTACCATAAATCTCAAACCTTAACTGTTACTGTAAAAGTATTATGTATTTTCTTAATAGAAAATAAAATTCATATAATAATAATAAAAATTAAAATTAAATTAAAAACAGAAAAAAAGAACTCTAGCAGTGTAGAAACTATAGGTTCAATAGTACTTTAAATTACCTTTGGATTGGAACATAAAAACAGCTCACTACCATTTGTAAAATAATTTCAGAAAGGCAAATATGGGAATGTTCATTAATACAGTCTGAGGGAAGGCATTGTGCTTGTCTGGACTGTGGCTAAGAAGTGGTACTTAGCAATATAAGCTAGATGAAGCACTATTTGGCATGAGTAAAAATCCTTCGCAAAATTGATTGTTTTGAGACTCATACTTTAAATTTTTCATGATTATTTAGTGCCAAATCTAGGATAGTATCTAGCATTAACATGTTTAAAAAATATCCCTAAATCTAACTGAATCACTCTAGACATATGGCACACAATATATGTTTATTAACATATTATTTCCTCTATATGTATATAGAAATATCAAAGGCCTTTAGAAACAGAAATTTTATGAATTTATCAATTTATTGTAAGTTATGCATGCAAGATAACCTGAACTATAGAGCAATTATTTTAATAATTATAAAGCAATCACATTTGGAACTCCAATGCTTAACTCTACTTGTGATCAGTTCTAGGAACTCGCTTAGATTAGTCACATATCAGAGAAATTCACCTTATTAGTTCATTTTTTTTTATTATTGTAGAGAAAATGAAAATCCATGGTAATTTATGACAAAATTATTAATATATTATGGTTAACTTGATAAGTAGGTAATTGCAAGCTGGTGCAACTACTCTAAAAATCACTCTGGCAGTTCCTCTGAAAACTGGACATAATATTACCTGAGGACCTACCTATACCACTCCTGGATATAAACCAAAAAAATTCTCCAACATATAACAAGGATACACGTTCCACTATGTTCATAGCATCCTTATTTATAATAGCCAGAAGCTGCAAAGAACACAGATATTAAAAACAATGTCTTCATAAAATTTGTAGACAAATGGTTGGAACTATAAAATATCCTGAGTGAATAACCCAACCTTAAAAAAAAAATATATGGTACGCTCCCACTGAGAAGAGGATATTATCCCAAAAGTTCAGAATACCCAAGATGCAATTCACAGACCACATGAAGTTCATAAAGAAGGAAGACCAAAGAGTGGATGCTTCAGTCCTTAGAAGTGTTAACCAAATCCTCAAGATATGAAATCTAGAGACAAAGTCTAAGAGGCTCTGCCAGAGTCAGAGAAATACTGAAGTGAATGTTTGCAGCAAATATTGGACTAAGAAGAGGGTCTCCAGTGGAGAGTTAAGGAAAGAACTGAAAGAAAGCACTGAAGGAGTTGAAGGTGTTTGCAACCCCATAGGAAGAAAAAGAACCAACCAAATTCCCTAGAGGTCCCTGGAACTAATCCACCAACTGAAGAGTACACATGGAGCAACCCATTGCCCCAGCTGCTTATGTAGAAGAAGATTGCTTTTTTGGACATCAATGGGAGGAGAGGCTTCCAGTCCTCAGAAGGTGGGAAGGCTAAGGGGAGTAGATGGGTGTGGAGGAGTACTCTCCTAGAAGCAGGAGTAGTGGGGATGGGATAAGGCTTTCTGGAGGGGAAACCTGGAAAGGAATAACATTTGAAATGTAAATAAAGAAAATACAAAATAAAATAAAAAATATTTTATACAGATCAAAGGAACAAAGCAGTATACTATAAGATAATTTGTGGGAATATTGAGCAACCATTTAACTGTAGCAAAGATTTATGTCAAGTATTAGTCTTCATTTTCTATAAGAAGAAGGAACAGTATTGTTTTGGAGCATTCATTGCAATGAAAAGTCATTTAAACCCTCAAATATCCCACTCTTTATAAAAAAAAAATTTAGAAAGAATGTTGTGTTTTCGCCAATTTTAATGTTATTCCTTGTTCTCTGACATTACATACGAGAACACTGGTCTCTGAGTTTTAGTAATGGAAGAAAACAAAACAGTCAAACAAAAGATCAAACCAAGCAAGCAAACAAAAGCATCTGGAGAGGTAGTGAAGTATAGATTCTAAGTTAGAAGGCTGAATCGATATTCTTCATCTTTGACAATGTGCTAGTTGAGAACTTTTACTTTTTCTGGACCACATTCTGTCTCCTTAGATGCTAAGAGATTTCTTCTAATTTGGCTCCTTGTGGAAGAGCTACTGAGCTACAAATTGCATGCAAAGTCTGACATGATTATAGAGTAAGATGTTGTCTCCTAATCCAGAAAAACCCAAAACAAAACAAAACAAAACAAAACAAAAAACAAAACCAAACAAAAAACCATGCAAATTTTCTCCATAGGTTGGTGGTATTGAGTGAATTCTTCTCAAAATCATTTTGTGGCTATTATGTTCATCTGAAAGTCTGGAATCATATCTTGTATTTACATTACCTCTACTAATGCCCACTTTAAACAAAGATTTTTCACCTCAGAGCAAGAAGTACTTGTACTAATGTTATATACTGCCAAGTTGCTGGAAGTCTTAGCAAATTATTTTGGGTACATTTTAAAACTTCTTTTGTAGTTCTAGTCATATTGCCTATTCCCTCACAGCATACTTGAGACTTCAAAGGCCAAGTTAAACCTTGTTGCTTTTGTTCTCGGATTCATCCAAGCACCCATTTTGTTTTGCATGGACTTTGCTACTCAATGCCCTCGAAAATCACATGTATTTTTCTCTATAATTCAAAAATATGTCTTCTGCTTTCTCTTCCTTTGTTCATGTCAGCTGATTTTGATATCCCTTGAAATATTGGTAAGTGTGACCTGCTTACCATCAACATGACTACCTTTATAACTCTCTCAATTTATTTCCTCATGTGTCTCTTTTTGAACAATGTGAATTAAAGACAATAAATTCAAAAAACATTGTTAAACATCAGAAAAATAATATCTCAATCTACATTTAATTAAAAAAATTTGTATGACTTCCAAAGAAAATTTTATTTATTTATTTTTGTTATTTTTCTGTCCACTGATTCAATCAAAGTAAATAAATGGAGCTTGGCATCTTTTAGTATTAATAAAACATATGTTGAATAAATTGATCAAAATATGGACTGGAATACAGACATAGTTCTATTAGATACAATAAAAAATACCAGCAAGTTGTGAAAGAAATAGGAGGTAAGAAATCAGCAAGAAAGGAAAACAACATGTGCAAATCAAAATAAAGGACGTTCTTTTTTGAAGAAACTAGATGCTTGAGCACGTATAGAGATTAAAAAATACAATAGGTAGTTATAGAAGTCTAATTGTTATTCATGGACTTCTGGTGACTTTTCAACATAAGCTCATGAAAACTCCTAGATCTGATACAGAGCCTAACCTCTAATGAGAATGAGAATTGCATCCTTTTAGCAATAAAATGGTTAGAACAAAAGGAAATATTTATAGATTAAAGGTCAAGAGGAGAGGAAGTCTACTCCACTCCATATCAGCATTAATAATTAATGAAAGTTATGTGACAGGAATTATGAAAAGGAAACTGGGAAAGAAAAATAACGGCTTATGTTGAGGCATTCATAATTATCTTGGTTATCAAACTTTTGGAATGTTAAATTTTTAAGTCCAAACAGTTAAACTTGGGTAAATAGGTCAGAATTAAAGCTGGAGTTGCATCAAGTTGAAGTGTTGAAGTGGCCATATGGCTAAATACTAGAAATGGTTCACATGACAGAAAGTTAGGACTTTACTTGACCAGGAAGAGCAAGAAAAAACAAAGAGAAGACACACGCAGTAAATAACTCAATTCCGTTTTACTATCTGAAAAGATGTAAGAATTACATATTATACCCGTGAAGGTATATGTAATGGTTTGTTTATGCTCAGCTTAGGGATTGCTACTATTAGGAAATATGATCTTGTTGGAGGAGTTGTGTCACTGTGGGTGTGGGTTTTAAGGTCCTCATCCTAGCTGCCTGGGATTCAGTCTTCCATTAGCAACCCTCGGATGAAGATGTAGAACTCTCAGCTCAGCCTGCACCCTGCCTGCCGAGATGTTGGCATGCTCCTGTGTTAATAATGGACTGAACCCCTGAACCTGTAAGCCAGCTACAATCAAATATTGTCCTTATAAGAGTTGCCTTGGTCATGGTGACTGTTCACAGCAGTAAAACCCTAATTTAAGAGAGTATACATTAACAGAATTAGAATGTGATTGTTGTGCCATGAAATGTTTATGAACAACCAAAAGTCCACCAAGCAGTTGAATCTGATGTAATGCATTAGGGGCTCTTTATTCAAGTTTCAGCTTGGGTCACATCACCATCTTTGAACATCAGAACAATAGGGGCCCTAGCCCAGTTTCAGGAAAATATTTATAATATCAATAAGGGGGTGCCTAGCCTATATATATATATACATATATACATATATACATATATACATATATACACATATACATATATACATACATACATACATACATACATACATACATACATACACACACACACACACACACACACACACACACACACACACACACACACACACATTATATATATATATATACCTCCATTGCTGAAGATACTACAGACTTTCTGGTTAGTGGCCTCTGTTTTCTTCAATTTTTTGATATCTGTTAATTTGATGTGTTCTGTCACCATCCTGATACTGCCCAGAGTGACTGACTTACCTGGTGCTAAGTTCAAAATGTCAACTTGTCATTTTGCCCAGCCCATTGTGGGTGGTGCCATCCCTGGGCTGGTAGACCTGGGTTCTATAAAAAAGTAAGTTGAGCAAGTCAGGGGGAGGAATTCAGTAAGTAACATCTCTCCGTGGCCTGTCTGTCAACTCCTGCTTCCAGACCTGCTTGAGTTCCAGTCCTGACTTCCTTTGGTGTTGAGTTCTAGTCCTAACTTCCTTTGATAATGAGAAGTTTAAGCTTAATAAACTTCTTTCTTCCCAACTGGCTTCTTGGTCATGATGATTTGTGCAGGAACAGACTAAGACACAATGATTAAAATACCTGAATTATAATTATAAAAATATATTTTATATATTTTTACTCTTTGAGGTTATGATATATTTTGTTTTTCCTCATTATTTTCCATCCAAACATTTCTATATAGTCTACTCCTCTTGTTAAAATTCATGGCATCTCCTCTTTATTCACTGTTGAAATATTTCTATCAATATTATATATACCCCAGAGATGCTCCAGCATATAACAAGGACACATTTTCCACTGTGTTTATAGCCATGGATTGTTTATAATAGTCAGGACCTAGAAAGAACCCACATGTCCTTCAACAGAGGAATGGATACAGAAAGTATGGTACATTTACACAATGGAGTACTACTCAGCTATTAGAAACAATGACATCATGAAATTCCTAGGCAAATGGATGGAACTATAGAATATCATCATGAGTGAGGTAACCCAGTACAAAAAAAAACACACATGGTATGCACTCACTGATAAGTGGATACTAGCACCAGAAAGCTCTGAATACCCAAAAGACAATTCACAGACCATGTGAAGCTCAAAAAGAAGGAAGATCAAAATGTGGATGCTTCAGTCCTTTTTAGAAGGGAGAACAAAACAATCACAGGAGGAAATACAAGGTCAAATAGAGGAACAGGAATCAAAGAAAAGATCATTCAAAGGCTGCTTCACTCTGGAATCAACCCCATATGTAGCCGCCAAACACAAGCACTATTGCTGATACCAAGATGTTCCTACTGGCAGAAACCAGATAGAGATTCCTCCTCAGGGATTCTTCCAGAGTCACACAGATACATTTGAGCCTGCAGCTAACCATAGTACTGAACACAAGGACCACAATGAAGGTGCTAAAGAAAAAACTGAAGGAGCTGAAAGGAGTTGTAACCTGATGGGAAGAACAACATTATCAACCAACCAAATCCTCCAAATCTCCCATGGACTAAACCACTAACCTTTATGCACACATTGAGAGACCGATAGCTCCAGTCGCATATGTAGTTGAATATAGATCAATGTCTGGCATCAATGTGAGAAGAGGCCTTTGGTCCAGGGAGAGCATGTTTTCCCCATGCAGGGAAATGCAAGGCAATGGGGTGGTAAGGGTGATTTAGATCAAGTGTACCTTCCTGAAGACAAGTGGAGGTGGAGGGGGATAAGAGTGGGGTGGGGAAAGGAAATAACATTTAAAATGTAAATACAGAGTGTATCTAATTTTTTAAAAAAGAAGAAAATGTAAGGAGGAGAAATCATTTAGTTAAGGTCATCTAAATTGTATTGCAGAGGACCGGTATGATAATTAATAACCTTCACTGTTGGGTAGTAATCTGAAGTCCTTCATCTAAGGACAATAGAGAGAGCCTGGGATATGAAATAAAATGTTCTGGATGTTGAAGCTGGAGATGCTTTTCTGTTTTGTTTGGTACTACATTCTGAACTTCCACAATACCAGATTTTCATCCATATTAACTCACAGGGTATAGCCATACTTCTTTAAATACTTGTTTCTCTGCTTGTCAGTGAGCTACTTAACAACAGTACCTATATATGTTTATTTGTTTGTTTGGTTAGTATTTAGAAAGCCTTGAGTAGGGCTTAGCACATAAGTACTCTGTAATTGTTGTCAAATTAATTAAAAATTAAACTTTCATTTTTCTTGCTAAAAAAATGAAAGTTGGATATTTTCCCAGTCTATGGGAAATGAGACTAAGCAAACCTAGCATACATAGCAGAAACCTGTTTCATAATATTCATGATGGATTTGAAACTCATTTGATTCTTTGCAGGTTTTTTTTAAGGCAGAGGAAGAGGATTATATTGATTTTCTTTCTGTTAAAATCAACACGATTAGATATAGCAATATTCTAAAGAGCTTAAGCAAGTCATAACTTGGGAATTTTTCTACTTGATAGACCCCTGAGTTCTATTTAATGTATTTTGTTCTAGGTTAAGAATTAAGCAAATCTGCCTCATATACTTTAATCACATACCTTTTATCATAGACAAAATTGCTGAACCCAGAAATTATAGTAATGAGGATTGAAGTCTACAATTGAGTAAGTGCATTCAGTGTATTAATACATTTTCTTATATATATATTAATACTTTGAGTATATTTTTCTCTAGAATGTACACTCTTTCTTTCACACTTTACTTTTGTTTCTAATATGTGTAAAAAGTGTATAATTAATTTGATTATTCTTGCTTCCTAAAACAAATACACACATTCTAAAGCATATATTTTTTGCATTTCTACTTTATATACAAAAATTCAAATGCACAATATCTTGAATACATTTTAATTTTAATTTTAATTTTTCCATTATTTGCATAGTCATATTGTTAATAAAACATCTTCAAAGTTTGCTGGTACATTTATTTATATCTAAAACATTAAAAAATATATACTAGAGATGACATATACAAAATCACATTAATACTCCTAGCTACAGGCACATGCATACACGCCCACTCACACCCACACACCTAGTCAAATGTAAGATTGTAGAAACCTAGTTCCAATGGATGTATTTGCAATACAAGGTCTACATCTAACATACAGGATAACTGTGGAAGAAGGGCTGAAAAACTTTACACAGAGGAATGTGGAGTTTGATGTTAGATTGTGCCTCCTACTAAAGTCAGAAACTACAGCTATAAAGGCTCACTCTTGGGCCTAAAATGAGCTGAAATAATTCAACAATGCTGTTTATTCTGGTGCAAATGTAACACAGTTGATAAGGCCTTATCTCTTTTGGCTGTTCCTATTTTTTCATGACAGTTCTTTCATCTTCTTGGTTTTCTCTTTTAATAGTACATAATAAAAGTTTGCAATAAGCTTGATAAAATTACTGTTTTTATTTGTGTTTTGGTACCATTTGCACTCCACTAGTTTTGACTATAGAACAATAAATTGTTAACCATATTTATTTTTTATTCAGGAACAATGATAGTATATTAGTATCAATGGATGACTTACCTTATTCTTTAAATGCTTGTTAAATATAATGCAATATGAAAGTGCAGAAATCTTCCTACATTTAACCTCTTTCTTCCTATTTTTTTTTCCTTGATGATTTCATGTCTGTTGTTTGTTTTCTAAAAGGTAATTACCCCAAAATATTATGGAATAGAAATAATAATATCTCTTAAGGGAAAAGTGTTTTCTGCCATAAGACACTATGTATTTTAACTGCATTTTTAAGAAATTATTTTACTATCTTGATAAAGTATGTTTGTACTCATATGTTCTATGATATTTAATAAGGTAATCATATTCAGTTAGTATGTTATAATATACTTAAAATTCTTCCTTTTCTGCATGTACTCTTGAGTAATTTTCAAATACTAAATTTTTCAAATCTTATCCAAGCATCTGTATATAATAAGTTTCACGTACTGTTAGATACAACTTGAAAATTGCTAAGTATTTTTAAATTTGTAGCAATTCAGGATTGTTATCTCTATTTTTATTTCTAAAATCTTTCTAACAGTTTGAGATACAATAACAAAACAACATGAAAACACAAAAATTGCATTCTTCTTTCACTATGCTGTGAGTCAATTTCATCTTTAAATAACAGAGGTCACCATTCCAACATTCTGGATCAACATGTACTTAATGGCAATAATTTTGGTAAATTTAATTTTAGTAAATTCCAGAGTTTTTTTCTCATTGTTCTGGCTGTTGTAAGGAAGCACAGAAAGGGTCTAAAATATTAAGTTTCAGTTTTATGTCTGTATGTTTTACAAAATCATTTTTCATTATGTTTGTTTATCATTACATGTTTCTAATGACTACCAGCTCTTGTACTTTCTCCTCCCCACCTCAATAGTCCTACTTTTATTTTCATGTCTTTTGTTTTTCATCTAAAATCGACATGGAAGAGACATCTTGGGAAACTTATTGTTGTGAGGCTCTTATTTTTCTAATACCATGATTAAATATAATTACTTCCGTTTTTTCCAATAATGTAATTTAGTAGTTATAGGTAAATAACAATTCAGACTGTGTGTGTGGGTGCATGTGTGTGTATGTTTGTGTGTGTGTGTGTGTGTGTGTGAGAGAGAGAGAGAGAGAGAGAGAGAGAGAGAGAGAGAGAGATAGAGAGATTAAGGGGGGGAGACAGACAGACAGACGGACGGACAGACAGACAGACAGACAGACAGAAAGACAGAAAGACAGAAAGACAGATGGAGATAGAATTAGTTTATCCAGTACTTCCATAACATGACTATTACAAATATTGGTAAATAGGTATTTCTTTTACTTGCCTATTCTAATGCCAGGGAGAACTGATTTAAGGTATTGTATAGCTGGGTCACATGGTAAATTTAGTTTCAGCTAGTTGAAGAACGTTCATATGGATTATTCTAGTGAATACGATAATGTGCATTCTGACCAGGAACTGTTTGTCTCACTTATAAAACCTTACCAGAGTTTTCCATTAGTTGTGTAGTAATCTTACAATTTATATTAATGTATCTTTCAGATTGTCACACACGTGTATATTGTCCACTGAGCCTTTGTCTCCATATCCCTATAGATTCCCTCTTCTCCCCTCCCTGTTTTTACTAGTGTTCTGTGTTTACCTGGACAATTTCACTTCCAGTTTTGTTCATATGTAGATATGTTTCTTAAGTGTTTATATAGTCTAAGACAGAGAATATGATTATGTTATTTCCATAGTTGTTAATATTCTTGCTATAGTTGGTTTATAGTTTTTCCTGAGGACAAAATAACTTCATTTTTTTTTCATTTGGCTGAAGAATTTACATAACATATTTTACTAATCCATTGCTCTGTTTTTGGACATCTTATTTTGTTCCATACTTTAGTTATTGTGAGCAGTGAGCCATTAAACATAGATGTAGAAGTTTTCATTGTATAATTTTCTATCTCCTTTCATTGGGCTTGGTCATAGTTACTTTTGGAAGTTTTATAAATGGCTTATTTCTTTCTTTGTTTCTTTAATATTTTAAAATGAGCTTGCAAAGTAACACATTCCCTTTTACCATTTCTACGTGTACTTCCTTTTACTTAATTCTCTCTTTTCAATTGTGATCCTTTTTTTTTTTTTTAATCAGAAGTTATTTTCGTAGGTGTCTTGTCTTGTCTCCTCCCCAAACAAAAACCATTTGCTCAATTTCATGGCTTCTATTATAACTTCTTGTCCTTTATTACCATTCATTTCCACCTAGACTACATATTAAACAATTAGAAGCCAAGATTCATCATAAAATAGTGGTAATTATTTTAAAAAATGGTAACCTTGTGCCACATGATAACCACCTGAGACTGTGTGTTATATGTATATTAGCTGCTCCACATCTCCTCTAACTATTCACAGACACTGGCTTCTTCTGACCCAGGCACCATAGTCCACTCTTCCTGCCCTGACATGTTGCCTTTATCCATGTCCTTTGGGCATGTTGTTGTCAAGCCTTGCACACACTCCTCCCAACACCATGGTGTGAGCTTTGTGCGTTTTGCCACTACACATTTGAACTAAATTAAGTCATCACATTAAAGAACACACCAAAATATCTGATCCATTTGGTGTGATAAAATTTGCCCACCTAGATGAATCAAATAATCTCGTACAATTCCATCACTTATAAAACACTTATAACAGTGCTATTCATGTAGATATGAGTTAAGAGAAACATGTTGCCTTCTATTGAATCTCTCACTTACTTCTTCTCTTCCATCTTTCCAGAGCTCTGTCCCCACCTGACTCTCCACTGTCCAATCCTGTATCACCTTGTCATCAACCTACACAACACCTTTTCTGTTTACTGAAAAAAAAATAGAACAACCTTTTTCCTCAAACATATGGTGTCTCAAGACTTGCTCTCATATGTTGCTAACAGGATACTACTAGTAGAGATTTGTCTCTACAACTTGTCGCACTTCTGGAAGCTGTGTTAGGCTTCTTATCTTTTTAGATATTTTGCCATTCTCAGATTTTGTATAAAGTTGAAGACTAATTTAGTTTTATAGTGTACCCAAGTTATTGACTCTGAGAAAACATAGTCATTTAGATTTTTCCAAATAGTAATGGTTGTAAACAACTTATATTTGAGAGAATTTTTAAAAAAATAAACAGAAAGGGTGATGTGTAGTTTTATATCAAGGTGATATATAATTGGACAGTAGAGCGTAGGGTGGGGACAGAGTTGGAAAAGTGAAAGATGAGGATAGAAGCTGAAGATTCAGAGGGGGCAAGATGGAAACAGAATGGAATGTTTCTCCCAGCAAATATCTATATTAATAAGGTTTTTGTGATTGCTTTTTTAAGGGTTTCTGTGGGTCTATTTATCTTATCTAGATGGGACATTTATCTTTGTCCACTGGTTGTAAGCTTATTGTGTAGAGGTTTTGTAGACTGAGAATTTAACATATACATCTGTTTGATAAGTTAATGATTGTAGAGTCATGGGTTTCTGGGCTGTGGAGGACAGTGTGGATAAGCAATTGCTGAGATAGGCAGGCAGCACTTAGGGGAGCAGAAGCAGGATGATCTTTGAATTCGAAGCCAGACTCCTCTAAATAGAGAGCTCCAGGATAATCAGGGGAACAAAGAGAAATGCCATCTTGAAAAATAAACAAACAAAAATAACCAATTAAAAAGCAACCCAAAAACTCACCAACAAAATGAAACATTGTGCTATGAATGGTGAAGTGACATTATTTTTTAAAAAATTAAATTAACTATTTAATTTATTTACATCCCAAATTTTGCTCCCTCCTGTTCTCCCTATCAGAATTCTACCCTCCGAGGTCATCCATTCCCCTTCCTTGGGACACCAAGTCTCTACAGTTTTAGGCACATCCTCTACCACTGAGGCCAAACAAGGCAGTCTTCTGCTAAGTATGTGCCATGGGCCATGTATGCTCTTTGCTTGGTAGCTTAGTCCCTGGGAACTCCCTGGAGTCCAGGTTAGTTGGTCTTTCTATGGGGTTGCCATCTGTACCCACTTTCTTCAATACTTTCCCTAACATTTTCATAGGAGTCCCTGACCTCAGTCTAATGCTTGGCTGTGAGTGTCTGGATCTGTCTCATTCCATCTGTCTCATGCTGATAGAGCCTCTCAGAGACAATCATGCTGCACTTTATTTGCAAGTACAACATAGTATCAATAATAGTGTGAGGGATTGCTTCCTGCCCAGGTGGTTGATTCCAAGTTGGGAAAGTCAGATTTCTTCATACTTTGCTCCGTTTTCATCCCTGCAATTCTTTTAGACAGGAGCAATTTTGGGATGAATTTTTTGTAACTGTGTTGGTGTTGCCATTTTTTCTCTGGGGCTTTGTGTATTTATTGAAGGTGGTTTAGTCAGGTTCCATCTCACCACTGTTTGGGGCATTTCAGCTCAGCCCAGGTCACCAAAATTGAGTTCTGGGTGCCTATTCCCTTCCAGGTTTCTGAGACTTATAGAGGTTTTCCCCAACCAGCATATTTCCATTAATTCTCCTGGACCTCTGGGCCACTCTCCTGTCTCCCCACTATACCTTATCTTGACCCCCTCTTTGATCTAAATCCCTTCCTCCCTCTAATCCAAAGATTATTTTGTTTGCCCTTCTGAGTGAAATTTAAGCATCCCAATGTGGCCCTTTTTTCTTGTTTAACTTCTTAGGGACTGTGAGGTATATCATGGGTATTCTGTTAATTCCATTGTGTTTCTGTTTAAATGACTAGTCCACTGGTGAGTGTGGGGTGTTGAAGTTTCCTGCTGTTATTGTGTGCATTCTGTTGGTGCCAAATTGCACTGACTTCTATAAATTTTATTCTTGGGCTTGCCTTTCACCATCTGGATGTCTCTGGTATTAACTGACCTTGGTGTCCTTGATTGGAGCAGTGCTCCACAAGGGCAGGTGGAGCTGAGTGTTCTGAGTTACAGCAGACCTCCTGGGAAGTAGTCAGTACTTCCTCTGGTTAGGGCAGGCCTCCTGTTTCCCTGGTTAAGTGAGGGCTTCTTTGCCCCTTGTTAGAGTAGGCCTCCTGTACCCTTGGTTTGAGCTAGCATTCTGTGTCTCTGTTTAGAGCAGTTCTCCTGACAGATAGGCAGGTCTGTGGGGTGTGGGAGCAGGGACACTGATCTATTAAGAGTGTAGGTGGTGTAGCTGCAGACCTGTAGTTAGTTCGTTGCACTTGATGGCTTCTAGCACTGAGCTGGGGAGAGGGAGCAGTGCTTCTGAAAAGACACAATTATTTTTAAGGGACTGGCCACTGGGAATGTGACCACAGTTCAACTAATATATGGGAGGTAGAAATTGTACTTGGTGTATTTTTTATGGGTGTATTTTTTATGGGTGTGGTGGATTGGGAAGGGTGGACTTAGGAGGAATGGGAAAAAAGTGTATTGTGTATTTTATGAAATTTCCAAATAATCAATAAAACTATTATGTTGGTCAAAAGTATGGCAGCTTAGGGTATCAGCTTCTTTATTGTCTTTTGGAAAAAATAAACCAAGAGACTTGGAGTATGCATGACAGTGAGTTTACTGCTAAAAATAATTCTACCAATAAGCAGAATCTGTAACAATGTTTAAGGTCTTATGAATTAACCATAACAGCTGAATCAAAACAGCCACTTTCAACTTTGGGCTGAGAAAAAAATAAGCATTAATAGATTTACAAATATCTGAAGAATAAATGCCTCCTATACCCTTAGATGAACCATCAATAAAGTAATTATTTGAATATAGAATGGGAGAATGTCTAAAGGCAGTAAAGGAGTCACAGAATTCTCAAATGGTGTTCTTTTATTCTGGAATCAAATATTTATTCTCTTGCCCGTTGAGGAAATATTAAAGGTCTTCCTGCATCATTTTTCCTTCTAGAAGTTTAAATAGATTGTTTAATGCATATAAACATTTTAATTATGTTGAAGTTTGCATTGAAAACACTATGCACAACTCATGAGGCTGGTGAAAATTTGATAAACAAATTCTTTTACCTGCTGCGAATTAGTTGCCTAGTTCATAAAGTTAGCATTTCCATAGGCTTTCCTAAATCCCCAATAAAATGTGAAGAGGATTCAAGACTAAATTGATTATTCAATTCCTCACCTCAGGTTGCAAGGCATTCTTCAGGCAATGAGGGATGTGAAAGGAATGAATCTGAAGGGAAGTTGAAAGACTTAACCCTGTCATAGTTATCAGAAGTGATAGTTTTACTCTTTATTTTTCCTGAACAGGCAAAATCCATCTTTTTGCTTCTTATACCAACTTTAAGGTTTGGACATCTATTTTATATACACATTCAAGAAAGTAGCCATTGCAGGAGGCCATTCCTTTACTTTCTAGGGTATCCTGAGATGGGAAAAGAAAGAAGGAGTAGGCAGAAGAGTGAGGTAAGTGCAGTGGTCAGTAGAATGGTGCAGTCCTAGACAATGGTTAGGCTGCCTCTTTATCTACAAAAGGTTTTCAGATAAAAATGGTCATGTGAGAAAATTGTTTAATCATGAGGGGGAAACTTATGTAACAAAAACCTGTTTCTCCATTTTTTCGTATAAAGAAATAACAATAGCAGGCTATAAAGAATAATCAGAAGTAAACTAATTTATATCTACTGCACCTGGATACCTCAAAAGAGTACACAAAATCATTCCAAGAAAAACTCCATGCTATGAAGAAACTAAGGTCTTAAGGTTCCTTTTCTTTTCTCTCCTTTAATTTTCTTTACTTTTTAGAGTTTTCACACAAGCACTCAGCATACACACACTCCCATCCTTGCACTGTGTTCTGAGCATGCCATCTGAGTATAGTCATAGTTCTTAACTTTTTTCTTTTCTCCTTATATCCATTTTCTTTATTCCCTGACTTACTGTTCTGCCTACAAATTAAAAAATCGAAAAGAATACTTGGGAATTTAGATTGATTAGTTTTTTTCATTCTGAATTTTAATAAAAAGTTTTTTTTCTATTTTTCTAAGATATCAGCTACCTTTTGTCCCACTAAAATTTAGAGAAATTTTAATCTTGCAACATGCCTTTGATCAAGTTCTTGACACTGGATGATGTATGCTCTTGTTCAGGATTAAAATATACATTTAATCCCAATCAATGAATGTAAAGTTAGTTTGTTGAAGGACACAGCCATATTTGAAAACAACATCTAATTGAGGGGAAGAAAACTGTGAGGAATTTGAGATTTGGAAGATTGACTCAGAGATAGGATGCACTTACCTCTCACAAGAACATAGAGAAATGAATGGCTGCTTAAGAGCAGTGCAGAGTAAGTTAGGAAGGGAGGGCCATTCAGTGAGGGTTGATGACTTCCACTTTGCAAGCAGAATTCAGCTGAATTCAAGTCAGTGAAGCTTGCTGTCATCCAGTTGAATGCTATTGAGTTCAGTTGTCTTTGTCCAATCTTTTCAGCTCTGTGCAGTCAGTGCACACCAGCCTTTTGGGATTCAGAGGAAGTTTTTCAAAGCAGAAGAGTTTAGTGAGAAGCTTAGCAAACAGTTGAGATCAACCAGCAAACTAGAGTTCAGAAAGGACGAGAAAGGGTCACCTTATGTAGCAGGAAGCTTCTGAGATGACAATTACATCTAACAAGTAAAAGATACATGAAAAAGTCTTATTATATCAAAGCGTGGCCTTCAATTTCTAGGCAATTAAAACCTATTGTAGATGAATGGTAAAGTTTCTTTAAGGTTTGTCCTTCATCTGCTGTTATGTTTGAAAACTATTCATTAAACTCCTGGTATATTTTGCATTTATTGTTAGTCAAGAGTGAAATATATTTTGCTTTCCTGGCATGAGAATAACTCAATATTTGGCAAAATGGTTTATATTTATTTTCAGGTATTTTATTGAGAATTCTGTGTTTATGTCACAAACATTTTCCTTCATTGATACTGAAAGAAAAATAGGAAAAATGAGTATAATAGTTTACACTTTAAAAAGATAAACAGTATTAAAAAACTCTTAAATAAACTAACAAAATGAAAGAAAATAGTCCAAAAATCAATGTTATTAAACATTAAATATTATAACAAATGCCTCTGTATTCCTTGTCATTACTGGGTAATATTTTTAAAAGTTATATTTAACATGACATTTTTCGGTTTTTTTAAAGTTTACACAATTTAAATTTATAAGATGTTATATAATAACATAATATAAAAACGTTGTACAAAAATATAGACATGCTATAAGACTATGGGCTTCAACTTCAGTTCTTCCATATTTGACTTTTTGGTTTTATATATTTATAATTACACACACACAAAACATTATTTAATACTCTTTGCTTGCTTTTGAGCATTTCTTTTAAGTCACATCTTCAGTCAGGTCATCAAAATTCTCAACCATTTCCTTTAAAATGATTTTTAGTTGATATCTACTTAAACATAACCTAATGTATTTCATTGTTCTTTATAGATTTCTATCTTGCTTTTATTATCTATTTATTATACAATATGGAGTTGAGTGTGTCTTTGAAATGTCAGGGTAGAATATTACTCTCTACTGACAATCTTAGTGAAGAAAAGTCAGAAATAATTAAAATATTGTTTTGTCTAATGGTTAAGGATTTTATTTGTAGCTATGTTATGATCAAGCTTTTGTGTCTTTGTTGTTTCTGATATAAATTGCTGGTAACGGTGGTGGTTATGGCTCTGAAAGTTCCTCCTTCTCTACTTTGAACTTCATTTCACATGTTGGAGGATATCAGATTCTATTTTGAAGTTTTAGTTCTTTAATATTTCTTTCTTGGTCAGCTTGTCAACCCGATACAGTAGGTTTGTATTGTCTCCAGAACAAATGAACAAAAATGTACAGTTCAAATAAGCAGATTAATGATCTCAGCATGTAGAGTGGAAGTCAGCAATACATGTCACTTGGCTAAAATCAAAATATCTGTGACCAGTGGCCTCTTCTGGAACATCTGAGAAGTGTCTGTTTACTGACCTTTCAGTTTTAAAGTTACTTATACTCTTTGATTTATCTCCTTCTTTCATCTTCAAAGCAAAGAGTGGCACATAAGGTCATATGGAATCTCTATGACTTCTCCAGTAGCAGGATTCTTTTCTAATGTATTTAGATTTCTATTCAACTTCTAGATATTCTTAGGATTACAGTGGGTTCATTCAGTTCAATGTCTGTTCCCAAATTAATATTTGCAAAGACTCCTTGGCTACCATGTTCCCAGCAACTGAGATTGAAATATGACATTCATTGTGTAGCACCTACAATTCTAATTGTCAAAGTTGTACTTTGTATACTTGATATTTTGTTTCTAAAATTTCTTTTGGTATTTATTGCCATGTTAATTTTGTATGCTGATCTTTTTCATATTTCTTTCTTTATAAGCTCTTTTCTCCTGTCAACAATTATATTCATAAATGTCTTAAAAATACTTATCTGATAATTTTAACATGTGTCCTTAATCCCTGTAGATTTTGTTATCATGGAGAATTGATCAATTTTTATAATCCCATACTAAGTAATAAATTTGCCAGTACTGACAAATTTTATAGTCAAATTGTTTAATTAAAGGTTTACTAAGTAGAAGGTAAAGCATTATTTCTAATTCTGCTGTAGATTTTTTCTCTAGATATTTGCCATTTGAAGCCAATGTGTAAAACATTCGAAAATTTGTTGACTATATTTTCGGACAATAAGCAGATTACAGACAAACTCTCATACTTTGCTTTCCGGGAGACATGCCTCCTGATCTTTCATAATGACACTGAAGTTCCAGATCATTCATATTGTTTAATGATGAACTTGTGTTAACATCATATTTTAATGTACTAATTTCAGGTGTCAGTAAAAGAAGGGTTTGGCTAAATGACCTTCCTGTGGTATGAATCCATCATTACAAAGTGAACTGCTATCACCCTTTGGCGTCTTTGAGATGTATCATACAAGCTGAGCAGTGGAGAAGAATTGTCACAGACAAAATAATAGTGTGGGTGCTTCAAGAGTTTTTGCATTTTGCTTAATAGGAAAACATAGCAAGCTATTCAGCTATATAACAATGTATCATTTGTGGCGAATGCCTCATTAGAATGGTCTTAGTCTTAGAAAATGTTCATTTGGTGGCAACAAAATTTAGGGAAAAAAAGAGACCTTAATATAATATGTGGATCATGGTATACCCTTTATTATTGGTTTTATTTTGTTTTTAATTATTTTTAATGAATGTTTTATGCATTTACATTTCAAATGGTAACTTCTTTCCTACTTCCCTCGTCTCCCATCCCCCTTCCCCTGATTCTATGAAGATGCTTCTCCTCTCACCCACCCACTCCTACTACAACATCCTGGTATCTACCTACACTGGGGCATCAAGCCTTCACAGAAGAAAGAGCGTCTTCTCCTATTGGTGCCAAGCACTGCCATCATTTGCTTCAAATGAAGCTTCAGTCATGGTTTCCTCCATGTGAATTCTTTGGTTGGTAGGTTATTCTATGGAAGCTGTGGAGGTCTAGTTGGCTGATATTGTTGTTCTTTCTATGGGGTTGCAAACCTATTCATCTCCTTCAGTCCTTTCTCTAACTTTCCCAATGTGGTCACCATGCTCTGTCTGATGATTAATTGAAAGCATCCTCACCTGTATCAGTAAGGCTCTGGCAGAGCCTCTTGAGAGACATCCGAATCAGGCTCCTATCAGCAAGCACTTTCGTTACATCAGCAATAGTGACTAGCTTTGGTGGCTACATATGGGGCAGTCTCTGGATGACCTCTCATTCAGTCTCTGGTTTACTTTTTGTTTATTTATTTTCTCTTGTGAGTATTTGTTCCCCACTCTAAGAAGCACTGAAGCTTCCACATTTTGGTCTTTTTTCTTTATCAGCTTCATGTAGTCTGTGAATTGTAAATTGGATATTCTGAGCTTTCAGGCTAATATCCACTCATCAGTGAGTGCATACTATGCATGTTCTTTTGTGACTGGGTTACCTCACTCAGGAAGATACTTTCTATTTCCATCCATTTGCCTAAGAATTTCATGAAGTCATTGATGATATACTTCTTCTAAATGCTTAAGATATCAGGATCCCAGGCTGAATCTCTGGGCTGAGTATCAACAGAATATTGAGTTCTGAGTTTTTTCTTTTGTTTCTTTTTCAGTTTTTATTGGTTATTTTATTTAATTACATTTTAAACATTACTGCCTTCCAAATTTCCCCTCCACAAATTTCCTCTTACCTCCCTCTTTCCCTGTTTCCATGAGGATGCTCCCCCACCCGCTGCCCACTTATGCTTCATAATCCTAGCATTCCCCTACCCTAGGACATAGATCCTCTTCAGGACAAATGTGCCTCCCTCCCAGTGGTCCAAATAAGGGAGTCCTCTGCTATATATTTGGCTGGAGCCATGGGTACCTCTGTCCTCTTTGGCTGGTGGTTTAGTCCCTGGGAACTTTGGGAAGATCTGGTTGGTTGATATCCTTGTTATTCCTGTGGGGTTGCAAACCTCTTTAGCTCTTCAGTTCTTTCCCTGACTCCTCTATAGAGGCTACTTTGCTCAGTCCTATGGTTGCTGCAAGAATCCACATCTGTGTTGGTCAGGCTCTGACAGAGCCTCTAAGGAGACAGCTCTACCAGGCTTCTGTCAACAAACACTTCTTGGCATCAACAATAGTGTTAAAGTTTGATGGCTGAATATAAGTTCTGAGTCTTTGGCAATGTCTGGGAGTTAGAACATAAACTCCCCTGACCCTGATTTTCACAGCTCTATGAATGGCTTCACTGATTCTTCAGCTGTAAGTAACCTATCCGGGGACATTACTGTTATAAAGAACTATAAATATATCATTACTAATACATTTGTTGTCTACCATGCTGTGTATCTATCTTTTATCAACTAGTTATTATTTATCATCTACTTATTTTTATCATCTGTAGTATTCTATCTATAATTATTTATCCCTTATAAAGGTTTAATCTGTTGATCCATTATCAATGTGCATCATTATCTATTATATAAGTATGTATTTATATATGTATCTGTCATCTTATTTTTATCTGTAATTTATAATTTATTAAATATTTATTTATGGATGTATATATGTTCATATGAATTTATTACCTATCAATAAATGTCTATCCTACATCTAAGATTTGTCCACCTTTGTATTATTAATCTATGTATTAATTATTAATTATAGTTATTATTATTATATATTATATAATTACTATAATATTATATGTTATATTATATATAATATTAATCTATTAATTATTAATAATAAAAATTATTAATGTTTGTATTTGTAAGTCTGGAGTCAATAATATAATTTGGACATATTAAAGGATGCTTTGTAGAATATAGATATCTTAGTCAGGGTTTCTTTTCCTGCAAAAATAATCATGACCAAGAAGTAAGTTTGGGAGGAAAGGGTTTATTCTGCTTACACTTTCACATTTCTGTTTATCACCAAAGGAAGTCAGGACTGGAAATCAAGCAGGTCATGAAGCAGGAGCTGATGCAGAGGGCATGAAGGGATGTTTCTTACTGGCTTGTTTCCGCTGGCTTGCTCAGCCTGCTTTCTTATAGAACCCACGTCTACCAACCCAAGGATGGCTCCACCAACAATGGGCTGGGCCCTTCCCCCTTTATTACTAGTTGAGAAAAATTCCTCACAGCTGAATCTCATGAAGTCATTTCCTCAGCTGAGGTTCCTTGTTTGTAGTAACTCCAGCTTGTGTCAAGTTGACACAAAACCATCCACGACAATTGACCCCTTTTCAAATTGACACACAAACACATCATTCTTAAGCCTCAACCCTTATTTTCTTATTTATTACCAAGATCAAATTAACCTTAAAAGTCCCACAGTCTTTACAAAATCTTACATATTAAAATTTCAAACCCTTTTAAATATCCATTATTTTTTAAAATTCAAAGTCCTTTTTTTTTTCAATTCAATGTCTCTTAATTATGCGTTCCACTAGAATACTTTCTTCCTACAAGAGGAAAAAATATCAGGGCACAGTCACAATAAAAAAAAAATCAAATTCTAACCATCCATGTCTGGGATCCATTCGAACTTCTGGGTTTCTCTAAGGACTGGGGTCACTTCTCCAGCTCTGCCCTTTGTAGCACACATCTTGTCTTCTAGGCTCAGTCTGCTTGTTCTCTACTGCCATTGTTCTTGGTGGTCATCTCATGGCCCTGGGATCTCCCAAACACTGCTGTCTTCTGCTGCAACTAGTCTTCATAGGCTCTCTTCATGGTGCCAAGCCTCAAATCCTTTGCATGGACTCTTTAATCCTGGGGCATTAGTTGCAACTGAGGGTGCATCTTCCCAAATGGCCTTCCATGGCCTCTCACAGTGCCAAGCCTCAGCTGCTCCCCATGACCTCTTCATGCCTTCAAAGCCAGTACCACCTGGGTGACTCTTACACATTAACAAGTCCAGTCACAGCATAGCCCCTTTCTCCTCTCAGAAAATAGTTCCCAGAAGATTTCAACTCAATGATGCTGGTCTCATCTTAATTACCACTAATTTCTTAGCTCTAGCTGACCAGCATCAATAGTCCCAGGCTTGGAATTATTTTCCTATAGCTCTTCTGGTACTTTGTTAATCACAACTGATTCTTCAGCCCCAACTAACCAAAACTATAGAATCTTCACAACCAAAACAGTAACAACCCTGACAAGAGTCTTTAATCTTCCCTCTGAAATTTCACAAGCCAGGCCTCCATCTTCTGCATGGCTCTCAACATTATCTTCCAAGCTCCCACGGAACATCCACAGAGCTCAATATTCCAATGGCTCTGCTAGCTCAAAGTTCCAAAGTTCTTCCACGGTCCTCCTCAAAACATGGTCAAGTTCACATAGGAATACCCCACTATGCTGGTACCAATTTCTCTTAGACAGGGTTTCTATTCCAAAAGGAAGTCAGAACTGAAGCTCAAGCAAGTCAGGAAGCAGGAGCTGATGCAAAGGCCATGCAGGGATATTGCTTTCTGCTTTTCCAGAGCCTGACAAATGCAGAGAGGGATGCTCACAGAAAACCCTTGGACTGAGATCAGGGTCCTGAATGAGGAGTTAGAGGAAGACTGAAAATATTTGCAACCACACATGAAGAACAACAATATCAACTAACCAGACCCCCCCCCCCCAGAGCTCGCAGAGACTAAGCCACCAACCAAGCAATACACATGGAGAGATCCATGTGTCAAGCCGCATATGTAGCAGATGATGGACTTATCGAGCATCAGTGAGAGGAGAGGCCCTTGGTCCTATGAACACTTGATGCCTCAGCGTAGGGGAATGCCAGGGCAGAACGTTGGAATAAGTTTGTAGGTGGTTTTGGGGAACACTCTCATAGAGGAAGGGGGACGGTGATGTTATAGGGTTATTCTGGAGATAAAATCTGGAAGAAGGGGTAACATTTGATATGTAAGTAAAGAAAATATCCAATAACAAAGGCAAAAAAAGATCTAAATAACTTTCAGAAACATGTTCTTCTTAAATTATTTAATGGAAATAAAGTATTTTTTTTCTAAATATTTTGTTTACTCATTGTATTGCACAAAATGTATTGTTCTTACCTGCATTGATGAAATGGGTGCAATCTTTTCAAAGTTATATTTTAAAAGGAACATTGCAGCTTTAAAACTTCATTATCAAAGATTGCATGCTTAGTACTGCAAGCATATGGTTACTGAGAAAAAGTTTTGTAAGAAATTTTCTTCAGCAATAAAGAATAAACTCGCAACAATTGTTTTTGTGTTAGCAAAAATTGAGGCCTTTTATAAAAATTCAGGAAAATCATTAATGGTACTAAATTTTTGTGTCAAATTATTTATTTTAAGGCTTTGAGACCAAGATAAATACAATGTACTTAGTGTATTTTCTCACTTAAATAACTTTTACTCAAACTTCCTTATGGTTAGTGCATTTGATTGATCAAAATATTAAAGTGAAAGAAAAAAAAATTATTTGTCTCACAGTAAAACAAGAGAAGAGCTATTTGACATGGAGTCTCACATGTAAAAAATGCCAACAAGTCTTATAACAAGAAACAAGAGAGTGTCAGCGGGTCATATGGTATGTTCTAGAAGAAAGTTATTTGTGCGTGCTATCCAGTTGTGGTTGTCATGATTTTATACTTGGCCATACACATTAAAGAATAATTTATCTCCCTGAGAATTGTGAATGAGTAAAGAAGTTTGTCTTTAAAATTTGGCATGAAGATATCTAGCCTGAAACACACACATTGCACTTGAAGTCAAAAGTAGACTTGTGGGAAATTCAGAGCTTCATACATACAACAGGGAATCTAAATACTTCATTTTTTTTTCTTACAATTGTAGACATCCACTTCAGCTCTGTTATCTGGTCTCAGGATTGGGATTGGCTCATATGTTGAAATTATGCTTTCCTTATATCACTAAATAAAGAGGAAGATGAGAACAAACACAAGATCCATCCATAACATCAATAAAAGAAAGTCTGCCCTGTCTGTTAAAGGAATTTAATATAATGAAGAAAAAAAAAGAGAAATAAGTGAGTGCATAAGGACTCCGTGCATAAAATATTTATGAATATAATTAGTTATGCTTGTTTATAGTTTATAAACTCTATTCCTAATGTTAATAGATTCGTGTCTACTGGGTAGATGGCTAATAATTTACTTATAAAACCTTATTTGTTTTAGATAATATTTAAAGCTTATTTGTTATGTTTGTTCATGAGCACAATATGACATGTCTATAAGTTTTAAGTGGTTACAATATTTTCCTATGTCATACTTTATTAAGCCAATGAAGCATAAACTTACCTCTGTGCCATAAGAAACATGAATTATGTATGCCCTTTTGAAGCCATGATAACAAAATTATACATTGGCAAAGTAGAACCCATCAGCAAAAAGAATTCTGTAATGTTTGTCATTTAGGAAATGTCAGGATAGATATATGAATATTGGCATTATATTATTATATATATAGTCTGTATTAGCTATATATCACCTGCTGTCTATGGTGAAAAGTGACCTATTATGTTAAACTAATTCAGTTCTTTAAATCTCAGGAAAATGTATAATGGTGTATACTAATCTCACTTCAATATATTATCAAGAAAAATAATGACTATTTTTTTCTTGGATATGCAGCTGCCAACATTCTGACTACAGATCTGGACTTACTTTATGGCTATATTGCCTATTAATTTCTACAGCATTTGTTTTAAGAAACAGGTTTTACTCCCTTTAAAGGGGAAGCAGAAAAAAATAATAAAGGGGAAGCAGAATGTGCTGTTTCTTCAAAGGTGTTATTGGATAGATTTTGGCATGGCAAATACTATGCAACATCAAGAGAATTTGTGACTAATTTTATAAAATGGAAGTACTTCTATATATTAATGTTTATCATTGATGTCTTATGTCTACAGTTATAGGCATCCAGGTTTGAATGTATTTCCAAGTTTGTTATGTATTCTAGTACTTCCAATTGTATGCACCTTTCCAGTAATGTAACCAGTGCTCTGGAGGGTGACACAAGATATCTAGAGAACCTACCAACTCGGTTCCGCTTGAATCGTCATGCAGGACAGGCTCATCAGAAGCTGGTGGGACAGCATCTTCTTCTGGTAGCACTCGACGTGTTAGACATTCTGGGATCCAAATCGGGCTTTCTTCTCCCTGTGGAAAAACACAAATAGCTCCCCTGGATCATATTAAAATAGGATACAGGCCTTTCCAATTACCAGTGAGGACATCTTTCCATTTTACTAACTCTGTAGGTAAAACAGGCCATTGTCCATGGCGCTCAGCAGCTGAATGGCCATGAGCATCAAAATTTTAAAAATTTAAGGTAAGAAGCATAGTAGAAATGGCGATATTGGGTGTAGGAGGCACCTCTTCTTTTTTTTTAACAACTTTATTTTACAAAACAAAGATAAATGTACAGACTTTAAGCATTTTTTGCATAAAATTATACAATACATTTTTGTCAGTTCTTTTTTTTTAAAGGTTTGATAGTGTGATAAAAATCCCACCAGTAACAATGAGCATAAAGTATATGCAAAACAAGATGCAACCTGGAAATAGTCAAAGTTTTCTTGGTGTGTAAAGATTTTATTTTATTTTATTTTTTTTATAATGAGCAGACAGTACATGTAATACAGGGTGCAACTCGGAATTTGTCAATGTGTTCTTGGTGGGTAAGAATTGAGCATGACTATTTTTTTTGTTTTGTTTTGTTTTCTTTATTTCTTGGACTTCATACAGTCTGTGAATTGTTTCTGGGGCAGTGCGAGCCTCTGGGGGTTAGCATCCCACTATCAGTGACTGCATATTATAACTGGGTTATCTCACTCAGGATGATATTCTCTAGATGCAGCCATTTTCTTAAGAATTTAGTTAAGTCATTGTTTCTGATGGCTGAGTAGTATTCCATTGTGTAAATGTACCACAATTTTTGTATTCATTCATCTTCTGAAGGACATCTGGGTTTTTTCTAGCTTCTGCCTATTATAAATAGAGCCGCTATGAACATTGTGGTGCATATAACTTTGTTGTGTACTAAGGTGTCTCTGGGGTATATGCCCAGAAGTGGAATAGCTGGGTCTTCAGGTAGTACTATGTCCAATTTTCTGAGGTATAGCCAGACTGATTTCCAGAGTGCTTGTATTAGTTTGCAACCCCACCAACAGTGGAGAAGAGTTCCTCTTTTTCCACAACCTCGCCAGCATCTGTTGTCATCTGAGTTTTGGATCTTGGCCAATCTGACTGGTGTGAGGTGGAATCTCAGGTTTGTTTTGATTTGCATTTCCCTGATGGCTAAGGATGTCTAGCACTTCCTCAGATATTTCTCAGCCATTTGATATTCCTCAACTGAGAACATTTTGTTTAGCTCTGTACCCCATTTTTTAATAGGGTTATTTGATTCTCTGGTGTCTAGCTATTGGAGTTCTTTGTATACCTTGGATATTAGGCCTCTATCTGATGTGGAGTTGGTAAAGATCTTTTCCCACTCTGTTGGTTGCCGTTTTGTTTTCTTGACAGTGTCCTAAGCTTTACAGAAACTTTGCAGTCTCATTAAGTCCCTTTTGTCAATTTTGACCTCAGAGTACCAGCTATTGGTGTTCTCTTCAGGAAATTTTCTCCTGAAGAAATGAGTTCTAAGGTTTTCCCTACTTTCTCATCTAATAGTTTCAGTGTTCCTGGTTTAATGTGGAGATCTTTGATCCACTTGCACTTGAGCTTTGTAGAAGGAGATAAGAAAGGGTCTATTTTCATTCTTCTGCATGCTGAGTGCCAGTTGGAGCAACACCATTTGTTAAATAGGCTGTCCTTTATCCATTTTAATGTTACAGGTCTTTTGCAAAAATCAGGTGACCATATATGTGAGGGGTCTTTTCTAGATCTTCTATTCTATTCCATTGATCCACTTGCCTATTGCTGTACCAGTACCATGCAGTTTTCAGCACAATTGCCTTGTAATATAGCTTAAGGTCAGGAATAATGATTCCCGCAGATGATTTCTTGTTGTTGAGGATGTTTTTAGCTATTCTAGGTCTTTTGTTATTCCAGATGAAACTGCACATTGCTCTTTCCAACTCAATGAAGAACTAGGTTGGAATTTTTATGAGGATTGTATTGAATCTGTAGATAACTTTTGGTAAAATGGCCATTTTTAAAATGTTGATCCTCCAATCCATGAGCATGGGAGATCTTTCAATTTTCTGAGATCTTCCTCAATTTCCTTCTTTAGGGGTTTGAAGTTCTTGTCGTACAGGTCCTTCACTTGCTTAGTTAGAGTCACACCAAGGTATTTCAGAGTTTTTGTGACTATTTTGAAAGGTATCTTTTCCCTAATTTCTTTTTCCACATGATTGTCTTTTGAATATAGGAAGGCTACTGATTTGTTTGAGTTAAATTTATATCCAGCCACTTTGCTGAACTTGTTTATCTGCTGTAGGAGTTCTCTGGTGGAAGTTGTGGGGTCGCTTAAGTACACTATCATATCATCTGCAAATAGTGATTTTTTTACTTCTTCCTTTCCAATTTGTATCCCTTTGATTTCCTTTTGTTGTCTAATTGCTCTGACCAGGACTTCCAGTATTATTTTGAATAGGTGGGGGGAGAGTGGGCAGCCTTGTTGAGTCCCTGATATTAGTGGGATTGCTTCAAGTTTCCCACCATTAAGCTTGATGTTGGCTGTTTGTTTGCTGTATATTGCTTTTATTATGTTTAGGTATGGGCCTTGGGTTCCTGTTTTTTCCAAGACTTTCTCCATGTCTCCATTTACAATATTCAGTAACTACAAAAATATGGAAAGTACAAAGGAGCCAAAGGCAGTGGTAGGGGACTGAGCTTGGGATAGGACTAAGAAGATACAGGAGATATGCAATATGTGGTAATTGGGAACAGGAAATCCAATCTGGGAATGTATGGTGATCATGGCCAAATGGGAACCAAAGAGGAAGAAAAA